>NW_027464593.1:5080000-5427500 GCF_043290135.1 Rhipicephalus microplus
ATAGCAACTGACGTTTCGAAAAGGCGACTTGTCTTCTTCTGAGCCTCTCCCCAAATTTTCGTGTCATTTGAGCATTTATTTAATGTGGCATAAAACGGACATGGCACGAGAATGCCATGTGTTAGTCCAAGGCTCACATTTGTCATCGCTATTACATGCCTCAAATTAAGTGCCCTAAAAGCTTTTCAAGTTGTTAAGACTTGTTCTGAAGGCCTCATTAAGGCATACAATACAAAAAACCAACTGGCAAGAAATTTCACTTTCATTCTAAATTGCTTACAAATTACTGGCAAATTTTTTACTTAAGAAGCCTTGGCCGATAATATTAATACGTGAGGTCTTACTTGCCAAAACCACAATATGACTATGAGGCAAGCCCTAGTGGAGCTGGAAATTTCAGACATGTGCTGTTCTTTAGATAGTGGAAGTTTTTGTTTGCGACTTTTTTTTACTGTGATTTGTACCTTTGCGTATGGTAATGCTGGAATTTAGTCGTAAATTTTCTAACACATCGTATAACTTATGATAGCATCATTAATTCTAGCCTTGCCCCGCCGCGGTGGTCTAGTGGCTAAGGTACTCGGCTGCTGACCCGCAGGTCGCGGGTTCAAATTCCGGCTGCGGCGGCTGCATTTCCGATTGAGGCGGAAATGTCGTAGGCCCGTGTGCTCAGATTTGGGTGCTCAAATTTCCGGAGCCCTCCACTACGGCGCCTCTCATAATCATATGATTGTTTTGGGACGTTAAATCCCACAAATCAATCAATTAATTCTAGCCTTGTGTGGATATTAGAATGCTTCAAATTTTTAAACAAATAGTGGGGTATTCAAATTCGCTTTGATTCAAATTTAACATATTGAAAATTTCGAGGTATTCGCAAGAAATGAATAATTGCATATTAATCTGAATGTACCGCCTGTAAAAGTGGTTTCACTGCAGTGTAGGAGTGCTGAACCATGAAAACACCCATCTAAAAAAGATAAGCTCTGCCGCGAAGCCCCCTTCAAATTTAAAGGGGCTTGCACCTCTTTTTGAGCTGATCGATGGTCGAGGCTACCGAGGACATGCAAACCGAATATTATAGCACAGCACACAGCGTGCGATCCACAATAAATTCTTAAAGTCAGCTAAGAATTTCTCTCTTCTCTCGGCAAATGACTCCACAAGCTCAGAAGGCACACGTGACGTATTTTCTTTCCCCGTGCCATCCCTCCCTGCTTAGCTTCCAACACTTTTGCCGAGACAAGAAAAGTGAATGCACTTGCAGCATGTAAAAAATCTTTGCAACGCCGTGCGTACGGAACAAATTCTAAAAATCTTTGCAGCGGTGAATTCACGAGGCAAGGAGCTTTTTTATAGTTAATCCATTCCATGGCTATTTGAAACAGTGTCGCACGGCCCCTTTTAATAAAAATATTACCCTCAAATCAATTAACTTTATTAAGAAACGGCTTATATGCTCCAAGTATAATAAACTTTAAAATGTGATGTATTTTTTGGGTTATGACCCGCATCCCGCTGAAAGTCAAATCCTGCTACTACTCGAACTTGTTTCGACTTCCTTTGAACGAAAAAAGAAATGGCATTTGCATAGAGGCCCTATTTCAATTAAAAAAAAAACATTGTGCAGGTTAGTTAGGTCATGATAAATATGCCCATTTTTTTATATGTAATATGTAATACTCGAATTCGATTCGAGATTATTCGGCCAAAATCATTATTCACTTTGAACCTGAAATTCACTATTCGCACAAGCCTAGTTAAATTCAGAATGATTTTGCGTCTGTTTGAAAGGCCCGCCCAAGTACCATAAGAAACTAGTGCCCCACAACAGTGCAGTGCCTGAGACACCTTTCATGTGCGCTCAAGCTTCGGGGATGCTGAATGCGCCTTTTCACATAGGGTTCCTATGGGTGGTGAAGGATGAAACGATGTAGGTACTTTGAATGTGCCTCCTTTAGAAAGAAGAAAAGCATTTCTCGTGTAAGCAACCAAAACCACCCTGAGAGCAACCTGGCAACAGAGGGAGAGAACCAAATAAAAATACCTTATAGGCAACGCTCGTCACTAATAATCGGTCAGAGGTGGGCAGGACTATCAAGCAACAAGTATCTCGAGCTTCAAATTTGGTGGGTCCTTTGATATGCACCAACAGTAGGACTGCAGCATTCTGCCTCTATGCGATTGCTACCACAGTGGCCAGGATTGAATCAACGACCTTTTGGCCAAGCACTGTAAACTACACACCTTGCTCAATGATTGTCAGTACAATACCTATTTGATTTCATTGCTAACAGCATTTAACCTTGAGAGTGTCGAACTTTTCCGAGAAAAACGTTTGCGAATTGTCCAATCACCTTATTTTGAATATACAAAATGTGTTGAACAGTTCAGGAACAATATTTTGGTGCCAGTATCACTTAGAACTGCATATGTTCAATAGTGTTTCAGAAGGTGGTTTTCCTTGAAACACGGGTCTGCATGCAGCACCTTATTGCTGCTTGCACACATAACATGCGTGTTCACTTTCCTGTAGGAGTGACGAGTTGTGCTGGCAAACACGCTGCATTTTCTCTGCGTGTGGCTACCTCGGGCAAAGTAAGCTCGATAACAAAGAATAATGAGAGTACCTCATCAGTGTCCGTGATAAACAAGCAAGCAGAAACACCAATAAAGACGAAAATCAACTTTCACGATCCTGCTAAGATCAGTCAAGCGTCGCATGCCTTCGTTATAATCACGCCACGAAACTGAAACCACGGAAGGGCGTCACTTATCAGCGTTGCCCCAGTCCGCTCGACGCGCCAACGCTAGAAATCAGTTCCATTTATCTACGTGAGAAGTTAGCGTGATTTTTTCCAACACCTGCAAGTCGTAGACAGTGTCAGCACCTCCAAGTTCATATGCATCAACATTATGGCGCAAAATTTCAAGTGGAGGGTTGAAAATGCATTCGTATGGCAGAGGTTGCGGGACAGAGAGCCGTCGTCATACATCTACAGCAAAAACACTCCAAGGGTTAAAGGGGCTCTGCGACACTTTTGGTATAGCCGTATTTAGCACCGAAACCCCTGTAGCAATGATTACTGAAACGAATGCAACGAGAATGATAGAAATTGGTGTGCACAAAGTGAAGTTATCAGTCCTCAAAGCTCAAAACTCGAGCAGACGACAACGAGAAACGTTCTCTTTCGCATTTCACTCGCGCCTGCTGACGTCAAAGACCACTTCCAATCACAGCGCGTGTCTCACAGAGACATTCTGAAAAAGTCACCTCATTGGCCTTCACACAATACCTCGCTGCCGCTCTTTTTGACGGCGTTGTTAACCTGGTTACCATGAACCACGTGCGTTAGGTAGCAGATGCTACCACAGTCACGCTAACCTTTCTAGCCACTATAGTCACACTGTGTAAGAAACACACATACGCTTTGAGTGGGGTCACTTGTCGCCTTGCATGCAAAACGTGTTTTACGGCAACGCCGGTGCCCACTTTTTGGCTCGCTGAAAACGCAGCACGCGTTCCTAGTTTTAGTTGCTGGCATACCATATCCTCGTTCGCAAACTAAGTGCTGTGTTCGTTGTTCTCAAAATACATAATTTAGCAACAGGAATTATTTCTTTCTGAGAAAGTATAAAAAACGGCTTATGCTGTTTTTTGCATTCGCTTTTAGGGCCTAGCTACCACCATATGAATATTGCACGCTATTTCTCACGTCAAGCCAATCAAAAGCGAACCGTGTTTGTCGTTACGTCACATGACATGACGTCACTTCCTATGACAAAAATAGCTGATGTATGTCGCCGTAGTCTGAAATCGAGGTAGTTTGTCTGGTCAATTAAAATTATAATATCGTGGATTTCGGCGTTGCCATGTGTGCAACGATATCGGCGTGTTCCACAGCACCATAAGAACCGATAAAAAATACATGCTCAAAAATTATCGCAGTGCCCCTTCAAACAGCACCTGATTAGACAGTGTGAACAGTTGGCCATCATTTGTAGATATGACCCGAACAGACCTTGACATTCAATACATCCGATTTCAGAGCTCACTAAAAGATTTCACACCCGCTCTAAGCATTCATATTCAGTGGCTGCTAATGCACAACTTCTTTTACTTTATCCTGTTTTACTCTACATTGTTTCTTCTCTATCAACTCTCTGAAGCCTGTTTTGCACGCTTCAAATGGGGCGTTTTAGCACCCCAGCTGCATTGTATTTCTGCCTACTATAAACGGAGTTCTCACATTATCTGAA
The DNA here is from genome assembly GCF_043290135.1 of Rhipicephalus microplus. NCBI lineage: Eukaryota > Metazoa > Arthropoda > Arachnida > Ixodida > Ixodidae > Rhipicephalus > Rhipicephalus microplus. The sequence goes on from NW_027464593.1 coordinate 5,084,261, forward strand.
CCTTTATTGGAGGCCAGCCTGAACTTCTGTGAAAAGGCAGAATTAATGAGTCAAAGCTAATGTTCACCCTATGCATACATTAGCGTGGAAACTTGGGCAAGTAGGTAAGACGTAACTGTATATAAGAACACTGTTCCAGACAAAGACTGACAAAGGTAAAAAATACAGCCCTGTGTCTGTTACCTTCCTCGGTGTTTGTTACGGTGTTCTTAATATATCCAAGTGTACATTAGGTTTCTGCAAATAGTAAATTTGTGAGTTTGAAGCAAATTTGAAGCAAACAGTGATTTGGTTCAATAATTTAGAATCAAATTAAATAAGTACCAATCACATATTAAAAAAATTTGACATATTTGTCATGACCCAACCACAGTATTTGCACAGTATCCTTAAAGACTTCAGGAAGGCATGTAGAAATGTCATTCTTTTTGGTTTGAAGAGAAGTAGAAGAAACTTCGTATTGTAGCACAATTTAGCCTTTCATAAAATGCAGAGATAACCTCTAAAATACATTGTTTTAAAATTTACTAAACTTGGAGCCTATAAGCCAGTTTAATAAGCTTTTAAACTTAAAAAAATATGATCAGATGTGAGGGCATCATGTATATGTTAATTTAACATTGAAGTGGGGCTTTGCAGCAGTCCAGATTTCCCCTGGATGGGTGTACTCACGATTCAGTGCCCCTTCAATGCAGTGAAACCTCGTTTACAGGAAAAGGGTGGAGAGAAGTGGTACAAGCAGATTTGGAAAATTTCTCTAAATGAACGAACAGGTATGGCAGTAGCGGTTAGAAGAGAGAAAGAAAGGCAACAGATGGTGCCTTTCTTCCTCATTTCAAACAACTACCTCTCCACCTATTCGTTCATTTAGAAAAATTTCCAATAATTTAGGTTCGAATCAAAGCAAATATTCGTGCGAATATTCGCACATGCTTAAGAAGCACCTTCGCCCCAACTCACCTGGCCAGTACGGGGTCCATCGTGGCTGCGCAGGCGGTCGCTGAAGGCAGTCACGTCACGACAAACCGCCTCATTCAGCTCATCCGACGCGCAGCGTACCTGGGCACAGACAACAAAAACATTTTCGCTTAACAAAGATGCCCCCAGAAACACAGAATGAGGCCACCCAACAGCTCATTTATTAGTAGCATTGGTCAAAACTGTTTTGCGGCTTAGGTAAACACTATGTTAGTGTGGGGAAATAGCGCAACATAACTTCCATTCTCTACTACGGAGGGAATAAAGCGTCTATGAGAGGAACACATGAAGTATGCGCTTGTCCTTGTCACACCTAATGTTTGTCTCATTGACACTTTATTCCCTCCATAACCAGCAGTGACAAGCCGAACAAAACGTGCTGCCCGAGTTCCATTCTTTGCGTCATGCATAGCAAACAATGCTGATGGGGCATATTGTAACAACCAAAATATCAATCGACCCCCCCCCCCCCCCCCACACACACCGTTCGACTGAGAAGTACTGAAACTCGAAAAACAAGGAGTACACGAAATGGCCAAACTACCAGGTGGTGCCCTTGTCATGAAAGAAGTGTGATTTCACAGGCTCCACAGTGCCACTGTGCAGCGTGTGAGTGTGCACCCATTTACAAGTGTGTTTACATGCTTGTTCCACGTGCTGAAGAGTCAAAAAATGAACTCAAGCGTTATCTACCTAAAGGTTGCAACCTCCACAGAGAGCCTTTGAAATGTGCTCTCGTAGGTCCAAACACACACTCCACCTTAAAGGTTCTAATTTTGATACAGTCTGATGTGACTGGTAGCTACCATGAGTGAAGCCCCCCGATAAACTCTCGATAATCTTTCAATCTGGCCCCAAAACTACATTTGTCTTCCAACTGCCGCATGCGACTAGAAAATTCTTCTTAGTCTGCCACAAGCGAATGCTTCCGTAGGGCACCCGCTGCACGTGGTTGCGCTACTGTAACCAGAGCCTCCTGTCACAAGAAGAGGCAAAAGGCATCCGGTGAGATGGAGTACCACGGATGCCTTCTGTGATGAAATTTTAGATATTGCTCAAGATTCGCAGCTCTTCATCAGATTAATCTTGCACTACAGTTAAGCCTGTGCTAGCACCCAGACACTTTCCTCACACGCCTCTGCAGACTCAATGACTGTTTTCTTGAATGCTATAAAGTAACTATCCTCGGTGTCTGCTCGTTCTCACAGAGATGTAGAAAAAACAAGCAGCCTGGAACCCAAACAGATTCACAAGACATTGAAAACGCAAAATAGGGACGTGACCCAGAACGACTGTGACCCATTTGACAGTCCTCAGAGTGCACGTCGATGATTAGGCCTAACCTGCCAAGTCCAGGACGACTGGGTTACGAGGTGGAAGCAAGTGACTCGCTCGATGGTGGCTGACAAAAGGCGACCGTATGACTGTTCCAAGGGCTCCGACAACAGGACACTTCGTCGGTGGTTCCGTCATCACAAACAGTAAAGACCTTCACTTACTGAGCTTGATTAGAGTAGCCTCGGAGAAGCGGTAGTGGCTATAAACTGACTTAGGTGTAGAACTGACTCGAACTGGAATTGACGTTAGTCCTGTTTTCGTTGTATAGCAGATTATTGTGTACGTGTTTTGTTTTAGCGTAAAGTTTGAGAGTTTGGTACAATGTGTTTGTCATGCCACCACGATCTCCAGTCTCTTTTCCTCAATCTGAATCCTTTGTAAGCGCTGCCGAGATAATCGTGACACGCCGCCTTAGAATTTCCTATAAATACACTATAGGAAACCCTGACGCTAGTGTCTATAGGAGCTGCAACTCATGGCGCTTCAGCTAGCATAGCAATGATGAGTAGTACACAGATTCGTCTAATCTTCGTTATTTTAGCTCTGTTTGGCTCCATGTGGCTTGAATCCTCTTTGGCACAATATGAAGCTCAGCAATGATTACGCGGTTTCAGTTCACCACCTTAACATAGGCCTACCTGCTCAAATCAGCTTACGAAGTTCACAAAAGTCCTTTCCTTCATCGAAACAACAGTAAATGAAGCCACAAGTGCATCTGAAACCTGTGAATACGAAGACTTGGCAAATCCGTGTTACTACCCATCATTACCATGATTGCTGAAGGATAGCAGCATCTGAGTTCCCTGTAGCTAATTTTAGGAAACTTCATGACCCCCATCACCCTGTCTCATCGTCCTGGAGGAAAGCCATCAGCAACTGTGGCAGGTGTGTTGAAGGCCATCGGGTGCCATCACCGTGATAATTGCTCATCCTGTATTCTCAAGAGGAACATTGCGTTGAAATGAAAATAGAATTGAAAAACTTTATTTTCGTCCTGCAAGACGCGCTTGGCACATAGCGGGCGTCTCCCAAGTAGGGACCGACAAGGAGTACCTGGCGCCCACTTCGTGGGCCTGCTGGTCGGCGAGAAGTGAGCTGCTGAGGGTCCTCTTCCACTTGTTCGAGATAGAGTCGGGAGGAGCATTTCTACACTCCCAGAGCACGTGTGCGAGTGTCGCCGTGTGTTCACACGAGGGGCACGTGTCACTGGGGTACCCATCAGGATAGTAAATGTGAAGCTTGGCAAGGTTTGGATGGGTGTAGGTTTGTATTATGCGTAGGGTTAGCACCTGCAGTCTGTTAAGTTTGGGATGTGGGGGTGGAAAAAGGTGGCGTTCACGGTAAAAGTGCTTTGTAAAGTCATGAGTCAAGTTTAAGGAAACACTGCCATAGAACCTAATAGAAGTGGAGTAGATCTGTAGCTTGTTGGAGCCCCTGAAATAGCAACAAGTACCTCTTTGCATGTTCACATTACTGTGTGGATACCCTTTCTTTCCCTGTGCTTGTAGTATTTGCCACCCCCACAAACTTGAAATACAAAGCAGCACCAATTCATTCAAAGGTCAAGTCACTGCAAAAATATTAAGACTTAGAGGATGAAGGGAAATGAGTTAAACAAGTCCTCATACCGATAGATAAGTCTCGCAACCAAACTCATATTATTGCTATAGCAATTATATGGACACTCTCAGCTGGATTTTGCTGCCGGCGTCACCATCATACACCATATATGTATACAGATTTAAACACATAAAAATGCAAGAAAGAAAAATAATTCAGAAAAAGACTCTGGCACGCGGAATAGAATGTCGGACCTCCGAACTGTGAGTGCGAGGCGTTAGCCACTCAGCCACGAAGCACCTCCTTCAACATTCAAACGGCAAGCTATTTATATCTGCCAATTACCACTGGTGGTCAGCATCTCAGGGGGAACTATCATGTTTTCAGCATTACCAGCGAGATGGCGCAATGAGCACGCAACGCCACATCGTCACAACGCACGCCATCATTTCCTGCGCGTACTTTGCCCCGCAGAGAGGGGGCAGGACGCTCACGCGCGCGCTTGCTCATCTCACGTTGGGGACAATCATACGCCTTGGGCTTTGACCAAAACGATTCTGTTAAAGTTACCGGGCGCACAGAGGTCACTGCAATCGTTGCACAGTCTCAGTTTGCGAAAAAAGCGTACTTTGCAGACACAGCGAAGTAAAAACTGAGACGCTTATTCGCGTTTATCTGTACCTGCGAGTACGTTTTATGCGTCATTTGTGAGATACGTGGGGCACGTTTTCATTTGCTAGCAATTCTGCACGTGATCTTCCAATGTGTCACTATTGTGTTCATTGCTTCGCCTTTGCGGCAAAGCTGCAACTTTCTTCTGACTTATACTCCATAATCAAACTTGTTCTTGAAAATGCATTTCTGGCAAGGTGTCATTGTGACAACACCTGGGGTTTTAAGCTCTACAACCATGGTAAGATTACAAGGGGCGCCGTACTGAAGGGCTCCCAAAAAATGCTGACCATCTGGTGTTCTTAGAAAGATGCGCATTGCGCAGTACACGGGACTCTACCACTTCACCTACATTGAAATACGAGCACCATAACGGAGATTGGACCCACAAATATCGATTCAGCAGTCGAGCACTGTAATCACTGATTCACCATGGCAGACTCCTACCTGTGAGAGCATACCCATTCAACTGTAACTCTGCATTCAACTGCAACTCTGCATTCTTTTTAAGTGCTGCAGAAATCAAGAGAGGGATACAAAATAATCAAAAGAATCCAGACGCTTAGACTTTGCCAGGTTAGATCACATGCTCTGGCGGTGCCCTGCGTTATGGGTTGAAGGTGTTTTACATTGTCCAAGTGGGATGCTGCGCTACCCAGTACTGATTTAAGGCCGCAGCTATGAGCAGTCCAATAGGCCCACGATGGGGCAGAGAGGTTAGGCCTATCTGTCCCTACATGGGAGTGGCCCGCTACGTGCTAGTTCACGCCCCGACGGACCTAAATAAAGTTTTTTCATATCATATCATACTGAGCCCCAGGGTAGTAATACTCACGTATGTGAAGTCTATGAAGTCGCAAGTGACGTCTTCAAAGCCAACAGTGCCCACTGAGTACCTGCCTTGTGTCTTGTACTGAAACTGCAAAGAGGGAAAATGATGCTCTATTTATAGGGACCTCAAGTGCTCCATTAGACAAAGAGGTAGTCGTGATTCAGAGACCATCATGCTGAATTCATGTTTACATTTGTACGACCCGGGCAGCTCAAACTGATTGCTGTGTGGTACTTAAGACACTCCTCGAAGGGTCAACAGCGTTACAAGGTGGGTCGCAAAAGTGAAAGAAAAACAAACAAGTAAAACAAACAAATAGTAAAGTAAAATCTGAATTTGTAGAATTTAAAGTAGGTTCTACGAGCGCTACTGAACATGCATCCACAGACACAGAACATTGCCAATATAGACATAGAACATTGCAATAGACATAGAACACTCTCACAGATATAAGTGAGAAGTGCTAAAACATTTTGCAGTTGGCCTAGGTTGCAAAGTTTCTTCCACAATTCCACAAAGAAAAAAGAAAAATGAGTTTGAAAATCAAACTATTATATAAAAAAAACATCGTTTCACTTCTCTTAGACCTGGGCTGCCTCTCTAAAGAGAAAGCCATACAGGAGAAACTATTTTTAACATTGTAAGTATTCTGTCTATAGCAAAAAAAATTATGTAAACGTAAAAATGACTAAGCCAATTGTATGGGATTGCAAGGAAATTCTTTTAGCCAAAAGGCAAGCAGCCTCAAGTACTGAAATGCATCCAGCTCTCACTTATTGTCTCGGCAAAAGTATTTTGCCTGATGTGTTCCAGGTTGAATGTTTCCAGTTGTAATCTTTGCAGTTCCTATTCAAATATTCATCAGGAACACATTTTGGTTCACATCTTAACCATCATGTACCAGCTTCTATGCCAATAAACAGCACTGCATACCAATCGCTGCCATACTTTAGTCAACCATGTTGCTTAACTTCATAGTCATTACAATAGTTACTATAGGCATATTCGGTCATAAATGCCTTTGAATCATTTTGATAGATTTATTGACGAATCCATTCAGCCATAATGATATAGAGCAGCCAACTTCCACAGACCTGCCGCCTTGCTATCACAGGTCTAATGGCACACACTGCCGTGGTGACAATGCAGTCGGAAGGCACACTCACCTTTCCCTGTGTGCGATGAAAGAGCAGCGTGTGGAAGATGCCCGACACAGCTTCCTGAACCTGCCGCCCTTCCAGGCACTGGAATACACCAGTTCCAAAAGCCTTGTTAACTCTCTCACACGTACACTTTGTTCCAATCACACAAAATGAGCGTAGCAAGGGTTGAGAGAGGGGTAACTGCGAAACTAGTTCCCCATGGTGCTACTTCACACATATGAATGTCTCTCCTGAAACAAGACAGTGGTCAACTGCTCTGTAGGCACTATTTATAGTTGTCAGGATTTACCGTCCCAAAACCAGGATATGATTATGAGAGACATCCCAGTGGAAGGGACCAAAATTTTGGACCATCTGGTGTTCTTCAAATTTAAGTACACAAGCAATGAGCATTTCTGCCTCTACTAAAAATGTCACAATTCAATCCTCTTTTACTTAATTAGCAGCCACATCCTAAAAAATCCAGCAAACAATTAGGCTAGGGAAAGCATATGGTACATTCATTGTTGTCTTCACAGTGCAGTAATTATGGCCCTACTTGAAATGAAGTAAACTAGACGAAACATCAGCCTTTCTGTAAGTGGCACGTGAATCCGCAACCTTCGAATTACGCCTTTGATGCTCTATTAATAGAATTATGACGGAAGGCACTCCACATGGCCTTCGTTTGTGTAATCCCTGGGAGAGTTGGCCAGCAACGCTCGTATCCGTGGTGGCTAGTGTGAACCACTCTTTTTTCCAGGCATGGCATGGCATCTTTGCACGAGACAGGAACTGAGCAATAAACCCTTGCATGATAATTCAAGGTATTAAGTCTGCCAGGATGAAGCCCCCATTTCTGTTAGACACAAACAAATGTTTCCGAAAGACAACTCGGTACAACTGTTTAGAAGAAATTAACGGCATTGTCACAATGACTCCAGAAGGAAACGAGCTTCACTTCCAAAGATGACACTCTCTTACCTCAGGAAGCGCTACGCACTGCCAAAGGTCAAAGAGCAGTTGTTTACGTGATAAGCACCCCCTCTTTATCGTCTTCTCTTTCCGATTTTGTAATGACAGAACACAGAAAAGAAGCCTTCAGATATCCATCACACCAGTCTTTTCGGCAAAAGTACTTGCACGGTATCAACAGGGAAGTGACAAAAGTGTGTAGAATGCCAAAACAAGCCGATGTGAGACACACATATTAAAAGGGGCCCCCTTAATGCCGTTGCTAACCTGCTGCCTTATTCTTTTGCCACAGCACTGAATAAACCAAGGTTTGTCGATGAACCAATGACCAATTGGGCGCTAGAATTGTTGTAATTGAGATTGTGCATATATGCTGAATGCGTGATTTACAAAATCTGGCATGCATATTTCCAATGCAGATAATTAGGACACAGAAATAGTTGCCCTTGATGGAACCCGTGCGAATGTCTAAACATTAGAAGGCTGTCGTTTGTACTAATTGAGTAACAAGGAAAATGTGCCTTATGCATGGCTGCTTCAATAGTGTTGTCTATTTGTGACCACTTATGCTATTCATCCATCACATGTAGAGCAGCAAATCAAGATATGCTTAGGCATTATCTGAATCTCTTTACCACAACCTACTATACTTCTGAGCTGCCTAGCGAGCGGAGTGCCAGCACACCCATTCCAGTACAGGCGCCTGCCGCTATGAACCCTGTGATGCTGCAACGTAGCCATCGGCTGGTGACAACCGCAACATGCATCGCCGCGCTTTTTTTTTTTGTCGTCTGCTCGAGTCACTTACAAAAGAAACTCGTTTGCAAGCAGGTGTGCACACTAATGATGATGATGATCTCTGGGGTTTTATGTCCCAAAACTGTAACATTATTACAATAAATGTTGTAGGGTTCTGCATTTTCACCATGTGGTGCTCGCCTAAATTTGAGAGGGACGCACGCGCGCTCCCTGCTCCTCTTACGACGAGGAGGTGCACTCAGCCAGGAAGAGAAACGAGAGGATGAACGGAGCATAGCGAAGCAACTGAAGAACGAAATGAGTGATAACCTCTCTTGCTTTATCAAACGCGTGTAACTCTGCCATTAGGTCACAGTTTGAAAATTGTGCACGACCATGAGTTCATTCATTGTAAGCTCTTGCACGTGCAACATCACAATTAAATCTCAACCATTCGGTATAATTTGTGGCTCTTAAGAACCAGTTACAAAACTGTTAAACGCTCAGGAATGCAATCAGTTGTCAAGAAATTTCAGTATATATAATTTTTGCTTGCGAAGACCCATAAAGCTGTATGCTCCCTTTTGGTGATTATTCCAGAGGAAGGCAAAGTTAATCTAGCTGTCTTTAAGAATGAAAGTTTTTACTCAAAAGTACTGCACAGACCGAGTATTTCACAGCATAAAAATGCAAATGAGTTGGCCTTTTCAACAAACATAAAGGATCTTTTTTACTCGTTTACACCACAGGAGGTGCTACTAATAAGTGTTAAATAAGCTATTGTGAGTGCTGTTTTGTTTCAAAACAGTTGCAGAGCGTCTTTCATCAATTTTTTTATGAACCTGCAATCTACATTTACTATTCAGAACAAAGGTATTTATCTGTAAAATATTGCACTTGTATTGGGTTCCTTTCCGTGCGTGCTGGATGAAGCTGCGGCCACTGTCACATGTGACAGTCCTTGCCAATTTTTGCCGAGACAGTAACTACAGGACAGCTTAGTCTACACCAACGATAACAAGTATAGCATTGTATACTTATATACCTGGTATCATGAGTTGAATAAACATTTGGCGGCCAGCACATTTGGCGGTCAGACAGCACAACATGTCTCCGTCATCGCCCTTTCTAGTTTTGCACGCTGATACATGTGTTTGTATCCGATTTGCGGTTCTATTTGGAAAATAATGCACAGAAATGTCAACTAAAATGCAAAAGAAGATTCTCAATGTCACATCGAATAAAATGACTCAAGATACGCCCCAGATTTAAACACAATTCGTGATGAAACTCTTCTCGAACCGGCCACAACCCATGCATTGCCATTATAATGAATGCATTCACTGGTGGCTTCGAACAACGCCGCCAGCTAGGCAGGTCAGAATTACAGCAAGTCATGCTTTTTACGACACGTCGGCAAACTCGCTCAGACTTGGAGCGAGCCCCGATTCTGAGGCAGTCCGGTCGAAAACAATTGTAGGTAGTCTGAGTTTAGGCAAGCTTTAAGTGAAAAATACATTTCTCGACCGAGTCTGAGCGAGTTTTTGCCAACCAGCGAATGAGTTTTGCCAACCAACATATGCCGAAGTTAAATAGTGTTTTGCCAACACTATTCAACTTCGACATACGTTGGCTCACGTTTATACTCGTGTTGGCTCACACATACTTCAAAAAGACTAGTGTTCGTACATCCACTCAATATTTATCGATCAGAGCTGAAAATGACGATAGAAGTGGACTGAAGGTGCTTTAAGCTACCTATTCACAGACTAACGAGAAGTTTTTGATAATAATATGTGACATGTGCGATGATGTTTATTAGAACAGAGGAGTCGCAACGAGGTCGCGACGGAAAATGGGCGAACAGCAAGTCTGGCAAAGGCGGCACAGGTTCTCGCGCAATCAGAGCACGGGCTTCTCGTTGTCTTCCGAAGGCGCATACGCGTTGGTGCGTATGCTCCACTACAATACCCCCGGGGTGAAGGGTAGCCATCCTGGCGACTCAGGGAGTAGGCACAATGAGGGGGTCGTAGTAGGGCTTGAGACGGTCGACGTGTACGGTCTCGCGTCCTCGACGGCGCAAATCTGGTGATTGTGTTAATGGCTCGATGACGTAATTCACCGGGGAGGTCGCGTCAATGACACGGTAGGGACCATGGTACCGGGCCAGAAGTTTAGAAGACAGGCCAGGAACGTGCGGGGGCACCCAAAGCCACACAAGAGAGCCAGCACGAAATGTAGGAGCTATGCGGTGAGCGTCGTCGTGTCGAGTCTTTTGTAGGCCTTGAGCTTCACTTGTCAGAGACCGAGCCAACTGACGGCAGTCTTCAGCGTATCTGGTGACTTCCGAAAGCGGGGAGCACTCAGATGCATCAGGGCGATACGGTAGTATAGTGTCGAGTGGGTGGGAAGGTTCGCGGCCATACAATAGAAAGAACGGGGAAAAACCGGTAGTCGCTTGCGTCGCGGTGTTATAAGCGAAGGTAACAAAGGGCAATACAGCGTCCCAGTTAGTGTGGTCGGAGGAGGTGTACATCCTCAGCATGTCGCCAAGTGTGCGGTTGAACCGCTCAGTAAGACCATTTGTCTGTGGATGGTATGCGGTAGATTTCCGGTGGATAATGTTGCATTCAGCGAGGATAGCTTGGATGACCTCCGACAGGAACACTCGACCCCTATCACTGAGTAATTCCCGCGGAGCACCATGGCGTAGAATGAAGCTGCGGAGAATGAAGAGTGCAACTTCGTGGGCGGTCGCTGCCGGTAGAGCTGCAGTCTCAGCGTAGCGTGTCAGATGATCGACTCCGACAATAATCCACCGGTTTCCAGAGATACTATATGGGAGGGGGCCATAGAGGTCTATACCCACGCGGTCGAATGGGCGAGCCGGGCACGGGAGCGGCTGTAACATGCCAGTAAGGTGCCGCGGAGGTGTCTTGTTCTGTTGGCAAGTGGTGCAAGACTGAACGTATTTTCTTCACAAAGCGATACATTCCTCGCCAGTAATAGCGCTGGCGCAGCCTTTCGTAGGTTTTCAGGACACCTGCGTGAGCACTTTGGGGATCTGCATGGAAATTCATGCAGATGTCAGAGCGCATATGAGTTGGGACAGCAAGGAGCCACTTCCGACCACCAGGCATGTAGTTACGGTGGTACAGAATGTTGTCTCGTAAGGAAAAGTGGGCTGCTTGCCGGCGTAGCGCTCTCGTGGAAGGGACAGCAGACGGATCGGTAAGGTAGTCGACTAACAAGGCAAGGTGTGGGTCTTTACGCTGCTCCGAAAGCATGTCAGTCGTGTCGAGCGGTGACAAGGTGGTAAAAGGGGGAGACAGAGAAGCCACATCTGGTGTTAATGGCGATCGCGAAAGTGCATCGGCATCCGCATGCTTGCGACCGGAACGATATACGACACGGATGTCGTATTCTTGCAATCGAAGTGCCCAACGCCCCAGGCGTCCGGACGGGTCTTTCAAGGTGGACAGCCAACATAGAGCGTGGTGGTCTGTGACCACGTCGAAAGGACGGCCGTAAAGGTACGGGCGAAACTTCGTCAACGCCCAGATTATGGCCAAACACTCCTTCTCTGTCACGGAGTAATTCAATTCAGCCTTCTTGAGAGCGCGACTTGCATAGGCGACTACGTATTCAGCTTGGGTGCCTTTCCGTTGTGCCAAAACTGCACCAAGACCGATGCCACTTGCATCGGTGTGAATTTCTGTGGCCGCAGCAGGGTTGAAGTGACGAAGAATAGGTGGTGAGGTCAGCAGGCGGCGGAGCTGGCGAAATGCGTCGTCACATGCAGGTGACCATGCAGATATGCCTTTGCTGTTGGAAAGCAGACTCGTGAGAGGTGCGATGATGGACGCGAAGTTGCGCATGAAGCGACGAAAGTAGGAGCAGAGACCGACGAAACTTCTTAGGGCTTTCAGAGATGTGGGCAACGGAAAGTCAGCGACAGCTCGAAGCTTATCGGGATCCGGAAGAACACCGTCTCTGGTGATGACATGTCCCAAGATGGTTAGTTTTCGTGCTGCGAAGTGGCACTTCTTGGAGTTAAGTTGTAGGCCTGCAGAAGTTAGACACGTCAGAATCTCGTGGAGGCGAGCAAGATGTGTCGGGAAATCAGATGAAAAGACTACGATGTCGTCCAGGTAACATAAGCAGGTTTTCCACTTGTGGGCACGCAAGATGGTGTCGATCATGCGCTCAAATGTGGCAGGCGCGTTGCAGAGCCCAAATGGCATGACTTTGAACTCATATAGGCCATCCGGCGTTACAAAGGCTGTTTTAGGGCGATCACATTCAGCCATTGGCACCTGCCAATACCCACAACGCAGATCCAAAGATGTAAAGTACTCGGCGCCTTGTAAACAGTCAAGAGCATCGTCTATTCGTGGTAGCGGGTAGACATCTTTTTTCGTAATATTGTTTAAGCGGCGATAGTCCACGCAAAATCGTACGGTGCCATCTTTTTTCTTGACCAGAACCACAGGTGATGACCAAGCGCTTTGAGAGGGCTGTATGACTCCACGTTTAAGCATGTCATCTACTTGCTCCGTAATGACGCGGCGCTCTTCGGCGGAAACGCGGTAAGGACGCTGTCGCAGAGGCGAATGTGAGCCGGTGTCAATAGTATGAGCGATAGTCGTGGTGCGGCCCAAAGCAGGTTCTTGAAAGTCGAAAAAAGAACGAAACTTGTTAAGGAGAGCAACAAGTTGGCGGCGATGCGAGAGGGGAAGGTCTGCGTCAATAGCATTGTCGAAGGCTGACGAACTTGATGGCTCAGACGCATGAGTGATTGCAGCAATGTGACATGGCGTTTCGTCGGGAAGTATAATATCATCGATATGGTCGACAGGTTGCACATATCCTAACGTTTCACCACGAAGTAAGCCAATGGGGTAGTTGCAGTGGTTGGTGACCAGCATTACGGTTAAACCAGACGCAATTTTAAGAACAGCAAATGGGAGAACGATGCCCTTGCGTTCAGTAAAAACCGGAGATGGCGTAAACACCACCGTGCCGTCAGGTTGCGCCAGACATGAAAGGCTAATAGGGACCGAAGCTTCAGGAGGCAAGGTGATGTCGTCATCAGCGATGACTTTGCAGAGCAGAGGAGAGCGGTCGGGTGGTGGAAATTCACATGTTGGCACAAGGGACACTTCGGCACGGGAACAATCGATGATAGCTTCATGACGTGATAAGAAATCCCAACCCAGGATAAGGTCATGAGAGCAAGATGGTAGAACAAAAAACTGTACGACGTACAAAACGTCTCGGATGACGACGCGCGCCGTACACACAGCCGAGGGATGAATGCGTTGCGCGCTAGCCGTGGACAGCACCAAGCCACTGAGAGATCTGGTCACTTTCTTCAGTTTCCTACAAAAGTTTGCGTTCATCACAGAAACGGCGGCCCCGGTATCAATTAACTCTAATGTGGCGACTCCCTCAACATCGACATCAACAACATTTTGCGGCGAAAATGGAGGCCTTGAGAATTACGCACAAGTTGCAGTTCTTGCCTCCGGAAATGCACTGATTAGTTTCCCTCCTCGAGAGGTGGTCGACGACGCATAGGCGATGGCAATCGGCGACGAGGTGATGGGAAACGAGCAGTCGATGGGTGGCGATCCGAGTCGGAGTGCCTCTGTTCATATGCAGACGTGGTGGTCTGCTGCGGTGCGTAGGTAGGAGCTCCGAAGTATGCGTGCGCAGGCGTGGGACGGCGGCGGCAGAAGCGTGCAATGTGGCCAGCGATGCCACACGCGAAGCAGATGGGACGATTGTCTCGGGTGCGCCACTCATTAGATGGACGGAAAAAGCGAGGTGGGGGCCTGTAGACTGGAGGCGAGGCCGGAGGAGGTGGAGCCGATAAGGCGACTGGATGCGGTGGGGGCCGCGCGACCACAGCTGCGTAGCTGAGAGGTGAAGGCGGCGCAGTTGGTGCGTAGCCAGCAGTTGAGAGATCAGATGGCACCGAAGTGCACGGGTAAGAGGCCGGAACTGTAGGGAGTGCATTGCAAATTTCAGTGCGTATGGCCTGCTGCATATTCGAAGGGAGGCTTGTCGTGGGCGCGTCACTATGCGGCAGCAGGGAAAGCCGTCGGGCGACTTCCTCCCTGATGAAGTCTTTAATCTGGTTCGACAGAGTTCCTTGGTGAACGTTGCCATTGGCGAGTGCGACGGCCGAGATCGAATCTGGTGATGGAACACTCTGTCGGGCGATGGAACGCTGACGACGCAATTCATCGAAGCTCTGGCACAGGCTTACGAGGACTGCCACCGTGGTCGGGCTCTTCGCCAGCAACATCTGGAATGCGCCATCCTCGATGCCTTTGAGAATATGTCGAATTTTCTCTTCTTCAGGCATGGATGAGTTAACACGCCTGCAGAGGTCGAGCACATCCTCAATATAGCTAGTAAAGGTCTCACCAGGTTGCTGGGCTCGGTGGCGCAGACGCTGGTCAGCGCGGAGCTTGCGGACCTCTGGTCGGCCGAACGCTTCGGTCACGAGGGTCTTGAAGGTGGACCAGCTGGCGATGGCGGTTTCGCGGTTGGTGAACCATAGCTTGGCGACGTCAGCCAAGTAAAAGATGACATAGGCAAGCTTGGAGTCGTTGTCCCATTTGTTGCTGGCACTCACGCGTTCGTACAAGGAGAGCCAGTCTTCGACGTCTTGCTCACCACTGCCGCTGAAGATTGGTGGGTCCCGCTGACGGGTAGCACCGGGGCAGGTCGACGGGGCAGCCGATGGTGCTGGCTGTGCTGGGATGGGCTGGTTGGCGACTGCGTCAGTCATGTTGTACGGTAGTCTTTCGGCCAACTTGCGAGAGCGGAGCTCCAGGTCTGCTTGGGGATCTCAGCAACCTCCACCAGATGCGATGATGTTTATTAGAACAGAGGAGTCGCAACGAGGTCGCGACGGAAAATGGGCGAACAGCAAGTCTGGCAAAGGCGGCACAGGTTCTCGCGCAATCAGAGCACGGGCTTCTCGTTGTCTTCCGAAGGCGCATACGCGTTGGTGCGTATGCTCCACTACACATGATTCAATTTTTTCAATAAAATGTCTTTTCTGAACTGCCATCACTGCAAACTCATATTTGAAAATATGAAATGAAAAGGCTTTAAGGAGAACACCAATTCTGCGAGATGTTGCTGTCGAAGAGCATAGATACTAAAGCAAAAAAAGTTAATGCGCCAATGGACTAATGCATGGACTCATTCAGACTCAGCTGCAAGCCTGAGTAGGTAATATTTTAGTCAGTATGAGTCTGAGTCGGTACGCTCGAGAAAAATTTTTGTGGTGGTAGTGGTAAAAACTTTTATTTGATGAGGAGAGGTGATGAGGATGAGGAGAGGTTGCTACACCGGTAGTCCTCCGCAACCCTTTCTGCCCAACCCAGGATGACCTTCTGGACATCAGGTTTCGCTGCGCAAGGCAGCCTCCCAATGCTCCTCACTGCTTACTACTTAGTTTCAGTACTAAGCGAGTCTGGTTAAGCAAATTTCGGGTGAGTGTGAGTCTGATTGAGCTCTAAGCGCGAAATATACTTCAAGAGAGTGAGTGAGCTCCACATTTTTTGTCGACCTATACTCCCAACAATAAGGTACTGAAGTTACATGCAGTTAGCTACAATATGCAACGCTGCAGAGATCTCACAGGTAATCATAACATCTGGCATCCGCTGCAACTAATATTATCATCACACTTATTACCTCACTGGGGATGTTGACCGAATCGTGTGATCTTAAATTTATCGGTCAGTTGGCCAGTACATGAAAAAATTGCTGCGTATTGTAACTCCTGCCAATCAAATCACGAGCATATGTTATGTGTGGAATGCTCTTCTCTCTCACGGTGAATATGCCTCCAAATATGCCTTTCAACTCTCACTATAAAACCCCTGAAATTACAAACCCGCTCCAAAATGCTGGGAAATTCGGATGGCTAACAAGAACCTGCTCACGCGTACATCTTGTGTTGCATAAAAGTTGAAGCAGCACCAAAGCATACACGCGCAGCAAAAAGAGGAGGCATGGGCGGCATATTAGGGGTTGGGGGTCATTTTCGGATAAGCGCTTTGGCAAATGCGAAGTCGCTCCGTGGTCGTCGAACTAGCGACAGTAAACACTCACCCTAGGAACGCTAGTCATGCGAAACACCTCGGTAAGTGATCGCGTGAGAATGATGCACACCTGCGAGTTGTGCTAGAAACAGAACAGCGTCTATCGAAACACAACGACGCGTTAAGCAGGCACAACCAGCCGTTGACGGTCACGACTTTCCGTAATTATTAATGGACCCTGCGCATCAAGATGAAGACGGCGTTTACACGACCGTTCACCCGAGCACCTGCTACCGCAGTGCGCACGCAGCGAATAACACACTCAACGGTGTGCCGTGCTAGTCATATCCGTGCCTTCTCTCAATTTTTAGGTCGTGGGCTCCTTCATCGCATGGCACGGTTACGAACAAGGCAGCAGCGGCGCACGGCTTTAGAAATCACGAAAGCGCACGTGGAAACAGCTTCGGAAGCCCGAAAGACGGAGGGGAGCTCATAAGAGGGGCATCTGTCAGCACGCACAACGACGAAACAAAGAACTGCGCGGAATCAGCTGATCGCTCAGCGCCCGCGATGCTTACCAACTCGAAAACCTCGGATCTTGCATTCATGTCTCGCTCATTACAACGCACTCGAGCAGAGACGTCTCAGTGTTCGGCCCCAGGATGATAATTTCCAACGCTGCAAACACGGTAACAAGCACAAAGAGTACGAAGGTAACGACGAGTCGCCAGCCAGGCACACACGGGCGCACAGAAACTACACTCCGTTGTCTGCAAACGCTGGTATCTGCTGTACGCGATGATAATCGCTATTGCTAGTTTCGGTTTGTTAGATGCGTGTTTCTTGGTTTCGTTTTGTCGCTAGCGCTTGTTTATTCTAATCCGTCGATACACGGTGCAATGCAAGCATGAAGATCACAAATTTGGCACCAAAATAAGGCCTCTTTTCCACAATAAAGGCGTTAGTGCCCTATTTTAGAGCATAATTATTGGGTACTTTACGGGCTTGTATTCTTTGTTTTACAAGAAGAAGCCAAATAATCGATACAGATGATGATTAATACAATTTAACGTTACTTGCGCATTGTAGAATTTACGTGAACCTCTAGGTGAACAAAAAACGTGGATGTTTTCGCTGTGCTAATAAGAAAAAATTCTGCATTTGTTAACAAATTGTCAATTAAAATCGTTGCCATGGGCGCTGCTGGGCCCAAGTTTTCATACCATTTGATATTATAAGAATCTGTGCAATGCATTGCAATGAATGAAATCTGTTGCAGTGGGGTTCTCTTCATTGCCAACCCATGGACGTTCACATACCTGTAAACCTTAGAACGGGCACTGTTCTCATTGTCACTTTTTTTCTTCTCAAGTTTCGTTGCTGGGAACAACGGCTTGCATGCAGTGTTTGCTTCTAAATTATTACAAGTTTTGTTGCATGCAATGAATTAAGTAGAGGCCATGGAGGATGGAAAAATAAGTATAGGCCATGGAGGAAGGAAGTTTTTTCCCTTCCTCCGTGGTATAGGCCCATTATGCGCACCGTTATGGCAGCTAGATAGCACATAGCATTCTTCCTCCATGACATAGCATGGAGAAAGAAAAAAATTGTTGTAAAACTCGTTTTCTCCCATTTTGTTTCATTTATATATATTCACCATAGCAACTGAACCTAAACGTTTGCTTTTTATAAAAGTTTTGAACCTTCTCGGGACCACTTCAGGAACATAAGCGAGGAACTGGTAGTGTTCTGTGGGGAGGCCTCAAATAATTTTTTTTTGCCTGCTGGATGAGCCGAAATGCCCGTCGTCTATAGCGGCGCTATCTACGTAGGGTTAAGGGTTTTTGTACTTAGCCTTTGAGATTAGCAACTTTAGCAGTTTCAGAGGCTTTGTCTTGTATTGAAGGGGTAGCCTGTTGAATGAGCACAAAACGCCCGTCATTTATGGCGGCGTTACTTATGTCGGGTTAGTTATAGTTAAATATACCTACGTTTACGCTTTTTAAAAACTTTTTTACGTTATTTTTGTTGCATATAGGCTTCAAAAACGCAAAAAAAAAATTATTAAATGATAACCCTACTTAAGTTGCGTCACCACCGAAGTTCCGACGACGGCCGCTTCTCAAGTGACCGCTGATAATCTGACAGGCAAGGGAAATCAAGGAGCCTGTGACAGAGTTTACAGCTTTATAAAATAAGGCAGATTGGCGACTATGGCTTCTAGCCACCATATTGGCGACTTTCGCAAAACTCTGATGCTCGCAACCCATGTGCTGCAGCAAGTTACAACCCACACATGGGTGTCATTTGCAGTGATCCAGCGATAAAGTCCCTGAAAAAAATAGAGGCGTTATACAGCAACCATGGAGTATATTTAAGAAACTCTATGGCAGTGACAATAGGCGGCATTTTGATTTGAGGCAGACCGCAAAAAGAGTCAACTGTCGAATAGCGCACTAAAAATTTGGATAACTATATGATATATGTTGGATCGGCTTTGGCTTAAACTTCAGAAAAGAAAGGGCAGAAACATATGAGAGAAAGAAAGCCAAGGCAACGTTTGGAGGAGGCGTTGGCCAATGGAAGGGAAGAGCAACTGACGGAAACCAGCGATTTCTGCGAATCTGCGGTCCCGTTCGTTGTTGGCCGCCGTTGTCAGCTGCAGCGGGAAAGCCGTCAGCGCTTGCAGTTGGAATAAGTTGGCACGCAGCGTTTATTCAAGACACTCAGCGCCATCAATGGCACTGCGCGCAGTTCATTTTTCGCGCTGGACCGCAGCTTCGTCGACCGGTTCGCGCAGTAGCCCGCGTCGGCGTTATCGATGCTAAGCCTACTTAACCTACTGCAGCCGCTCTCAGCTGCTCGCACTACTGCCTGCCGGCGAGCCGGCGTACCAGCGTGACCAGCACCAGGGATTGCGCCAACTCTGGCTTCGACCTTGAAGTCTTTTTCTGTCGCACCTGCGCTGTCGCCAAGCGGGGAGATGCGGCTCGCTTGAGCACCTTTTGTTTGCAACCTGTGTGTTGTGTGCCCCGCTTAACCCCTGCCTGCCTTGCCATGGACCGAGCCAGCCGGGCCATTCGGCGGTAAGTGTGCCTCGCAAAACGTCTCGCACGCAGTAATCGCTGCTGCCGTACGTTCACGGAGCGTGAATGAGCGTTTTTGTTCGTTGCACTCTGGCATGCAGTGCAGTGTCAACTCGCACGAGTGACTGCCGTTCGGCGAACTAGTCTAGCCCACTCGGTCTTGCCGTGCTTGCTGGGAGGCACGTCGGGCGAAGGGAACAAACCGTTACACCGTCGCCGTGACCCGTAGACGCAGGGCCGTATTTTTGGGTCTCGTAGGTTGTTCGGGATGGTAATCTCAATGATGTGGAGTCGAAAGTTTGAGAAACACTGGACAGTGGCCTATGTTCATTGTTCCTGAGAGATCGTTACACTGATTTCTCGTTAAAGAACCCCAGGTGCTTGAAATTTCCGGAGCCCTCCACTACGGCGTCTCTCATAATCATATGGTGGTTTTGGGACGTTAAACCCCACAAATCAATCAATCACTAATTTCTCGTTACCACTGGTTGAAAGGCAGACACGTTTGGCGAAACGTAGTTATAACCGCACTTTGTTTATCCGAGTAGGTGTGCTTTCTAGTACTCTCCGGACGTTTTGCTGCGGAGTCCCAAGGGCAAAGCACTCTTCGTGTGTGTTTTGGCAAGCGACGCGTGGTTGAAATTCCCGTGGGGAGAGAAAATAAGGCGCGTCTAGAAGCACGTTTTGAACGTTTTGCGCATAATGATTTCAGTGTTGCTGGAGCTTGATATTGATTTCGTCTTTTGGTTGACTAGAACGTTCACTGCGGCGAGAACGTTCTTCGGGTGCATACATGGAAAAGGAACGCTCAACCAGTCAACAATGAAGCAGATACTGTAAAAGTAACATTAAAAAAGGACCGAGGTGAAATTCCAAGACTGCCAAAATACGCAGGTAGAAAAATCCTTCCAAGAGGAAAAAAATGAAAATCAAGAAATTCAGCATAATTTATGCATCAAAACTAGAAAAACTTTGTTTTGCACATTTCTAAATTTGACAGGGTCATGCCCAGTTACAGCAAGGTCTGGTAAACTATTCCATTCTTCTAAAGCTAATGGCAAGAAAGAGTCGAAGGTATTGGTAGAGCCGTGAATTCTTTGAAGGCTGGGTAAGCTTGACAGGTGGTGGAACGTTCGGTTTGGCAAACAAAAACTGGTAACATAAGTGTTCGAACTTATAGTGGAGTTTTTAAAAGAGGTGCGAGCCAGAGTTTGTCGAAGTGCTAATGTTTTAACGTCCAAAAATGATTGATGTTTTTGACACTCGGCCGATGGTCGTACTGAAATGTAATAAACCGGGCAGTTTCGGGTGACATTTAGTGGGTCAAGAAGGTGGATTCCATATTGCCGATGCAAATTACAATTTAAGGTGGATAAATGTGTCATATGCTAGGTTGCAGATCGCTAGTGGTGATGAGAGTGACTGTCTAATGAGCCTTGGTACTTGTTAGTGGCAGGTACCAAATTATGAATTAAGCTCAACATGAAGGGAATGCAAAGAATAAAATATGAGTGTTTTTCTGCAATATGTGCAGAGACATACATTTATTGCCGTTTGGTTGCACAAGCCACGGAGTGCACCATTTCTTACTGGTAGTGAAGTCACGCTGTAAAAGCATCTCAATGATATGCACAGTGGTACAGCATGCAATCATTGGCGAAGAGCCAGATGGATGAAAAAATATCAGCGGGCAGCTCATTTATGTAAATTGAAAATGGAGGAGGTCAGAGAATTGAACCTATAAATATTTCAGATAACACTTAATGACTGTAGATTGGCATTACCCAATCTATATTGATTGGACAATTAGGAAACAATGGATCAATGGCGAAATTAGTGAATGGATACATAAGCTATTTATTTTGATCATCAGCAGTTGATGAGATATGCTGCCAAATGCTTAAAAAAATTAGGTAAATTATGTTTGCCTGGAGGAGAGAATCAAGGTTTTAGGGGAGATGAGAGCAAGAAAAGTTCTTTTTTTTCTCAATATGACATATTTTTTCATTTTTATTTACTTTCACAAGTTTGTGAAAATGCCAGGGCTGCGCCTTACGCACAGCCCTGGCATTTTGTTCAAGTGGTTTCAAAGGCATTTTTTGTAAAGCACTTTTCGGCATTAAATGAATTCAGAGGAGCCGCACGTATTGAACAAGCAACATTATTTCTTGTCTATAAAGTAACCAGTTGCTTTCTACATTTTGCATGGAAGCAAATTGCACAGTCTTCTCATTCATTGCAGTAGAAAAATAAGTTAGCTCAATCAATAAGTTACCTCTAAATGCGCGGTCAGACACATCGCGGCCTGTTCATGCTATCAGCTGGCATATCAGCTTCTCTCTTCCGGTTGCTATATTTGCTCTTAACTGTTTGCCTGACAGTGCGTCCTCTGTCAGGCGATAGTTGTTTCTGCAAGGTGTTGTCTAATCTCCATGTCTTCACGTTTTGGCAATGCTCAAAGGAGGCGCTGCCATCTGTGCATCATGTATGATTACACGCATGCAACTTTCACGTTACCCTCTTGTTTAAAAATACCCTGTAACCAAAGGTGCATAGCCAACGACCCCCCTTCCCTCTTCACACCAGCAGGCCTGTGGTAAGCAAGGAACTTTTTCGGGGTTGGTGCCCACTTGCTAAAGGTCTTGAAAAATATCTTTTTTTTCATTAGTTTTGGTAAAACACTTCCCCTCAATGTCAGGGGAAAGCCTGGGCCTCTCCTCTGAGACCCCCCCCCTCCCACTCTCCACTTTTTTGGCTATGGGCTTGATCAACCCTTTACCCTTGAAGGGTAAATGGTTACATTCCTTTATCTTCTGCGAGGAATCCTGTTGCATACCGTTTGCTGGCCATTCTAAACCAGTTCCTTTTTTTCTAAGACCTTCTTTCACAAACATTCGGTTTTAGTGTTCAGATTACATCATTGAAACACTACCACGATTCATTAGGTTGCAGCCGTCTGTCATTCTGGCAAGCCTGCGCAAACTGGCCTTGAGGTTATCACAGTGGCTTGCAATGTGTGGCGCAAGACAGCATATGTATGCCTGCCAGTTCCCCTTATGTCGAAGGTGAAAGAATAAACTGGGCAGATATTAGGCATTCTTACTGCACTCGGCCTAGTTATATGGGTGGAAAGGCACTTTTTCTAAAGGTGGATTGTTTAAGGCCTCGTTAGGCCAGAATATGAACCACTCGAACATTTGACCAATTACACAATTAACGGGGAATTGTTGGGTTTATTGGTTGTGTCACATATTGTGGAATATGTGGTGTATGAGAGGGGTGTGTCAGCTATTTTGTTAAAAGGCCACTCAGCAGGCCCCATACCAAATTTTAGTTACAGTGGAAGTTGTTGGGTGTTCGATGAGGAACATTTTGCCACAAACATTTTTTGAATCGGTTTGTCACGAGCGGAGAAAACGGGTTTTTCGAAGCAGCGCGAAACGAGGATGAGAGGAGGCAAGCTCGAAACTCTTGCCGGTCCTCCGCGTAGCCTTCGCAAGCCAAATCTCTTCCCCACCCTCTCAGGCATCCGACCAAGAGGTTACGTGCGCATGACGTGCCCAAACAAGTCCAACCCCCGAAGCGGCGTTGCTTTGTTGACCAGCATTATTTTGTGGTCTACTGCCTGTTTCTGCCAGATGGTTGGGAAACGCTAGCTTAGACACGGTTGAATAGATGAGCACAAGCTGCGCGAACGCGTAGGAGCGTTCCACGGTGGTCATCTGCTCAATGCGCTGACAGTGGGGACACGAACGCATGCGAAATGCCGACACATTAGCCCCCCATCTCGTTGCAATTCACAGGAGAAAAATGGAAAAAAGACGCTCACATTCCCTTATTGTGTCTTATCATCTATTTTGAGCTTTATAAATCTCTTCAAGCAACAAATTACATAAACTATGCATGATGAGTTAAATAATTTTCGCCATGTCACGTGCCACTGTTTGCAACGTCAGAGCAGAGTCGTCTACATAGAAGACCAACGTCGCTGCATTTCCATGTACGTAGGGCCATTCATACGTGCACGTCATGCCCTCATTCTCTGGGCGTGCGCCTGCAGAAGGGAGGGGGGAGCAGCGTTAATCTTGAAATTTCACCCATCTCCACGGCGCGTAGCACTGCAAATTTTGGCAGATGGGATCATGAACGCCTCGGCTACGCATTGCGCTTGTCAGCTCAAAATCGTCAAACCAGGTGAGTGGCCCTTTAGTAGAGAAGTTGCAGGACATGTTTTGGGCCCAGTCCGAGCAACGGCGATCACAAAATGTGTGAGACCTGTGTTCCATGTGATGCAGTGCGTAGAGTGCACTATAGAGTTCTTTTAGTTCTATGATAATCAAAGGAAATCTGCAGTATAATTGTCAATGATGTGTTAGTCCTAGAACACTACATGCGGATGAGCCTTTGTCTTGTGGAACCTGCAACCTGCGTAACTGGTTTTCCATAACAGCGATACGTAGCAGTAACGTTTGGTGCAGGGAATTTTCCCTTTTTTGGGGAATTTTCGCCTGTCATTTTGAGCCAAATGGAAAAAAGAAATGTTTGAGCTATTGCAGGGAATTTTAGGAATGGTTAAATTCTATGATGACAGATACTTAGTGGTCACAGTGTGCCTTCATCTGCTGTAATCGGTTCTGGTGCATGCACCATGCAAGCATATCCCTTCGTATTTGCTTCTGATATTTACGTGAAGCGATTTATAGTTTACTATTGGTGTTTGACTTGAAGCCCACAATTTGCAGTGAACTAACAGTATATGAATTTTAAAAAAGATTTTAAGAGTCACCAGTACGTGAGACACGTGTAGTTATAGTATGTGTGTGCATGGATGGGGGCGGAAATTAGTACTGTTGGACAGGGAAATATGCTGGGAATTTCTTCAACGTTTGTAGGGAAAAAAAATTCCTGAAGTAGGGAATTTTTGTGTCTCTGTATGTGAATTCTTCGGCGTAGTACGGCACTAATACACAGACTACCTGTGGGCGACAGTTTGCACGTATGCATCATGCCTGGTTGAAGAATTGAGTTTGTTCTTGCTTACCTTGCAGGAGTGGTGCCCGGCTCAAGGCACTGAACGGGGGTCACGCTGACCTCAACCTGGTCATATCGGAGCTCCGGGACATACGGCTCGCCATGAAGTCTTTCCTTACGGCACAGAATGCTGGTGAGTCCACCGACAGCCTCACACGGTGCGACCACAAAAATGTGGAACGTTAAAACTTGGAAGTGCAAAATCGACCACGGCAAAAAGGAACGCAGATAGACAGGACAGGTCACAAACTTGCAACTAAGCTTTATTAAGAAGTGTTTCTAAATATTGAAAGATGCAGGAAGACTGCACCGGGCAGGGCCAGCAGAAGCGTTTATTCCGCTATATCTTCCTCTGCCCAGAACAGCAATGAACGAGCTCAATGGCGATGATGACGGTTATGTACAAGTGAGAATGATGAAGTATAATAAATGTGCTCGCAATATATACACAGCCGAGTGGTGCATGCAGGTGCATTGCACATCACATTCTATAATGCTTATCAGGATCGGCACAGCTGCGTATATTCATATCACAACTAAGTTTCTTAGAACAGTTTTTTCTTACTGTGCTGCACAGCAGATGTGTCACAATAATTGTTGATTGTTGTCTCATTGAATTTGTGCTTCCAAGTTTTAAGATTATGAACCAATCAGCCCAGCAACGCATTTTTTTAACCTCTAAAAAAATGGAATGTTGAAATAGTGCCCTTGGTTTCTTGATGGCACCACGCTGCTGACGAGTACCCGAATTCATGGAATTGTCCGCCTCAAGGGTACTGCAGTTACAGTGGTCCGCTGCCGTTTTGAAGGTTGCGGGTTCAATCTTCGCCGCAATGCGTGCGTTTGGATGCAAGTGAGATGCTAGAAGCACATGTAGTGGGCAATGCCAGGGCATGTTAAAGAACACCAGGTGGGCAACATTTGCTACTATGGCTTGTCTCATAATAATCGTATTGGGGTTTTTGCATGTCCAAGGGCACCGCTGCCTTAGGTTCCTGCACCCATGCTTGGGCGCACCTTTTGGATTTAAAAACAGCGCAAAAGTATAGACTGTAGAAGAGATGGCGATTTTTGTGCTGTTTTTACATCCCAAGCATGAGCTAGCCCAACTTTTGCCTCTAGTGTTGGGAGCACTTGCAAAAACATTGTTTCTTTCTTCATCAACTCAACATCACAAAACTAGTCTAAAAACAGAAATAACTTCTTGAAATGCAATCTTGAATTGTCCCACTTGTGCAGAATGACGCAACAGCAATAATTTATAAGTTGGAAAACTGCCTGCCAAAAAAAGGGGGGAAAACAGCTGTATTTAATCTGATGTCAATGACAGCATGTTTCTGAAAGGAGCAGTATTGGAGTGCTAACTAAAAAAAAAAAAAAAAACTTGTATATACTAGTTTAATCTGCCACCATAAATAACCATGTGTTAGTGTACCGCTATGCAGTTAGCACATGTTGGCTGTTGTCATCACTATGCATAGCATGTAAAATCTGAAGCTCGCAGCATGTACAAATGTGCAGTGTCGTTGCATTAATACGATCTAGAGGAGCTCACAGAGTACATCTTTGTGGATGTTTGCAGCATTATGTTGCATGTATATCTTTTTATCATAAATCTGTTAGAAAATATATCTCTCTGCAAAAGCAGTGGCACCTGTGATTGTCGTTAAGTTTAAAGAGTACATCAACATCTAATGGTCTTTTGAGACTGAAGATCAGTATGGATATTTATATATATATCGCCTTCAGGCACGCATTATGATGCAGTGTCGACAAATGTGTCACATTGGTATAACACAATTTTGTGGCACTCAATATTACATTTTAAGAAAGAAAAAGAAGTGATATGTGTGCAATCAGGTTTTCATTGTAATCATTTTGAGAAAAGAAAAGCAATTTTTTGAACGGCTCATTGAACATTGTAGTCCCTTCACCGAAGTGATACGATACGATCATACACAACGGACTGAGGTCAAGTTGAGCCGTATTATCTGCACAGAAGGTCCATCTCATGAACAATGTAGTATTTTGTTCTCTCTCGACCACAAGTTGACACATTTTGCAAAAATAAATTGTGCACGCAACTGCTTCTGAAGGGGATACCTTCAGGGGTTGCGTTTCTTTGAAACATGTCAGACTCTGGAATAAATCTTACACCTGTGATAAACTCCTGCACAGATTCCTGAAAACAACAGTGTAAAGAGATTTCAAGCAAAACTCTCTGTCAGTTAGTGTCTTCGCTTCTCTTTGCGCCATAGCATTTGAGCTTTAAGTAATGGGCTAGCTGGTTTAGCAGCAAGCCCTCTCATACTTTTATAGCATTTGGGTGGTTTATATGCCACTAAGTGAATGCTGAAACTTTAGCACAGATACATTAGCCTACTGTCTGGCTATCCTCTTGCATCACTTGGTGCCACGGGTCTGCAAACATAGGTGGAACTCACTCAGGCTCACTCAAGAAATATATCTAGCGCTTTAGACTTGTCCAGACTCGCTCTCTTGAAAACTTTCCTGAACCGGACTCGCCCGGACTCAAACTCTCCAAAATATTACTCACCCTGGCTCATTCAGACTCGTGATATGAGTCAGTGAGTTGATGTATGCACCAAGGAGAGGGGATGTAAACGGTTTTAGCTTTGTCATAATTTTTTGTAAGTAAAATTTACATGTCACATTCCAGTGGCATTGAATACTCTGAAAAGGGTAGAAGAGGTATGAAGGGCCTAGCTCTCGGCATTGTTATGTAGGCTGCAAAGTATATGCAGCAGTCCACTGTAAAAACACGTTAAGAATTTTTATATTATGTAGCAAATTGACCTTGAATGTCTTACAGCCACTATTCTCTGCTGCTACAAATTGACAGCATCTGTGGTTGGTACAGATGCTTGGGAACAAACATACCCTGCATATGGGGTGAGAGCTGGTTAGAAAATCTTTTACAATCAAATGTGTGAATCATGTGGCATACGTATTGTCCTTGACCCGGGAGAGTGAGGCTGTTGTTACGCATCGCTGAAAGTCAGTTTTGTCCATTCACATGTCAGGTGCATTGAAGTGTAGTTCCTTGTGCTGTCATTTCATGGTGACTGCAATTGCCTTGACTGCTAGCAGCTTCAAAACTGCTTCACTTGCAAACGCTGCGAAGCTTTGCATTTCAGTGTCCCACTTTTTGTTTCAGCATTTGATCGTGGTGCAGAAGTGTCAAGAAGGTGTTTTCAGTAAGGTATTTCTGAAGTAGCTGTGTTAAGTAGGAAAGCTCTTCAAGAGATGTGGTTACGGTGAGATCTATTGCTTTTTCTTTTGACTTGCACTGTTGCGACACATTTTTGCATGAGGGTTAGCCAAGCTGCATGAAGTCATCATGATTCATCCTTTTAATCTTGCTTATCTCTGGATTTGTGCAAGCTGCCTTTTGTGCAAAATACTGACGAAAGTAGCTGTATTTGTTTGATAGCTATTAATTCGCTCGAAACGCCAACGGTGCAGCTGTTGTCGGACCGTTATTCTATGCCTTTTCAAAGGCAATAACAATTTCCATCTTGGGTGTGTAATCATTCATGCTTCTCTTGGAAAAAAAAAAAAGTGCAGGTGCTGTAGAGTTGCAGCCACCTTGACCCGCTGATTTGTACTGGCCTGTTTGCAAGCTCAGACAACTTTCACTGTGTGTCAAAAACTGCAGTGATTGAATTTCAGTATTGTACAGTGCAGCTTCAGGCACATGCTTGAAGAAGTTCTATCAACTCATTACTTTCAAACGATGTCTTATGCTACAAAATCTGCGTGCAACGTTACACATCAACTATTCACCCAGAAGGTCCGCTCTGTGAACCCACAGTAAGACCAATGTTGTTGTGAAGGGTCTCCTAAAAGAAGGGATTTCATGCTTTTGAGACTTATCTCTGGACCGAGGCACTGTTACGGTTTGGGTCTTGAGTGGTCACGTTATTAATGGAAAAGCTGAGAAGGTGAGCTGTAGCTGCATACTACTTTACTGTACAGTTGGTGCTGGTTGCTTGTTGTTTGTCACACTAATCACAGTAATGTCTTGCAGGACGAGCAAGAAATTCGGTGCAGTAAGCATGAATGACCTGACACTTCGTGATCTGTTGTTAGGCATGCTGTGGACAATACATGGTGTCACTGGAAGGCTTAGGTGCAATATGAGCTGCAAAACTAACAAACAGCCTGCGAAATAAAAATTCAACAATACTAGTGTCTCTGTAGCCGATGTTTTGACAAGTAGCATTTCCTTCGTTTACAGTTGAAAAAGAGTCTGTTTGTCGTAATGTCTGCTATAGTGACTACCTGGTGGTAAAAACTTGTAGTGCACATGTATCCCGAAGGATTACGGCCTCTAGCGTGGGTCCAGTCTTAGTGAGCCGCAGGGCACGCGTCAACAGTTGCCATGGCAAGAACACTGTACTTCTCAAGGTTGCAACACTTCATTGCCTGCGGCAACACCAAAACGCAGTACAGAGCCGTTGCAAAAGGGGCGGCGGAAAAGAAGATGGGCTTATCCACGCCCCAAGCGAGAAGTACTACACAGGGTGCCGCGAGTACATCTCCGTGGGCAAAGGTGATTTACGGGGACACCGGGACAAAAAGGCCCGGTCGCTGAAGTGAGGGCAAAACTCCGTTCGCGTTGGCTTCCGACAGGTACGGGTCTGCGTAGTATAACTACTCACTAGGACATCACACCGCTCTTCGGCCTAGCGTTCAAAAGGGGGGGGGGGGGGGGGTTTGAGCCGGCGGACGGAAAAGAAGTGCATGCTTATCTCATGTCGTCCTGAAGGAGTTCTCTCTCACTCCTGACGCACGCGTGCGAACGTCCAGAGAAACTCGGTGCGCAGCGCCACAGTCGACATCCGCTATCGGGTGAGAGGTGTTAAACGTCAATCTCCGCCCCCCAGCGCGGCAGACCGCGATGGGGGGGAGTCATGTCGGGACACGAGAACACAGAAAGAGGTGGCAAAGCCTGACACAGGCGGCGAGCTAGCCTCGATTCCCACAAACTTTATCTCTTCAAGTTTCATTCTTTCGCTTAAACTTCTGCCCTTTTGTAAACATCCAGTGAGTTTTTCTTGTGCAGTTTTTTCTCAATGGTCAAAATTGGTGTACAATCGGAGAGGCCAAAAAGAGGGCTGCCTTGCTCTGCAAGGGGCGGAAGTCTGATTGTAGGAAAGTTGTAGCGGCAGAACTGTGATTTCTGATCAAAAACATATCATCATCATCAGCCTATGTCCACTGCAGGACAAAGGCCTCCCGTCACTCGGAGGCCTTAGTTCCGCCAGTCAACTCGGTCCTGTGCTTGCTGCTGCCATTTTATACCCGCAAACTTCTTAATCTCATCTGCCCACCTAACTCTCTGTCTCCCTTTAACGTGCTTGGCTCCTCTGGGAATCCAGTTAGTTATCTTTTAATGTAAAACACAGACTTGACCTCAAAGGCCATATAATTTACTTTTGTTCAACCAGCAGTCATTAGAACTGTCTTGTTTGTTACTGTTGCGTAATGATGGCTAGTGGTGCTTTGCCATGCCTAGCAATGGCTCGTGTGAGCCAAAGGTAGTAAATGTTATTTGATTTTATCTGTTTGTTGTCTCAGTTATATCATCGAGTTGTCTACAATATGAAATGTAAAGTCAAGTTTGGAAATGAGGCTCTCTTTACTGTCCTTGAATTTTACGGTTGAACCCTTAAAGGAATGCTAAAGGGAAACTGAATAAGTTTAGATTGATAAATTGTTTGAGCACTTTATTGTCTGCAATCCCGTGACATTAGAAAATAATTTTCTAAAGTCACGGGATTGACTAAAGTTAAGATTGACTGTGAAACAAGAAAGCAATTATGAAAGTTTCTTTTTTTAAATTTGAAACAAAGAAATCTGGTTACGAATTTCGATTTTATATTTTGCTTTTCGGCCGCATTGGCTCAATGTAAAATTCTGTATGCGAGATCTCTGGCCCTTTCAGAAGAAAGTATAGTTTTAATTTCAATTACTGCCTTTTTAGTTTTTGTGTTCAGTTATCCGTATGAACACTGGAGATGTGTTATTCAGTGCTGTCCTTGGTTTGTTCTTGCAGTGGCCCAGGACATGGTGTTGTGGGCACAGGCTGACGAGAATAGGATAATTCAGGTGAGGAACTACTCCGGTTGTGCGTGTATATGCTTGTCGGATTCAAGTGGCCAAAGAAACACTTAATCATACATTTCATACAGTCAAACGCAGTTATAATGATCCTAGATATAACAATCTGTTATAACGATCCTATTTCAGTGCACTTACAATTTTCCTACCCTTCCCATTGAAACTGCATCCTTATATGTTGAACATTTGTCAAACCTTTGTACTTTTACAAATTACATTTTATATGCTGCTGCCATAAAAGTATGGTGCATACAAAGTGAAAATAGCCTAAAGGGATACTGAACAAAATTGTAAAATCTGATGTAACTTCGGAATTCTATTTGGAAGGTGCGACTGTTACGATAAACAGAGTTAATTTCTCGTATTTTTGAACAGTTGGCTGTATTTTTTCATAGATTGCCAACACGCTGTGGCTGCAAGCGAACACGAGCCGTGATGTCACGATTGCCGAGGCGCATGTTGGATGCACATGTTCTTGCCCCCATCTTCCTTCTCTCCACCTCGGTTTTCATTACACTTTCCCCTTTTCACAATAACGCTGATGCTTTACCTCAGCAGGGAACATAGTTCGCTACCGGTGCTCTCTATACTGGTTCTGGGAACCGTAGGGGGAGATCATCGAGTCAAGAGACGTGGCGATGGCTGACATTGTTGGCTTGACCACTTCGGGAATTGGTGGCATCGCCAAACACCACCACATATAAATCACGGTGTGGTCGCAAGACGCCTCAGTTTGTGAAAAACACATTAAATTCACTATTTTCCTGTAGTTTCCATCTGGGATGAAGGTTGTGTCTATCAATTTCGGTACCAAATCTTTTGATTTAGTTGAAAATCTTGGCAGGAAGAATTTAGTAGTATTCCTTTAAAGTGGGCCTTTTGAAGCGGGAGACAAGCACGCGTTCGCGCTTGCCCTGCTCCCGTTTACTTGTAACTATGATATCCTAGATTGGCAAGCATGCAGGTTTCAAGTGAGGTAGCTGATTTTTCAGGCATTTCTTCAGTGGCAGAATGGCAGCAATAAAAAAAAAAGAAATAGCTTCCGAGGACAAGTTATGTTTTGGTCTACATTTCTTTCTTCTTATTTGTATTACTGTTACTTTCACAACATCTCCTATACTTTCCTTGGCATCATTTTTCGTTAGTATCATTAATACTGTGTCAAATGAACAAATAAAAAAAAAACGGGGCCTTAAATTTTCATTTTTTTCTTACTTCATGTGCAGAAGTTTCATAGAAGGAAGGGTCGAGAGTTTACTATAGCAGAAATTGATTTTCGTAAGAAAGTTGATAATGTGCCTTCACGTGTCTTGTGAATGGTTCTGTGGTGACGGTGCTTTTAAATAAAGCAAAGAAATCTTGAGGCCTGCACAGTACAGGCAGCATGGTCTCAACGAGCTTGAAGAGTAGCCATTGCAGAACTGTACGCTAGATACTTGCTAAGCCATAGATTATCATAATTTTTGGAAAGTAGGAAGGCACCCACTGTGCCATTATTTGTTATTCTGCTGTGAAGCGAAGCACCTGCTTCACATCTAAGGCATTGTGTGCACTTTGTTGACGCTGTGGCTGGTGACAATGAAGAGTTATGGCTGAGTCTTTTGGAAATGGTTGGAAGCTTTCAACAACCATATTTTTATTGGTTTCATATTGGGATGATTGGTTGTTTTATTCTCCTGCTGTGCTTTATTGCATATGTTAACTCTGTTCCTTGCCTGACATGAAGCCTGTCCTTTTGCAAAAGAGTTTCAAGTGCTGGCTTGGCTGTGTGGTAGAATACTTGATCTCCATGTAAAGCGGGTTTAGATTCAAGTGCATACCGATCCTGAATAATTTTGTTTTTCTCATTCCGCGTGATAGTGGTTACGGGCATTGGCGGGGGTGGTGGCATACAACTACTCCTCCAAGATCAGCTGTTGTGTGGCCTTGTCACTGCTTTTGCTGTATAAATTCTTCCAGTGGTGGTCACGTACTGTGTGAAGCTTGTAACGGCAGCACACTATGAAAGCATAAGGAACTTGAAGGATGTTGTGAAATTCATGCTCAGAATGGGACTTTCCACACACGAGATAGCCCACTGCGCAGTGCTGAAGGCACAAAAGTAATTTCTGACCGGATTGAGTGTAATGTGAAGAACAGCATATGGTGTCGTGCTGTTAAAATTAAAACAGTATGTTCGGACCCGAAAAGAGCGAGGACCACTTTCGTCTGACCAAGCAGCGTGTACGTGTCGGTCTGCTGCACGAACCGCACGATAGCCACCATTAATTTTTGGGCAATGTGGAGGCGTTAATGTGGTAGTGCACACTTGCTGGTAGAAAGGAGTGATTTACAAAAGTTGGTTTTATTCCCTGCCTCTATTAATTGTGCAGGATGTGATGGCACAGTTGGCAGAACTGAATGCTCTCTGGACAGACATCCAGAAAGATTTCGTGGGTGAGTGGCACCTACCGTTCACTAGTTTCTATCTGGCTGGTCCATTGAGGGAGCCCATGTGCTTGGTTTGATAACCTATAATGTGTCAGTATGGCTATGAAAACATTTTGAGCATTTACTTTGGTGCTGTACTTAATTTCAATGTTCCAAAGAGCAGCTCAAGCACCCTTGAAACTTTTGGACCAGTTGGAGTATTCAGCAGTGTATTTTCTCTTCAATGTGTTGTTGGGCCTAGTCCAGGGGTCAGCAACCTATGGCTAGGGGGCCCGTATTATGCGGCTCGTAGCATGATGATGTTGAGCCCCTTTCTTTATCACATCCTATTCGAAAGTCGATATGGCAGTTCTGGCCTAAAGTGGCATTTTTGCTTGTTAGTTATGTCTGATTGCAACTTCATGACAAATGTGCTGAAAATAAACGTGATTTCTAAATCAGTTTTCTCATTTGCCAAATTTTATCCCAATTCCCTTATACTCCCCGCTATCTCTCTTTCTGATTTGTTCGGCCCACCACTGTGTCAGCTTCATGCAACCTGATTGAAATGTACGATAAACATGGTACAAGTCACTAAGCAGGAGCGCCAAATATTTTTTGCGCTACGTGATCAGTTATGAATTGCCAACATGGCCAAGTTCATAGTCCTGTCGACTACAAGTTGATTATGTGACATAAACACCGTACAGCCTAACTGGGATAGAAAGAGGCCCACTATCACTACTACAGACTGCTAACCAGTGCCTGACTCTGTGAGGAAGGAATTGACTGCTAAGGGGGTACTTGGAATCTGCTATCTGTGTTAACTGCTGTGGTTGTAGCACCCCGACACCATTCACTGTTGCATGCTGCAGAGCACCTGAAGACGTTTCGGCACCAGTTTGAACTGATCCTGGAAGGGGAGCGGCAGGTGGATCACTCCCGCAGTGCCCTGGCTGCTTGTGAGCAGAAGGAGCTGCGCATCAAGAAGGAACTCAAGCGGGCTGCCAAGGTAGTGTGCGCCCACCTCTGGTTATCTCGTTGTGTAAAAGTGCGATGGCAGTTCACCAGTTGGACTCACTTCGAGTGCCATTCCGATTGAAGCATAGAGTTTCCTAAAACTAACTAGGGGACTCTGGCACTGCGATCGTTCAGCGACCATGGGAATGATGGGTAGTACGCGGATTTACCTAGTCTACGTGCTTGCGGGCCTCGAATGCACTTGTGGCTTTGTGTATTGCCGTGTTTCGGTTTTGTTTCGAATGAAAGAATCAGCTGTTGGGAACGTTTCATGACCTGATTTCAACTGGTGAGCCTAATAGGTTACGATAGTGAGGTGCAACTACTGAACATTTGCCGATTTTCGTTTCTTGACAAAGCAGCTCCAAGCCACGTGAAGCCAAATGAAGCTGAAAGTACGAAGGTTATACAAGTCTGCATACTGCCCATAATTGTCATGCTCGCTGAAGCGCCATGCGTTACAGATCCCAGACGGACACTAGTACCAGAGTTCCCTCTAGTGTATATTTGTGAAACTTTATGGATAGGAGGTTTCAAGAATCTACCGGCTGCCTTGTACTTTCGAAGAAAAAACAAACGGAGAAAAGCATTACTCGACAGTGTCGTGTGTTGTCTTGTTGTTCTTCAAATGTAGCAGCCATGTGTTCCTGTGCAGAAAGCCACCGTGGAGGAGATAAGCAATCTGGAGCTGAAGCTGGCCCAGGCTGAGCGGGCTAAGGACCTGGCCCAGTTTGAGAGTGAGTGGCACTGTTTGCAGGCCAGTTTAGCAGTGCACGCATTGGGCTACTTCGGATTGGGGCACAGGTCTTATTTAACTGATGGGAAGTCAGTAAAAGTCAAATTATTAGGATATGTGGAACCTGAATAGGATAAGAAAAGGTTCATATTGAGGTGACGAGTAGAAATTTGAAGGGTTCATTTTTTTTTGTTAGATGCAATAATAATGAGAACTAACAGACAACACTGCCTAGCAAAAACATCACTTTCCTTGGTAGTGATGTCCCTCTCCTCTCGTAGTTCTCATTAATATGTTCAGGTAACATAGTATACAGTCGAATCCCAATATAACAAAGTCCACTACAAGAAAATTTTTGCCAAAATGAAAAAATTGACCTCTTATTGTGTGTGATGTTCTGTGACGTCAAGGCACACGAGTAGCAGCAGCAGCCTGCTGCAAGGAGCAGCCTTCTTGCTAGTTCACTGAAGCACATTCCCCAGCTGACAGTTCTCTCTCTCATCGCAGCTAGCTGAAGGGTGACTCGAATGTCACTTCTGAGTTCGCAGACTTTGTTCAGAGTTTTGGGGAGGTGCTCTTATGCGGCCAAGAGTTTGCCAATGTCGCTGTTCCTGTTTGGTGGGGCTGAATTAAATAATGGTTATGCAGTTGTATGAATCATAAAATTGGCGTGCTGTGGGGTGCCAGAAATTTGGGTCGGCGACTGATGAGGCAAGGAAGATAATTACATAGCGGACATGGCATCTCTGGTCGTTCAATTGCACTAACTAGGACCTCTGTGGTGTTTTTGTTACGGTACAGCGCTCGAGAAAGTTCAGGAGCACGAAGCGGTCAAGCTTATCCGGCTGAAGCAGGGTCTGCTACAGCTGAGCGATGCCTACCTTGCCCTGGCCAACAAGGGAGCTTTGCTGTTTGAGGCCCAGCGTGAGATTGCTGCCCATATGCCTGATGTGCCACCCCATTCGG
The DNA here is from genome assembly GCF_043290135.1 of Rhipicephalus microplus. NCBI lineage: Eukaryota > Metazoa > Arthropoda > Arachnida > Ixodida > Ixodidae > Rhipicephalus > Rhipicephalus microplus. Next base: position 5,119,960 of record NW_027464593.1, read on the forward strand.
TCCTGCACGACTTCAAGTACACTGGTAAGGGGAGAACCCTCTTGTTGTTGAGATAGGGTGATTAGTGTGTGCTGGCTCTAGGCAGCAAAGTTGCTTGTTGGTCTTCTAAGTGCCACTTGCAACCATGCAAAGTGAAGCTGATGCTTGAGCCAGTTTTTTGTGATGTTTGAAACCGCCACTGCGCCAAACTGGATTGATGCTAGTCATCGACAGACAAATAAATCGCAGGTGGTCCACAAATCAAGTGTGTCGATTGCCGACACAGCAGGCACATCACCTGCAAAAACGTTGTGTGCCTTCACTGCATAACAAGTTGCTAGTGTTACCTGCCTATGTACAACCCCGTTAGGGTGCAGACTGGTCTTTGGAACCAAAAAGTGACAAAATAAATTATTTTTCAAAATTGACATATTTCGTATCTGCAAGTGTTTTTCTATCTCTCTGCAAATTTTCACACACCAAAAAGTGGTAATTTTTTGTAATGTCATTCTAACTGTCCAGATTCTTGGTGCTGTTAACATGCAAAAGATGCAAAAAAATGGGGACCGACTTTGACGCTTTTTTATAATTTGCAGGCATCTGTGTTAGAAGCTCTGCTACGAATTTATGACCCCCTTTATGAGGATTGCAAAACATGCACACCATGATTGTTGCTTTTTGAAGAAGCTGTGTGTTCTCAGCTTTTTCCATTTTTTTTTTTCAAAAAAAGTAAATTTACGACATTTCAATTTAGAGGCCTCAATATCTCTGCAGCTAGGGTTGGTACAACAATTCTTTTTGCAATGGGAACCTGTATGTATGTAGAATGCAAGTATGGGAGCAGAATTTAAAGCCCAAGCCTTTTTAATTAATTACTCATCAGAATTTTAACACATTTCTAACTGCTTTTGAAAATGGATAGTTGATTTTGCTGTAAAATAACCAAGAAAGCCCCCCCCCCCCCCCCCCCCAGAAAAAAAACTTGAATACTTTCAATCTATAGTCATTAGTCCATGTTGGCATATCTTAAGTATCACTTTTAATTAAGCACTTTCTTTCTTTGGTGGCTTTAAACAATAGGGGGTAATCTTAAGTTATCTCAGGAACAAGATGAGTTACAGGAAAACTAATTAAATATTTGAATTCAGCTGAAAAAACTGCATAACCATGTGCAGTTTGATCAAGATCACTGAAGAAATAAACAAAAAAATGTCAAGACCAATCTGCCCCCTAAATCAAGGATAGAAGCATACTTTTAAAAGCTAGTTTTCTTTGTTAGACACAATATTGAGATCTAACAGACTATGGTGCCAAGGAAAGAGTAGGGGATGTTATATGAGAAAATTCCAATGCAATTGTGAAGAAAGAAAAGTGGACGAAAAAAGTTTTCCTGGGATGGGCAGGGAACGAACATGCCACCTTCGAATAACGTGTCCGATGTTCTACCAACTGAGCTGCCACGGCGGCTATCCAACCGTCCAATGAAGTGAATGGTTTTCTGAAATGGAGAGACTGGAGACCCAGTGTGTATTTCGGAAAAAATTCCTGCGCTTGAGGGACGCAAGTATGCCCAATTGCTCTACCAACTGAGCTACCACGGGGGCTATCCACCCGTCCAATAAACTGGATGGTTTCCCGATATGGAGAGACTGGGGACCCAGTCTCTATTCCGGAAAAAAGTTACTGCGCTTGACCAATGCCCCTTATACGTGCAGGGATGCAAGCATGCCCGTGGGCAATTTGACGTGCCACTGAGCTAATCAATTGCTCCTTTGCCCTACAAAACGGTGTCTTGGCCCTGCGATGGTGCAGTTTGGGCCATGCAGTCAGCATTGACATTTTCCTGTACTGCCCTCTGCTGTTTTCTAGTGCCCGAGACTACCCGCAAAAGCGGTGTCACTTTTTCAGCTACAAACTTGCGTTTTAAACACTGTTCTTGTTGCTACAAATCTGCTCCAAGTCCGAATGTTGCTGGACCGCCAGTGCTCCAGCATACGATATTTGCTTAACACATGCATTTTTTTCTTTCTCTAAATTTTTTTTACCTGAAGTCACTCTGACTAGTCGAATACCAAAATTTAAGTTGTTCAAAGGGACCAATGATGCACACCGTTTTTTTTTTGTTGTTTGCTTTATTTTTTTTTTAACGTAATGCAATGTCGCCCCTCTCGCTACAATCGTCGTGTTACGATAGAGTGAATACGGTAATCTACAAAATGTAAGGCGTGAACAGGCAGTACTCACTCTATGCAAGTGGTGTCGCGTTTGGGTTGGTCTCGGGCTACGCAGCAGCAAAAAATGCAATTTGATAGCCTTTCCCTCGTACAGGTGGTGCCAGAATGCACTCAAACCTCGTTATAACGTAATGGAATATAACAAAATAATGGTTATAACGAAGTAAATAAAATTCCCCTTGAAAGCTTCATTGAGAATTATGAATTTTAAACCTTGTAACGAAGTAATATTGACTGGTAAATGGATATAATGAACTAAATTAGTCTATCAAATAGTCTATAAAAAAAAAAACTACCGTAGTGTGTTAAGTATACCGTTTTCTGTGGAGTTTGACGCTTGTTCGACGCGGCTCTATCAAAACTACCGCGCCGACCTTACAGCCACGGCACGCGCGGCTGAGAGAGCCGTCCTTCTCACACAGCCAGCGGAGAGGATTGAGGAAGCGCTCAGCGGGTCACATGACTGAGAAGCGGCGCCGCGGTGCAAAGCGATTTCTCTCTCACTTACGTGCTTTGAAGATGACGGCAACGACTGCGTCTTCGCTGCTACTCTCTCAACCGAGAAAGGACGACTCTCCGCGACAGCTTTGTTTTTTTCCCTCTCTCTGCTTGTGGCCTTGAAAGGAGAAGGGTCTCTGTGTGCAGAGACGGAAAAGGGAGAAGCATGGCACAAGCGCGTCGCAGATCGGCATTCGAGAGAGAGCAAGCGATCTGCCACAGTCTTTTCTTCTCTTTTCTTCTTATCCTTCTTCGCGCGCAGCGTTGCGAGGTGCCGCCGCGGGATCGGGCATGGTGCTGAGAGCATTTTCGGAGCGCGGTATGTTCGAATTAACCGTCGCAAGTACTTGCGTGTTCGAATAACAGGGCGTTCTCGCCCATTGGAATACACATAACTTTGATGGGACCTCAGTATTAGTTCAAATTAACCGGTAGTTTGAATTCAACGTGTTTAAATAATGAGGTTCGACTGTGCTTATTTTTCGTCGCACGCGTGGTCGCGTAGCGCTACATTGGGCCGCGAGGCAGTTTCCTTCTTCGCATGCTTATAGGTGTGTGCCCATCTGAGCATACATTGCCACAAGCTGTTATAATCGATATAACGAAATAATAAATATAACAAAATAAATGTGGCTCCCCTTCAACTTCGTTATAATGAGGTTTGAGTTATATGTGAAAAGTGGCCAGGGTCGAATTTAATTCTCTTGGTGGCATACGCATAGTTTCGCCGTCGCTATCTTTCTGGCCAGTCGATGATTCAGTGCCTGGATTTGCAGGTTCGGGGGCCATGAAGCAAGCCGTGCAACGGGCCAAGGACCGCGTGGAGCAGTACCACTGTTATCAGTACCGCCTCATCCCTCACTGCCCCTCTGTCGGTGAGTGAGGTCCTGCTGAACGTTTTTCAGCGTTTCATCTCTGCTGAGGGCATTCTGCGCAAACGTGTTGTGTTCGACACGCTCTGCCAGCTTCCCGCCTCTCTCTGGCATACAGGGTATTGTGCCTCGTGCAATTTCTTTATTATTGTGGGACCAGTCTGTTACACTCATAACTACTCTTTGCACAACCCGCGCCTGAATATCAGAGAACCTTCCAATATTTATGAGAACTGATAGACAACAACACTACCAAGGAAAATAAGTGTAATGCCAATTTGAAGAAAGAAAAGGGGATGAAAAGGTAGCTTGCCTTGGGCAGGGATCAAGCCTGTCACCTTCGAATGACGCAACCGGCACTCTACCAACTGAGCTATCACGACGGCTATGCCCTCATCTATTTTATGGGGTATATATATGCGCATTTAACGGGAATCACGGCTCTTAAAAACAAAAAAATCATGAGAAAATTGAGTTTTGAAAGAAAGAAACATATTTGTGTGTTGTATATATAATAAACTACCTATTCTGTAATTACCTGCACCTAATTCAACTGCGAAATGGAAAACAACGCCATTTTCGTGGCTGCGGCACCAAAACGCACGAGAAATGCCAAAATCGAACCAAATATCGCATGCGCGCTCGCCATTTTGAGATTTTGCGGTTGACCCGTGCCATCTTGAGGTTGTTTTGAGCATAAATTCTTTCTCTGGTTAGCCCTCTTGCAAAAGGGCGTCGGCGGCACAGTTGAGACCCTATTTGGCGTCCGTCGTCCCACGAAGCAATGCTGAGCGCTGCTTGGCCAGAGCAACGCCCTCACAGCGGGAGAAAGCGCATCCGCTATTGACTGCTGCGCAGCAGCGGGGGCTGTTGCTCTCTCTGATGGCACGCTCGTTCCGTGGTTGCTCTGCTACGTTCGTCTCGGCTGGCATCTTCTGCGCCTGTCTTTGATTTTCACGCTATCTTTTCGATCATTTTCTCTTCTTGATTTCTTTTTAAGCTGGTTCTCTGTTCTTGGTCTTAGTTGTTGTGCGTGATGCCGGCAATGAAGCTGAAGACAGCGCTGAGGTCCTGTGCGCGCAGGCACGCCATGCGGTTTGCACAAGCGTCGAGATTCCACTATTCTGCTGCCAGTGCCGACTGCGAAGGCGCTTGCAGAGGTGGAAGTGTGCCTTCAGTAGTCGCCAGTCAAGAGTCCGACACGTTGAGTGTGGCTGGAGCCGCAAATGCACTGAGTGTTCCCAATATGGTGGGACTCAGTATGTGCTCCGACTCCATGCTATCGAGAAAGACGCTGAGTGATTTCGAAACTTTACCTATTATGCTAAAGATTTCTGAAGAAAACGCAAGTGTCAAACTTTCCAGTCCTGTTTTCTCGGAAAGGATTTTTTTGCTAGTTATGGTGCTGAGGAAAGCCAGAACTCGGACCGCTCATCAGATTTGTGTGCTGTTTTTTAAATTCTGTTTCTGGATTACTTTGCCATGGTGTGCAGAGCTCTTTCTTTTTTTGAATTTGGCGTCATTAATTTATAATAAAAAACATTAAGTTTTGATGGATCTGGTACTTATTAGCTACATCAAACTCAATTGCGTGAAAGTTTTTTTTTTTTGGAGAGGAAAACGGCTTTTTAGTACCCTGGGATATTTATCAAAGAATAACCACAACGAATTTCAGCTTTCTACTATGTCCTGGAATATATCATAACTTCCTCAGGCACCCACGTGAACCCAGTTCAAACCAGTTATACCTCAATAACTTGAACTAAAAAACACAGCTTCATGAAACTTCGCAGCTCTGCTAGCTTTAGTGTGGTGAACATGCCCTGAAAATTTCATTCAGATATCTTGACAAATGAGAGTTTGGTCACTGGGGTCTCCTCCCCTATTAAACAAAGGAGCCTCAGTCAGTCAGCGTGATCAGTAGCCATGACTGTCAGTGTGGGGCACTTATTATCTGCCTGTTTGGCATCATGTAGCCCGTGGATTTATTACGTGCTGACAGCTGGCCAATAATTCCTCGTATACTACTACATGAAGGCACTAAGTCTGCCAGAATGATACACTTCCTATGACAGAAGGGTAGAAGTGTAAGGCTCATTTTTTTTTTTTTGTGAGACACAATATTGATAAGATCTAACAGACACTCATGCCATGGAAAATGTAAGGGATGCTGTTAGAAGCACAGTAATCTCTCTCCAACTTGAAGCCGTCAAATATGGGGAGATTTCCAAAATAAGTGGTATTTCGAGTGAAGCAGAACGCCAAACATGCTTGCCCAGGTCACTGTGAGAGAAGAGCCATTGCTGCCAGTGAAACCTCCACTGCACGAGACAGCTATCGTACTAAAGGCAGAAGATTTATTAGCGAGTAAAAAAATTTATTACCGAGGATCAAAAAACAGCGCGATTCTCGATTTTGTCCTATTTGCGTTGGGTCCAAGGTAGGTGTTCCTAGCTTAAGGTAAGTTTCTTTTTAAGGTAAGTTTCTAGCTTCTCGCGTCATTATTTCTGGCGCAAAATCAAATTATACCATCCTTGTGAGATGAATGTGAGCGCAAATTGATGCTAAAATCGCTATTTTTTTCCACGCCGAACTGTTGCCGTTACACACGAGCTATCGTGTTCATCTTGGTCTCGTTTGGAAGGGTCGTTCCTCATCTTCAATTTCCCGCCACTGCTGGCTCGCCTTGCTCATTGATTTTTTAGCAAAAATGCGTCATCGAGAAACACTAGTGCGCGATTAAATTGGCTGCTTGAGGCGCGTGACAAAACCTAGGCATCCGATTGGCCAAAGGGCGCTTTCGGCGTCTGCTTCACCATCGCGACGCGCACGGACATGCGCCATTTTGTCATGGGGCTACTGACTGCCTGCGGCAGTAAAAAAGTTCCGTGCTACATTAATTTTTGAAGAGCGTGTGGTGGTCGTTCGTTCGCTGTGAACTCTAGAAAGAGCCCCGCTATGGCTGAGGACAATGAGGATAACTAACTCGATGCGGTCAACGGCGGTCGCAGAGTCACCGGTGTAGGCCTAGCTCACGTATGAGCTCGTTGGTTGCCGACAACGTTACTGAGAACTTAGAAGTACTTGTTGTTGGGCTAGTTGGTTCGCTATACTGAGGGGTAATTCTAGACGCCTAAAGCACCACAGGAAGAAATAATCACAGAGAAAGAGCGTCAACTCGCAACTGATTTATTTGCAGGAGAAACGCAGGAAATATATAGCCGCACACGCATGTGCAGAGCACACTACTTCACCTAGTCATATGACCACAGACATAAACTGAGGACGTTCAACCGGCATATCTAATCAAGCAACGAAGTGCAAAAATCAAACTCACACTTGCGCAAGACAACTGACGTGTCACTTATCCACAAGTCACCTTTTTTCTTTATCCAGAACGCTTCCATTATTTCACGAGCCAGAGCATCTGGGCTTTTGGCGAGGACAGAAGCGCTCGAAAACCTCGCCTCACAAGAACAGGAACGGCAATGCGCAGGCAAATGTGCTCCGGAATTATTTCGAATTGAAAGCTCATGTTCCTTAATTCTCACGTTCAAACACCGTGCGGTTTGGCCGATGTAAACCCGGCCACAACTAAGTGGGATTAAGTACACCACACCCACTACGCAAACCACATACATCGAAGCGTGTATTTTTCCACAGGTGGAGGCGCTCAGTGTTTTTTAGAAATGCGTGGGCATAGGCCAGCCAGCTTTCGTGGCGCAGAAAAAAACAACAGACACATTGTACTTGCTCGCCATGTTCTTAAGGTTGTGCGCTACCTTATGAATATATGGAACAACCATAGGTCGTTTATCCTGCATTTTTGTTTGCCCTTGAACTTTTGAAGGAGGGTTTCCGAAACTGATACAATGACAGAGTTAGGATAGCCAGCTGAATGCAGCCGCCTAACCTGATTCAAGTAGCTATCCTGCATCCTGTGATGGCAAGATTTCACTAGCGCTCCCTCGAGACACATGGTTGCAATGGCTCTTTTTACAAGTTTAGAATGACCTGCATCAAAAGGTAAAAGCTCTTGGCGCGAACGTGGATGATACGCCCAGCACACGTGTTGCTCCGAGAACATGATGCTCAAGTCTAAAAACTGCAATTTATTGTCAGTGGGAAGCTCATGTGTAAACAAAAGGCCGTTAGCATGTTGTCTGAAAAGTGCTAAAATATCATCCACTGAACTAGTGGTGGTCGTCAGAGGGTTAGCGTTTAAAATGACTAAAAAGTCGTCCACGTACCGGAAGACTTTCAGCACCTTTGCATCGTCAATTGCTTGAGCTAAAGCAGTGTTTAAGGAGGATAAGAACATGTTACACAGCACTGGAGAGAAACAAGAGCCAATGCAGATCCCTTGTCGCTGAACGTAAAGATTGCCATCATGTGATACAAAGGTTGAGGTAAGATAAAATTCCAACAAAGTTATAAAGTTATCTAGAGATACGCCTGCGGCCCTTTCGAACACTAGAACTCCGTTCGTTTCAATAGAGGTTCTAACGATTTTGAATAGCTCCGAGTGCGGCACAGAATAGAAAAGGCCTTCAACATCGACAGAAAAGCCATACGCACCACCCTGGAGGCAGTGCAGAGTCTGCGTAACCTCATTCGAGTTCTTCACTGCAAACGGGTCTCCGACTTCAACCGTGCTAAGGTGCTTGAGTAAAAATTTACTGACGTGCAACTGCCACGAGTCACGTTCACTCACAATGCACCTGAAAGGCATGTCAACCCTGTGTGTTTTTGCACTGAAGAACACTGACAGGGTTGCTTGCCTGGAGGTGCTAATAGCCTTAGAAATTTTTAAAAGTTGAAAATCTTTACATAGCAGAATAGCTTTATTTAGCCTTCACCTTGCTTGCTTGTGACGTCGTTGGTACGAAGTTCTTCCGTAGAGCTTGAATAGCCTTTTCACCAAAGGCTTTGGCTGTCAGTACCACGAAACCACCTTCCTTGTCGGCTTGCATGAGCTGTAGATGGTTTCTTTGAAAGTGCGTGACAACAGCCTTAGTAGGGTCCTTAGGGTGAAGATGCGTTCGCTGAACGTTTTTCAAAAGAACGTCCACCCCCTGAGAACGGCTGTGTTTTGCAGCCTCATCAGTTAGAGGATAGCAAGTAAAAAGCAGAAGTGAAGCTACAAGAGGTATCAATCTCTGTAGTGACGAAACGGAAGCGCAGTCTTATCGCTAAACGCGCCGATGCCGCGGTTCCCCCCGCCTGACGAAAGGACCTTGAGCTGTGCGAGGGGTCGTCAGAGTGGAGTACGCCGCGCGTCGACAAACAGAAAGTCGACACGTTTGCGGTGAACATGCTCGCCGTCCCCGCAATGGAGGCTACTGGCAATAGGTAGACTGCTTTTAACGACGTGTTCGCAACGTTGTCGCAATCTTCGCTCGAAAATGCGGCAGTCTTACGTGAAAAGGAAACTAGTGTTTTGTGTGACCACACAATGGCCACATTCAGAGCTGTGAAGTTTAGTGTACTGTAAAGTAAGAAATAATGACCCAATCAAAAAAGTGCTTCCTATGTTGTACTTTCTACTGTCAATCCCTATGTAATTTATAAATTTATGACAGGTAGTTATTTTTCTATTGCGGTAAGAACAATAGAAATCGTTATCTTTATTATTTCATTAACTAATGAAGCTACAGAAAAAATAAGTACATTTTTAGAATCAGGGGAATAAACTAAGTAAGCATGCCAACTTTTGTCACACTTGGTTCAAAAGTAAATTAGAGAGCCCCTAAGACCCATGTCCCCCTTTAAGGAGGGACGCGGCTTTGGGATCGCGCAAAATGGCAAAAAAATTAATTTTTTGAAACTCAAGTTTTCAGTTTCTGGAACCCTTTTTCTATCTGGTTCCAAAATATCTGCACTGAAAACTGTGCAGAAGTGCTTCGGAGAATTCGTTTCACCCACCTAGGTAGCAAAAGTTTTTCTGGAAAAGGCGAGAAAACAGCGATTTTCAAAAAAATTATAGCTTCGCGATGCTTAGATTGGGAGCCGGCTTCTTGGGCTCATCGGAAAGAGCATTTCTCCGTTTACAACTTTCCCGCCTCAGCTAGCTCCTCCCTTTAACAACAAGCCAGCAAAAAGCAAATGTTTGAAGGTCGTTTTGAGACCCTCGATTGGCCGTGGCCGCCATGTTGCCTGAGCTCGCCTCGTCATTGGCCCGATGCTCGCTCCGGGAGATCGTCGTCTGCTGCTTGTGCGTCGCGAGGACATGGCTCTCGAAAATCGCCACTTCGTGACGTGTTCTCGGCTTGATAATCACTTAAGATATGTTACGAGCAGTAAGCGGATGCGCGATCAGGTTACTACGAGCGGGAGCGCGGTCTACGAGCGCCGGGCGTCATCGGAGTCGTCTAAGCCCTAACTCCGCCGACAGTGAGACTGCGGACAGGAACGACGCGCTAACGCATTCGTGGCGACGTGCTTCTTCACAAGCAACGAAGCTGTAAGCGGCGGCACGATCTGATTACTACGAGTGGCCACACCGGATGCACGATCAGATAACTACGAGCGGGCGCGCGGTCTACGAGTGCGGCGCGAAATCGGTGTCGGCTTTAGCCATAACTCCACTGACAGCTAGACTGCGGGCAGTGACATTGCGCAAGCGCACTCTTGGCGCCGGGCTTCTTCGCAAGGAATGTAGCACATCACTCGCTAGCTCCTCTCAATCACGTACGGGTAGCGGACAACACAGTCAAACTCATCACCGCCCCTTAACTGCCAAGGATTGCTCGGAACAGCGGCTAACAGTTTCGCGCGTCGTCATTCAAAAATGCGATGCCAAGCGCAGTGCGCGCCGATTTTTTGTCATCGTAGTTACACATTTCGCGCATCGTCACCGAACGCCACTGCATTGTCCACGCGGCCACGCACCCCACGGTCATATGGCGTGCTGTCAATAAGCTTTTGTGATGCAATTCAGACGTGCTTGGAGCTGTGCTTGATATCGCCACAAACGTCTATGAATGTTCCGAGGTTAATGAATTGCTGTAGATTAGAGTTTCCGCGACCGGATGTATGATGATGTGTTTCACGGCTAGAGCGGCAAAAGATCATGTATGAATGAGTGGCATGAATTTTCATATGCGCGTTTCGCGTCAATAATTATACTGCTAAAATTCCTGTGCCACCAGTCTTCTTCCCATAACTTTGTTACTTGGAAAGAAGCCATGGGCCGTCATGGTGTGATCCATTTTTTTGATGCAATAAACCTCTCTCAAAATAAAGAAAAGTTCAGGGAATATTTTTAATCAAGTACAGTCGCCGACCGTTTATTCGGACTCGACGGGAACCGCCGAAAAGTCCGAATAATCGGGAGTCCGAAAAAACGGATTCACTCGAAAAAAAGCACTTTTATTGGCCCGATCGCCCGAAAAAACTGTCTATGTGCGTCTGCACACACGCACGCTTACGCGCGACCACGTCGGCCTGTACCTCTGCGAGTGTCTGGCCGTCGCTGTAGACAGACAACAGCATCGATATGGCCCGCGCTAAGTCCGCATTTGATGGCTGTGGTGTGGGCGGCGCGTCATCGTCGGAGTCACTGTCCGCCAGCGCCGGCTCGCAGACCTGACGGACGATCTCGTCATCGTCCAACTCTGCGCAAGGCAAAACGGCACTGTCGAAGTTGGCGAACTCTTCAAACGTACCCGCCCCCACATCGACCCCGCTAGCACGAAGGTCGTCCAAAATGTCCGCTGCTGCGGTAGGCGGACTCTCAACCGCGGGGTTCTGGCCTGTGGCACTGTCCTCCTCAATCCCAGTAATAAATCCTGTGTGGCGGAAGCAGTTGTGGATCGTTTCCTGAGTCACTGACTTCCAGGCATCGGACAACATGCTGATGGCCGTCAGAACATCCACGACGTAGTTTTTGTTACTGTCGACGCATAACAGCACACGATTCAGGAGGCGCGACCGGTAATGAACTTTCAAGTTTTTGATCACGCCCTGGTCCATGGGCTGCAACACGCTTGTCGTGTTAGGCGGCAAAAACTCCACTGTCATAGCCTTCAAGTTGTCGATATGCCCATGGGCACCGCAGTTGTCGACGAACATCAGCACCTTGCGATTTTGCTGTTCGTACCGGCGGTCGAGCTTGCGAAAGTACCGTTCGAAGAGGTTTTGCGTAATCCACGCCTTCAAATTTGCTTCATACCACACAGGGAGTGATTTGACGCCTTTAAAACATCTTGGATCTTTTGATTTTCTTATCACGAGAAGCGGAAGTTTCTCCGTCCCCGTCATGTTGCCTCCTACAACAACTGTCAGTCGCTCCTTGCTATGCTTCCCCCCATGACAGGGTTCGCCAGACAAAGCTAGCGTCTTGTCGGGCAGCATCTTATAGAAAAGTCCAGTCTCGTCACAATTAAAGACGTTTTCTGGTGGATACTGGCGCAGCAGTGCGCACAGCTTGTCGGCGCGGTAGTTGGTCACGAGCGTTTGGTTGACGGAACCACTCTCGCCGCACATTCGCTTGAAGGCCAGGTCGTACCTTTTCTTAAAGTTGCGCAACCACCCGTCACTGAACTTGCAGCCGGTAATACCCATGCGCAGGGCGAGCGTCTCTGCTTTCTGTCTCAGCAGAACGCCAGACACGGGTATTTTCCTAGCCACCGTGGCACTCAACCACATGTTCAGCGCTTCTTCAAGCTGCGGGTGGCTGCCGTCCCGGAAATTTTTCTGCGTACCCGCAGACGCTTTCTCAGCTGCCTCCAGGATCTTAGCCTTCTGCTTGAGGTAGTCCGAGACGGTTTGCTTGGAAATGGAAAATTCCCGAGCAACTTCAGACTGAGGTCGGCCGCCTTCTACCTGGCGAATTATCTCCGCTTTCTTCGCCATCGTGAGCGTCTTGTAGCTCCCACGTTGGCCGCGTTTCTTCACTCCCGACGGCGCAGCAACGGGTGGCGTCGGAGCCATTTCAGCACGCCACGGAACACACAAGAGAGCGAGAACACAGAGAACAAGACGAACCAGGCCTACCCGCAGAAGCAACTGACTGACACGCTGACACAAACGCCAAACCACGCCAAACGCCACAGCGAACAGACTCCGTGAGTGGCTTGGCTTGGCCGCTCGACTGGCTAAAACCGAAAAAAACGTGTCGCCAAACATAGCCTTCGAGATCGGCAATGGCGATTTCTGCGTGCATTTTGACACTGGCCCGACGTCCATCCATAGCTAGTGCAGCATATCAGTGCTGGCAACCTAGCAAACGTATTGTTAACGTCCCTGTCAGCGTGTCATGGCGTACGGCGACGCATCCGGTCAGTCAAACGGAGTCCGAATAATCGAACGGCGCACAGCGGGGCGTCCGAATTTTCGGTCGTGAGTTTACATTAGGTTCAATGGGGCGAGTGGCGGTGCCACGAAGATGTCCGAATAAACGGGCATGTCCGAATTTTCGGCGTCCGAATAAACGGTCGGCGACTGTACTCAATTACACTAATTATAACTTCAGCCCAAGAAATATGTGTAATAATTTCAGTATATGGTTTTATTCAATTACAATCTTTTCTGTCATACCTACCACACCACTCCTTCATACAAAGAACTTGGTTTGAAATCCATACTTGTTCTTTGTAAATCATGAAAAGAAGTCAAATATCACAAGACAACCCCGAGATCACAGTTTTTAGGTGTCTTAAAAACTAAAGTTGCAACTTTAAACGCAGCTTTCTCAATACTGTTTTTTTTGACATTATGCTCAGCCCCTCCACATGGTTCAATGAAGAAATAACATGTCTTTCGTAAAGTATTTGTAGTATTGCTTCAAAACTTTTATGGAAGCACTGGGAGGTCATTCTTAGTGTCTGTGTCAATTTTCATCAATATTTAATAAGAAACAAAAAAGTTCATCGAAAAAAGCCTGTCGAAAACTTCGACAGGCTTTTTCTCACAAGTGTGTTTTGGACATTGTGCATTGCTTGTGGAAAGAGTAGCATGGGAATGACTGGACCGATTTTGATCCTGTTTCTTTTTTCCTGAATCCCTGAACACTGCTTGTGGGTACAGCAATCTTCAATTTCTGTTCTTTGGCCCTGTTTTTTATTCTAGACGATGATTTGTCCGTGCCACTGTTTCTGACAATGTGTGTCGGCAGCCGTGATAATCTCTAAAAAAAAAAACTTATTAAAGAATTTTGAGAGTGCCATACCCTGTAGCTTTCTTTTGAGTAAAGATCAACACCATTCGCAACTTCCTGGCATGTTTTGTTACAGCGCTAGGCCTTCCACAAGCAGACCATGTAATTGGACTATGTAGCATTATGTAACTTGAGAACTATTGAAGGTATCGTGATGAAACTGCATGTTTCCTTATTCGAGGCACTTATGAGTATGCATGCCAAATTTCATTGCTGTAGGTCAACAAATAAGTTTTTTTTTTTCAATGCCACCTCCCCTCTTAAGCTAAGGTGATGAAAAATATGAACTGAGTTTTTTGTACCCCTTACTGTTTTGTTTTTAATGAGTTATTAATTAGTTTTCTATCACCTTTTCAGTAAATTGGCTGTACAGATCCTGCTGGAATAAATGCCATTGCATTCTATAATTAGCAAACTGTGCAAAAAGCAAGTTTCATGGCTCTAGCTTTCCTACAACAAAAGTTATGAAGCTTTGGAGTTCATGCTTCCATTAGCAAGGAAAGATAATTTTTGTATATTATTTTTCTAAAAATTTATGGTGTCCTGTAGGGACACATGGCACATTCTTGCATTCACTAAGCATCCAGCTTTTCAGCAAGATAACAATGATCAAATTCGAGTGTACCAAAGCTGAGAAGCGCTTGTCAGAAGAATGAAAGGTGGCCAAAAAACTGAAACTGAGAAAATGGCAAAAAACATAGCTCAGTATATTCAAGGAATTCAACACAAATAAAAATGCTTCTCTTTGCATACCGTATAAACGCGTGTAAGGGCCGCACTTTTTTTTTCAGGAAGTGAGGGCTAATTTTCAGGTTGCGGCCCATACACGGAACTTTTTTTTTTTGGTGAACTAAAAACAACGTACCAGTTAGTGAACGAAGAGCGTTTATTGCAGTATGCTGCGTGTGCGCTTAATCGTCGTCACTCGACGAGTCCTCTAACTCGGAGTCCGAGATAGTGTGTTGCGGAGCACCATCATTCCACAAACAGTCACCTTCGGTGCCATCCAGGCAGTTGGATATCCCAGTGACCTTGAAACTTCGGGACACAATGTCCGTCGACACCGAGCTCCATGCCGACAATACCCAACCGAGAACATTAGCAAGCGGTGCCCTCTTCAGCCGTCCGGTCGGTGTGTGCTTATGGTTGCCGGTGTCCATCCATTCCGTGTAGAGTCTTCGGAATTCAACTTTGAATGGTCGATTCACGCTCACAACCAATGGTTGCTACATTCCTGTGAGGCCGCCTGGAATCACGGCCATGTCTGTGCCGACACGGCGCAGCTGCTCGTTCACCTTATCGGTAAGGTGGCCGCGGAAACTATCCAATACTAAAAGTGAATGTTTGGCCAACAAAGCTCCCGGTCTGTTCTGCCAAACACTTTTCACCCAGTCTAGCACCAAATCATCGTTCATCCATCCCTGCTCTTGGGCTCTAACTATGATGCCCTTGGGGAAAACTTCGTTGGGAATTCTTTTCCTTTTCAAAACAATGTACGGGGGTAGCTTCCGCCCGTCCGTGGTCACACAAAGCATCACGATGCAGCGTTGGCGCTCAGCGCCGGTGGTCGGCACGGCGACACACTTCTTGCCTTTTACTTCGACTGTGTAGTTCTCGGGAGAGTCAAACCACACAGAAGTTTGATCAGCGTTCGCTATTTGCGACAACAAATAACTGTGCTGATGGCGCAGGCCGATGACATGCTTGTGAAAACTAAGCACCTTGTCGGTATAGTCTTCTGGCAGCCGCTGGCACAGCGTGGTCCTTCGCCGAAAAGAGTCCCTTTCTTTTCACAAACTTTCGCACCCAGCCAGCACTAGCCTTGAAATCCCCGGCCGGTATATTTTTCGCACGTGCCAAGGCTAGTGCCTTCATGCGCAGCATGTCTGTAGTGAGCGCAAAACCATCGTTCCGAACCTCAGTCACATAGCGGAGCAACTCCTCTTCCAAATCAGGATACTTGCACCGTTTTCCTCGGAAAGCGCGCTTTTTGATATTGGTGTTCTGCAAGGCTTTCTTTTGGGTGCACCAACGTCGAACACACTTCTCGTCAACATCGAATTTTTTGCCGGCGGCCCGTTTTCCGTGCTCGAGGGCAAACTCGATCACCTTCAACTTATAGCCAGCTATATAGCTATTCAGCTGCTTGCCCATCGTGCCATAACGTCAACGTCCCGCAGAAAACTAGCTAGAGTCCCAGAGTCATTCAACGGTGCGCAAAACTCGAGCACATGGCAAGCTGAACAGCACAATGACCGAACAACGCACAAATACCAAAGTTGGTGATGCTAATGCCGATATGAATAGCGCGTTTGTATAGAAGTGTCAGAAGTTAAAGATAAAATCCCGCTTTAACCTTTAGTTGGCGGGTGTATGAACACTACTGAAAAAACTTAAAAATTTTTAGCCAACTTCATGAACATATTAGCATGAAGAAAACCAACAAATTATTCTAATACTATATGGTGATGATGGAAATTGCGTTCTCTAACGCAATCTACTGACAACGCCTAGTAGCTCACACACGCGCGCGCATTTTGAATACGCATGGGTCAAGGAAAGTGCGGATGCGGCCCTTACGCACAATTTTTTTTTTTTTAATATGTGCTTCTTAAAAACGGGATGCCGCCCTTACACGAGTGCGGCCCTTACACGCGTGTATACGGTATAAATGCCTCGGAAAGCACCAGGGCAGTAATCTTTGTCACACTTTTGTTGTTGCCGCCGCTTTGCTTGTTGTAGGAACCTGGAAGAACTTGAACGCTTTCACTCAGCATTCATGATCCGGCGAGAATCCTTCTCTCCTGCCGGTCGCTCGCTCATGGAGTTTTGTTCTAGCTGAATTTCTTTGAGGATACTTGTGGAGGCTTCCTTGAATCCTGAATTAAAGCGCATCACGGTTTCCGCAACTGCAGTCTCTACAGGTATGAGTGAACCATGCTTCTCTTTAGGCCTCTTTGTGTTTTTTGTGTTTTGCCTCTTTGGCAGCGTTTCAGCAGCTCCTTGTCACTAAGTCGTTTGTAGACTGGAAGCAGTGCTTCACGGACATTTTGTGGGAAGTTGTAGGTGTGTTTTGGCAGTGTTTCTCCCTTTGCAGCAGCAGCATTCTGCTTGCACCATGATTCACTGCCACTTGGGCACAAGATGTGGTTTGATTTTTCATCAGTTGATGTCATATGATAATATGTGGCCATGGCTGCCCGGTGCATTGCATCTACGACACCCATATTGGACTTCAGAGCCCAGCTATAGTATCTCAACAGTTTGTCTATGACATCACCTGTCAAGCGGTCTCTTCCACTTAGTGTTTCGCGAGAGCCTTTATGCTTTTGAACAAGATTGCGTAGTGCAGTACCCATTCGTTTTTCGACATGGTTTATGCAGTCCTCTTTTTGAACCTGTATGAAACCATAAACTGTCGAGTCTTCAATAGCACGAAATGATCTACTGTCTGCATCACACAGCATCACTGTGTACCGCAAGCCGTGACGGGAAATTGAGCGCCCAAAGAGGGTGACTGCTGCCTCAACTTCCATGTGCCCTGATTTGCACTGTGTATTTTTCTGGCAGATGTGCGTTGACTCCTAAACCAAGTAATTTGGGTGCTCTTTTGGTGGTGCACGCTTGCAGCCGGCACACAGGACAACATAGTCTAGAACCTATCCAGAAAACAACACTGCGACAGGTGGCCTCTGGTCATCCACGTGCCATCATAACAGATGGCCACGTTACCTGGTTGTTAAACCACAGATCTTATATAATATTTTCACTGACATGGCGCAATCGGAGAAGACCTTGTCTGCAGCTTTTGTTGCCGCAGGATTCAGTTTATTTTTCAAATGGCTCTGATACCTTTTGCGATGAAGTCCCCTGTGGGAAATTCCTATTACAGAGATATTGTTTAGGGCTGCCTGGCTATTTCCTATGCTTTGCATGGCCCGAGACACACGGATATTCACTTCAATTGCAGCGCATTTAGCCTGGGTGGGTATTCTCCCAGAGCTCCCCTCACTGTCAACAAGTCCACAGTTGCAGCACAATAAAATCAGCTTCATTGCAAGTTCATATTCATGCTCACCTTTTTCAATGGAAATAGTATCACTACACGTCCGGCATTTTAGCCGTCCTTTCAAGCAGCTTGTTCATCGCGGATAAGTCGACGATCCCGTAGGTAGTCGCCGACAAGTTTGAGTCCTCGCGCGCTGTCGCGATCATTCGCAGCTTACGCTCGCTCGCCGAAGTTGCTGATAAGCTGCAGATCTTATCGGCACTCATTTCCTGTTGTTGCGCACGATCAGCGCTTGTCAAAAAGGTTGTGTCTCTTTATGCGCTGCCAATTGTCGACGTTGTCCGAGGCGGCCGGGGAAACAGGCGGAGATGTCGGCGCTTCTTCCGACAAATCGTGTTCTGTTGCCACGCCATTCTGCATTAGGTATGCGTCTAATATACCCACGTCATTACCTGTTTTTGCCTTAGATTTCTCGAGCTTTTTTTCGAACTTGTGAGCTGTGCGGAACTTGCGGTACGGCTTTGTCATGATCGAAGGTTCAAAACATGGCCGAGAGCATAGGTCTAATGCATTGGCTCGGTGGCTGCGGTGCGCTTCGTCGGGCTGGTTCGGTGCCGTACCTTAATGTGCAGACTTGAAAAATGCTCTAATTTCTTGCTAGCTCGCGCGGGTTCAGGAAGCCGACGAGAACAATGTGGCATGTGAGTGGGATACTCTCTTTGCTTCACGTGCTGCTTTTCATCGCCGGTAACGTTGGCACCAAACAGATTGGTTGTCCTGTTTTTGCTTTGCTTCGTGCTCGAGTACGCTTTGCTTTTGGTGGGAATGTGCAGTTAGGCAGCATTTTCTAACACAGCGGTTTTGTCGAGGTTAAAAATGTCCTTCTCCGCATACCATATTTACTTTAAAATAGGTTGGGCACGAATATATGTGGACCCCTAATTGTAGCGCTCTAAGAAATAACAAAAAATATTCAAATATAAGTCGACCAATACTTTCTTTAGAAGCTGAAAATATGAAATGTACCACAACTTCATTCACAATAAGATTTCCTCCGCCCTTTTGTCGCTGCTAGGAGCATCCTTATCGTCAAACTCGGCTGCTACTAACTCCTATCATCAAACTCGGCGTGCGGCTTTGAGAAGGTGGGGTGTGGCTATTAGATGAATAACCTTTTTTTCTTAGTTGCGTTGTCTGAAAAAGGGCCGGGCACTGTACTCATTCCAGATTTTGAGGTATACAACGAGCCTATGCAACAGGTACTGCTTTAAGAACAGCGGGCGCTGTTCTTAAAGCTCGCCAGTTGACTGTTGCAATGATCGGATAATCTTTTCGGTGACGTCAAAATGACGGCCCGCTGCCCAGTTCTCGTACTCCTGAGCATACTTCGCAGCGGTAAGCTTAAACTTCGCCATGTAACTTTTTCTTGTAACTGGCATACTGCAGGTGAGGTGAAGATAAAAAAGACGTGGACCTACCGAATGAATAAAGGTTGCGAATGGCAACTGGCGCCCGACCAGAGAAGCAGAGCTGAACTTGGATTGGATTGGATTGGTGCACGTATCACCATCTTATGCCGATTTCACTGAGTACAGCCTCCGGAACTCGCGCAGGTTCTATGAGCTGAAAACTGGCACGTGGACAATATGTACTTTTGTTGTGGAACTGTAAAGTCGGCACGTTGAGTCTTTGTTCTTATAATTATGACACATTATTCACACCCGAGGATTGCTCTAGTTGTTTAAAAAAAAGGCTAAGTGTCAACACAAGTTTCTTTCAAAAGAACTACTAAAAAGTACATAAGACTCACCGGTGTATAAGATGCACCTCCAATATTTTCGGGCCCGTGTGCTCAGATTTGGGTGCACGTTAAAGAACCCCAGGTGGTCTAAATTTCCGGAGCCCTCCACTACGGCGTCTCCCATAATATTATAGTGGTTTTGGGACGTTAAACCACACATACCAACCAACCAATATTTTCGGGGGAAAAGAACGGGTCTTATACACTGGAAAATACGGTATTGTCGAGAGGGTTGACAAAGGGATGGCGAGTTCTTCGGTGATTCATGACTTGCTTCGGCCTGCTTTAGACTTCCTTGATTAACAACGCTTTCCTCTTTGTCAGAGACCTGCACTGCTTTGGGTGGGTCATCTTGGTCGATATTCGGAAGCGTCTGGTGCACAGACCACTCACTGCTCGGCAAAACTGAACTCAAGATACGTTGCACACGGATCGTGGGGAAAACAAAGAATACAGTAGAATCTCGATGATACGAATCTTGCGGGGTCACAAAAAATATTCGTAATAGCCAAAATTCGTATCATTGGAACACATGCAACACTAGCTAAGTTAACACTGAGTCGGAGGCAAACTCATTTTTGGCACCCGAAAAAACTTTATTTTTTGGAGAAGAAAACCTCGTATGTCTTGCTGCTTTTTTTTGTTTTCGGTCAAGTCACTCGGCAAACTTTTCTGGAATCCGTAAAAAGCCGTGCACATGTCGTCACTGATTTCTTCAGCAGCCATACCACGCCTCAGAACGTAGAGCGCGTGCAGAGTTTCAGCCACCAGTGGTGCGCTTTTGCCGTCACACTCGTCTATTTCATCGTGATCGTCACTGGAATCGGCAACCTCACGTGTGGCCTTGTTGACAATATCTTCCATTGTGCGCGCACCACAAGTGGCAAGATTGTCATCCGCCGCGCAAAAGTCGTCAGCCGAACACCCGGTGTGATGAGTGAAGAAAACGACAACGACGGAAGTGCGGGGCAAGGCGCGTGTAATGTGCGCGTGAGTGTCAGCGAATCAGCTGATGACCTGTGGTGGCCCATAGAGGTGGCGTGCCACGATTGGGCCACGGGCAACCATCACGTGGCAGTGGGCTTTGTGGCTGGGGACGAGCCGGAGCAGCGGCAGACGGGAGACAGCGGGCCGAAGCGTCGGATGCAGGCGATCCAGGTTCCGGCCGGGGAACGCGGCTGTCCACGCTACTGCCGTCCAACTACCAGCTGGAATGGCGTTGCCGGCACGAGTACTGCATGTCGGGGCACGGCCTGGCCTGCTGTTCTCTTCCTTGCCGAGGGCATCGCGGATCTCGGCGAGGCGTCTCCACGGTCAGCCGTTCGACACAGCGATGAACGTGGCCTGGCTAATGGTCACGGTTGCGTCGAGCATCGCGTCTCGGCGCACGCTCTTTGCTGGACGGGCTGGCCATGCCCCGCATGGAGCATCGCGTCTCCGATGCGGGTTGTCTGCTCCGTGGCCGCACCCATGCCATCAAGCGCCGGTGTCACCAGAGCGTCGCACTTCGGCAAGGGACGAGCGAGATGTTCTGCCGGGCGAGACCATGAGTGCGCACAGAGGAGCACGGAGCCGGGCGAGGTTCAGGGTGGCTGAGGATCCGGGTGCCAAGGAAGTTGCTGGCTGAATCTAGGATCGCCGAGCGGTGCCGAGTGATGCGCCAGACTCGGACGTGGGCCACGAGCTCATGAGCTGCAGGGTGCACCCGAGGGTACCTGGCGGTGCCCTGGCCAAGAAGAAGAAACGTGCGGAAAAGAGAGCTCGAGGGTTGAGGCCACGAAGGCAGAGGAAGCGGTGCGCCGCTCGAGAGGACGAGTTCCTGGTAGCGTTCCTGAGCCGGACGTGAGACCCGTACGTGTCTGCCAGGTCGAGCTCCGGTGTGTCTGTTCAAGGTCCAAGGCCGAGACCTGCTGAACGGCTCTTGCCTGGGTGCAGTGGCCGAGAGCAGGTTCGTGGGCGAGGCCTACCGGGTGTGGTCCTCGAGCCGTGGCCTGATCCTGGATCTTCGGAGTTGCGACCCTGACTGCTGGGTTGGCCGCGACGTCCGACTCAACGGCGCTGCACACGGTAGCGTATCCGTGCGCCATCAGCCGTTCCACCCATGCCATGAAATAAAAAGTTCATGTTAATCCTTTCTCGTCCGCTATAAGCAAACATAGTGACGAACGTCCGTTAACCATCACACCCGGCATCTAGGCATTCTCAACCCTAAATGGGCTCCTCCGACTCTGAAAGAGCCTCTGGCACCTATTCGGGAATCCTAAAGCATTTACCGATGCAGTTCGCAATGGTAGTCGGCGTTACTCTATCCCAAGCCACTGAGATAAAATGGTTGGCGTCCAAAAGGCTTATTTGCAGGCCACCTTTGTCTTTTCTGTCGATTTTGGCAAGGAGACGGCGCACAAGAAGGCTCTTCAAATGGTGCTTGATGTTTTTTATAATCTCAGCGTCAAGCGGTTACAAGTGCGTCGTGTTTGCGGGCAAAAAGCCAGCTTGACGTTTTGAAGTGTCACTTGCTTCGGGTGGGCGGCGCACTGGTCAAGAATATGAACAATCTTCCGATTCTTGCAGGCCATTCTTCTGTCACGGAGAGACAGAAATTCTTCGAACAGGGCCGCCGTCATCCATGCTTTTTTGTTTGCGCAATAGAATCATGGCAAATGGCTCTCGCGCTTAAAACACCGAGGCTTCTGAAATTTACTAACTATGGTCAACTTAAGTTTTTCCGACCCGTCGGAGCTACAGCACAAAAGAACCGTTATTTTTTTTTTTGCTTCTTTTACCTCCTTGGCACGCTTCACCTTTTAAGCAAAAACTCTTCTCGGGTTGAAGATTAAAAAAACAGGCCTGTCTCACCTGTATTAAAATAATCACGAGGTTCATACCCCGAGATAAGAGACTCCAGCTTCGCGAGCCAGTCATTAACAATGGTCTGCTGAGCCTTCTTGGCTTCCCTGCAGACGCTTTTGTACACGAGACCGTGTCTCATCTTGAAACGGTGCAGCCACCCACTTGAGGCCTGGAATCAGTCGATGTGCAGAGCAAGTGCGATCTCGTCGGCTTTTCGGGCAAAATTTTGCCGTCAACGTTTACACCGGCTGCAGTAACCTCCTTGAACCAGATCAATAAAGATTCTTCAAGTTTCATGTGCTGGGCTGTCTTCGCTTGCTTCGCGTTGACGCTGAACGAAAGCACATTTTTCATTATTGTGTTCCGCTGTCCAACAATTGTGCTCAATGTCGACGTAGCGAGGCCTAGCTCCTTAGCCAACTCCGTGCGTTTTCTTTTCGTATCCTCATAGACCTTTTGAAGAATGTTTAGTTTCTCCTTAAAAGAGAGAGCCTTCCGCTCTCGAGACGTGGCTTGCTGCGACTCCGCAAAAAGGCACAACAAAGCAAATACGTGTGCTCGACTGGGTGTCGACAACCTCCGCACTACAGTAACCACGTGTCCGCACAAGAGAGCACCCACCACCAAGCAAAACAATTATTGGATTGGATTTGTGTGGTGGTGGTGGTGATGATGATGATGATGATGATTTGTGGCTTTGCCCTTTGTAACGGGTGAACACATATATGTTGTGTGCCAGCCGAGGTATATAAAGGAAAAACAAACGAAAATCGAAAGCACAAAGAAGAGTTCACTTTTGGCACCACTTCCACCACTGTTGGAGCCTTGTCTTTGTGGTGGAAACTGCTTTTGCATTCCTGGCGGTCAAGGCCAGCACCTGAAATAGTGTAGTGGCCTCTGGTGGGTAGCGTGAGAGTTTTTGGCATCGTAGCAACAAGTGCTCAACTGTCTTCTGTTCCGCTCCGCACGCTCTGAATAGGGTCGAGTGGATGTTTGGGTCGAAGTGGCTACAATATGTGAGCGTGCGAAGCGCTCTTGCACGCGCTTCGAACAGTAGCCCACTTCCACCACTGTGGTCATACATAGATATCGGGGCAATGGCCTCTTTGTATGTACGATATAGCTGAAGTGTACTCTTCTGCTGCATCGAGATTTCCCATTGCGCATTCTCTACTTCGCATATCTGTTTCCGGACTGCTGCGGAAAACTTGTGCTCCGTGGTCTCTATTGTTGAGAGGTCCAACATGTCGTATTTGCGTCGAAGAGAGTAGACTCTGTTTGACCACTGTGTCCCGAGTCCCACAAAGTGCAGGCAGCGGAACATACGACGGGCCCACCACTGATCGTTCATGAAACGTAGGCGTCCTTCATAAATGATCTTTCTCATGACTTCCTGCGCCTCGTACGTAGACCAACTTATGTCCCCCTTCACCGTCGTCAGCGCTATCTGGAGCCTTCAAGAGAAAGCAAAAGGTGCACCTTGGTGTCAGAGATCGTGCAGATCTTGAAGTCTGTCGCCCACCGCTCGCAGGCGGCGCTGGTAACGTGCCAAATTGGCAGCGCAGCACGCATTTCAGCGCGTGCATACACACTGGTTGCTTCCGTGGCCGTCGGTGGGGTGGGGTTTATTCATATCAAATGACTCAAGTAAAAAATCGGTTCTTAACAACCGTACTCTAGCACATAGTAATTCAATGGGCCTCGGTCGGGATCGCAGAAAAATTCGTATCACCCCGAATTTCATATCGGCCAGGATCGTATCATCGAGATTCTACTGTACTTGCTCGCACGTGCAAGGGCTAAGTTGCGTGCTGACGGCAATGACGCGCACATGCTGCACACACCGCCCCACTGCACATAAGTCGTGCTACAGTGTTGTAGAAGGGGGTAGTGAGATCGGGGAGAGCCTGTGGGTGTGGCATCTCGCGTACATGCCATGAGATGGCACAACCAGTGTACGGGCTGTACGAAACGCAAAACGTAGGGTTTTTGTAATTTGGAGAAAGTCGTGTGTGCTTGGTCTTTCACCAAAAAAAGGGAAGTGCGCAGTTTCTTAGCATGTTTACTGACACTCCCTCTAAATTAAGACAATTGCTGAGAAAACTGGATAAGCGACATTTCAGGCTTTCATGAAAACGAAGTCAGCCTAACGAGTGCTCACAAACAGGCACACAACGATGCGGCTGGTTTGAAAACTAAAGGCTTGTGAACACTGTGGATGTAAAAATGGGAAATGTTAAATTGCTCAATTCATTTGACATTAACAATTTTCATACAGTTAAGATGCAATAGCATTCACAAGTTCAAGTTAACCAAGGAAATGGGGTGCTTGTACTAACATATTTGGAACATATTCCCTATATTAATTTCATTACTAGCGTTATCATTTACTAAAGTACATTCCCACTGAAAGCTTGGGAGTTGATTATTTATTCCCATGACGATGCTGTTATGGCACGCTCATAGTAGTTCGGCGAGATAGCAAAATTTCATGACGCGGTTAAAAGAAAAGGTTTTGCAACAAAAAGTACTTTATTGGCACTAAAGACTGCAGTGTTCTCAATGTACATGGCTGTAACGAGAGAGCCACTAGGAGCAATGGTTCATCTTTACGTGCAATTTCTTTATATGCCATTCTTATTACGATTGGTTGAGCTCTTTTATATAAATATGCAGCCTGTTCAGCTCGTAGATTTTGGTCAACTCGGTCGTGAGCGCATCTGAATGCTGAGTGCAACCTGGGGCATAACCAAGGTTCTCCATCACCAGCAGCATATTAATATCATCCACTATGCTAACACTGCAGAGCGGATGAAGAACACTGGGAAGATGTGTTCCAACTTGTTTGCTGCGTTAAAGAGCTCTTGTGAGAGATACATATTACAATTCTCTCTTGCTGCATACCACAGTGCACTCGGAGTTTCTGCTCTCAGTATTGGGGGATTCCAAAAGAAAGGTCTTGCAGGGCATGGAGTCGTAACACTTCAGAAACCTTCGAGTAGCATAAGCTGCCAGGCAAAGTATTAGACAGTCATCACTCTTTTGTGCGTGCTTCGCACTATTCCTGCCCTGCAGGAATAGTGCGAAGCATGCACTCAACTGATACTAGGTTCTCTTCCTTGAGCTGGAGAGTCTCGTGCATTCGGGAGAGAACTTATTTCTGCACTAGCTCCGTTAAGGTCAGCATTGCCTGAGCATACTGTCTTGGCAAGATTATAAAATGACAGGCAAATAATGACAATTAGGAATCTCGTAGGTGTAGGGTGGTCATTAGAGCCACATGACTGCCTGACAATATCAAGGTTTTCTAGTGGATCCTGACTTAATCGAGATGTCGTAACATACTTATACCCCTGTCACACGGGCACTTAAAAGTCTTTTAAGTAAGCGGTCTTTTTCCGAAAAGGAGTTCCTGACAGCAGACACACGGCACAGAGCGAACTCATTTTCAGAAGCGGTCTTTTTCGTAAACGGCGTTCGTCGATCTCTTTTACGGCTTCGAATGAGTAGCCTCGAAACCAGTGGGCACCAGCAATTTTCGAGTGGTGGGAAAAAAAGAGCGAATGCTTATTTTTCCGTCATCAAAACTCTTTGTAAAAACAAATTTCATATCCTGCAGAAGGTGTAATGAACTCTTTTAATGGTTATTTCCTTTTCTACTCTCGTAACTTTCTACAACGCGTCGGCAATATCACGTGGTGACGCTCGGTCTTGCGCTGCTTTATCCTCTCCTTGGCGGCTTTTGCAGCGTCTGCCTCGCTTTCCAGAGCGAGAAGGCAGGCCGTGAGGCTTGCGATCCTCGCTTTTTCTCCCGTACGGTCGCCCATAACGTGTCGAGAGCAGTCGAGAGCAGCGAAAAACAAATACGGTAAATAAAAGCACAGTGGTGCCAGACGGACTTGTGCACGTCGCTAGTTATGGGAATGCTTCCTTATCTAGTGCAAAAACATTCACATTGGTGTTTCTTCATCTCTTATTCTTAAATTTATTTGAAGAAACGAGCAGTGCAACAAGTCTTTAATTTGTACATCGTGATACATCGTTTAATTTTCATTGCTTCTCTTTTAACTGCTAGGGCCACGCTTTCACTAGCGTCTTCGAACGAAAACACTAAAAGGAGATCGTTGCTGCCGTGTGTCTGCGCCACAAACACCTCTTTGTTAAAAGTCTTTCAACTTCGTAAAAGACCGCTTACTTAAAAGACTTTTTGCGTGCCCGTGTGACACAGGTATTAAATCCCTGGCTGGCAAGATAGTCCAGCGGTGATAACGTACTGGATATGGCTTAAAATAATGCATTACTGAGCTAGTTGTTTGCTGGATATCGTCATTCATAGGTCGTTTGCAGTGCAGTCACTTAGAAATCTACCTATTCCTGCAGCATGACACTGCCAAGAAGGAAATTCGAGGAAATTTTTCAGTACCCGCGTCTTCTCGGAGCAGGGATGCAAGGCTCGTCTTGATGAGTTAATCGATACTGCTCAACGAGTACAGCAATGTAATTTTATTTTGAATAAGAGCTACCACTACGGCATTTTTGCAATTTATGTGGACCCATAATACAGTAAGTGTAGGCGTTTAATATCGGCAAGCATGTGAAAAGTCAGGTAAAGTAGCCACTTGGAAATAAACAGAAAGTACGATTCCTTTAAAAGTTCTATAGGGCTGTCCCACCATGCAGGTTAATGACGTAGGTTAAAATCACAGCATAGCATCAATGCTTCCCCATGAAGCTTCCTGTCTATTCTTATAAAACTTCAGTCCGTTGATAACACGATTTACAAAGAGCTGAAATGCTAAATTCACTTGCTTCTTTTTGAAAATATTGTGCTGGAAGTGAAGAAATGAAAGGCCGGGCATTGCTTTCACAGTTGCGTTGGTGCAATCCATCTTGAATGCTTCGCTCAAAGGCTGGATACACACCTGAAAAAAAGGAGCCAAAAATATAAAGCAAACATTGACCTTTTTGTGTTGCTATTCCTCAAAGCATAAATAACTTTCCACTTTGACGCCCACAAGATGAAAGCGAAATTATGAACTGTGTTAGTACTAACACGAAATTTTTCCACATACCATGCCATCGGGTGATTTCAGGGGTGCTTAGGGGAGATTCTGCCCAAAACAACTTTTTTATTATTTGTGTTAGAGACTTGTTAGATATCTGCACTCTGCATACCTTCGAGTATGTATGCCAAATTTTGTTAGTATGCGCCAGTTGTAAGTGTATAAAAGGCTTTCTGGAAAACATGAAAATTTAAAAAAGTTTGAAAATAGGAAAACCAGGCTTGAAAGTTACGAAAGCATGTATTCTTTAAAATGCGGTTGTTATGATATGAATCTTCGATCACATTGAATAGCAGCTTTTACAGAAAGCACACGAAGTATTCAGAACCCTTCGCACTATAGCTTGGCTCTTCATGACTCCTACGGTTGGTCTCCTCGGTGCGAGCCCTTTTCGCTGCACTCCGACCGTGCGGCCCTGCTTCTGCTGTACGCCTCAAGCTCATTTTCTTTATGCCCAGGTCATCGCAATGGTCAGTGTGCGTGGCCAACTTTTCTGGGGGAAGTACTCCAATCTCTTTTAGGACATGCTCAAAGTCGGCATGGCCTTTGTTATACCACAGCATGGCAATAGCTGTGGCGGTCTCCACAGATAGATGTCCGGGAAGCAAATTAAGTCTTTGAACACAGCCACCATATTGTACTGTTAAGTGACTCGGCTGCGTTTTGTGTCTTTGTATATAGACACCGAACCAGGAGCTTCTCATCAGTAAGGTGCTTATAAATAGGCATAATTGCCAAGCCCTGTGCTTTAGTCTACAACGGGGTGCAGCCTGATGTAGGCTCCCCCGGTGCTTCAGCACGCCTATGCTTACACCAAGAGTCTGGCGCAGCAGGGCGAAATTTGTGGCTACTGGCTCCATCACTGGAGCAAGAATGAAAATAGGAGGACCATATAGCAGTATACATGCTGCGGACGCTGCCCTTGTTATTTGTTATTTGATAATACGTCTGCAGCTTCTGGATGGCTGTGACGTTTACCTTTTTCCCTTGTGGCAGGGGTGTTGCCATTTTTAGCATAGCAGTGCCTGGGCGTTTTGAGACGTGGTTGGTGCACTCTTCTTTGTCGACAGTATTGCCATACACCTTTGCCTCACAGATAGCAGTGTAGGCCTTGCTGTTGCCATCACTCAAAAAATTTGTAGAGCGCAGTGGGGTATCGTATAACAATGCCCTCTGCCATATGCGCAGTGCTGCTTCAG
Organism: Rhipicephalus microplus; assembly: GCF_043290135.1. Taxonomy (NCBI): domain Eukaryota; kingdom Metazoa; phylum Arthropoda; class Arachnida; order Ixodida; family Ixodidae; genus Rhipicephalus; species Rhipicephalus microplus. The sequence continues at coordinate 5,148,624 of NW_027464593.1, forward strand.
ATTCCATTGCATGGGAAGAACACTGTGTTTTTTTCACATACAGGGTGGTGGAAGGCTTCCCACATTTCTCCATCACCACCTCTGTCCTTGTGTATACTGCAAGCGAGGCAGTAATTTGAAAGGACCTTAATGTCCAGACAAAGGCCTGTGTCCGGGGACACAGCTCCACCCACTCCGTTGTGGCTTTTATGGTCCATTTTCTGCCAAGAGCTGTCAAACATGACCGCAAATCGTTGCCGCCGGCGTCCTTCGTGATCCTCCGTGCCTCTTCCAAGTTTTGGCTAACAGCCTTGATAGTAGCACAGTTGAGCTTCTTGGCAATACCACGAAATGTCTTCTGATGCATCAGTTTTGGCAGGCCTATTATCGCACAAAAGCGCAAAAGCTGTTCATGTCCTGCATCTATGGCACGCGCTTGTCGCGCGAGCTCCTGCTGTCGTAGTGAATGTTCACTCCGGGGTCACCGCACTCACCGGCAGAGTTAATCTGCTTCGACGTATGCGTAAACGAAAGTACAGGCTCTGCGCACTCAGCATTGTCGCAGTGTAGCTCTAAGAACGAAGAAAGTCCTTTGCGTTTCCCGGCTACTTCTCGGACGGCGAGTCCGAGAAGTAGCCAGGAAAGTAGCCTCACTTTCGAAGAATTCCATCTTCTGTGATGCACTGACAAACTCTACAGCAGTGTCGATTTCAGAACTGTCGTGGTGGGCGATTTTGGCGATAGGCTTAACCGGAGCATCGAGGGGCGACGTTTGCGGCTGTCGTTCTTCGGAGCGACTTACGTCGTTTTCATCAATACTTGTGCCGAGTTCTGTACTTTCGAATGTCGGAATTGCCGTTTTTCAGGCTTGTCATCTCAAGAAAATGCAGAGCGAACACGGGAAACTGCTGCTTGCAAGAACGCGTGGCAGTCTGGTACGGCTTCACTACACGAAAGGAGTGCCGCCCGCGCTGCCGTCCAATGGCAGCCACGCGCTTGTTGGTGCGCAATTCATAACTCGTGATGGTCGCGTCTTCTTTCTCGTTTTTCTTTTATTCTCCGAGAACATACGAGACTAGCGGCCATAGAACCTTGGAGGATAGGGGTGACTCTGCGCGCCCCGACAATTGCAAATGGCGGGTGGCGCTTGTCACAGGTCCTGTTAATTTGGGAGGTGATCGCCGGGCTATATCGGCCCCCCGAATCTGCACCACGAAAGCGTGGACAATTTAGAAGTGGTCCTTTTTGGCCCGCCGGCTGTGGCTCAAAGAACAAGTCGGAGCCGAGAGTTGATAAACAAAACAAAATTATATTCTCAATAATGGTAGATCAAAAACAATACACAAGTATGCACACTCCACAATAGTTTACAATATGTTACCAATCAAACAACGTACTACACAGTACAATAAGCCACACTCGAAACAACGGACACAGACAACAATACGCTCTACAATGCAGTCGCATGCATTTAACAACCAAGACACTTAAAGACTAAAGAGTTAGAAAACTTATTCAGTCCAAAGTTCTTGGAACACAAGTCTGAATGATACTCTTCCGAGAATCACTCACTCAAAGTCCAGCGTTGTTGTCGTTCCGCTGCCCCCGAAGTTTCTCTTCCAGGAAACCTCTGTCGTTCCGCTGCCCCCGAAGTTTCTCTTCCAGGAAACCTCACGTCTTCACTTGGCCGCTCTCCAAGCTTCAAACTTCTTCGCTGGAAACACGTCGGCTTCACACTCGCAGCTGTTGCCACGTGTCTTCGGTCGATAGCGGTAGACACACACTCTTGCCTGTTGCTCGAGTCTTCACCCCTCATGTGGAAATCCTCTTCTTCTCCTCCTTTTGTCACGGAAGACAAAAGGCTTCGCCCACAAGGCGGAACACCCTACGCACTCTGGCGCATATTTTCTTCTCCTGCTTTGTCACTACGGACAAAACCTTCGCCGACTACACGGCGGAACACTCCACGCACACTTGCGTTAACTTCCTTCTTCTCCTGATCTCCCATCTTGGCTGCTCGATTAAATACCTTCCGCGCGAGATTCCAGAAAGTTCTCATCATTTCGTCAGCACGATACGCAGCGAAGGCTGGGGGAAAGGGCGAGACGATACGGGGGCCGTCCGCGACGGATGACGCAACCCGGCATCACCACGCCCCTTTCGATCGAGAAATTTCCAGGGCTTGCTCGGCCGCCGATGCGAGGAGGTTTGTTGGCGAACCGACGCTTCCGAGGAGAGAGGGTCGCGCGCCCAGAGAGTCTTTGGATGCTTGTTTTCCTTTTTTTTATTGTTGACCTCTCGGCGCTTCGTCGCGAGAATTTGGCGGCGCGCCCTTTTTTGAGCGCTCAGTTTGTGACAGCGCTGCTGGACCGCGTCGCAACAATGCAAACGGCGCGAACTTTTGCAACTTTTGATAAATTCTAGTGTCACCTCCGCTCTTTTAGGCGCATTTTCAATGACTTTTCGTGCAAACTGTGGCTTGATATTTGCAGAAATTAAGGTTCATAGACCAAAGATGACAATATAAATTAAAATACAAAAGTGATTTTTTAAAGAAAACTGCGACTTTTCAACCTGTGTCTCCCTCAAGCGAATTCTCGAGGCACTTCAGCAAATACGAAAACTCGTACAAGAAGTAGAAATGTCGAGCAGAGTCCACAGGGTGCTTTAGCTTGCAGGTGGCTTTGTTTGTCTTGACTCCCATCCCCAATATTTCCCACATTCGTCTATTGCAAGAGAGAGTGAGTGACAACTTTATCCATCAAGGGGTGGGGGGGTAAGAAGAGGTTCAGCAGGCTATATATGCTGCCAGGCCGTGCTTCTCAATGGTGTTCTCGGCTCTTTACCAGTGTGTGGACGTCTTGGTCTGTGCTGAAAAGAAGCACATCTCATTGGTCCTCGGTGAGGGGTGGTGAGACGAGCTTGGTGGGTGGCAGATCCTCCGGGCAAGCCCATAGGATGTGGTTGAGCGAGGCAACACCTTCACATGCACAGCAGCGTGAATGAATAACACCCGGGTACACCTGGGGGCACGGAAAGGTGTGGTTCTGCAGTCATCGCCAGGCTATTGGGACCTCTTGTGAAGGCTATCGTGAGGGGGTGGGTAGGCATACCATTCAAGGCGATAGTGTTCGAACTGTCATGGTGGCTATTTATTATTATTTTGTTAACAAAGATTTGTTTACATGCTTCATGGGAGATTTTGTTTGGTTGAAATTGTCTTGGAGCTTTAGCAGCAATTGTGGCTCATCTCCAGCCACTGACGCTCTTTTAGGTGGTTGTACGTGGTTGTTAACGGAGAGCATTCTGTATATAAACGGAAAGTGCTGCACCATCGGCTGCCCTCTATCACTATGCCAAAGAATCTCTGGAAGAATGGGTGCGTGTTATCAGTGAAAACTAGTGAAAAAATTTACCTCCAATGGATCCTGCCCAAAGTTTTCAACCATCTCGTAAGGAAAACCATAAAAAAACAGGCTTTCAGCAAGAGAAATGGTAGTCAGAAGAGTTATCTGTAGAGCTTCAGATGTAGGTTTGCTCAGGAAGCAGATTCTCCTCTGCTTTGGCAGTTCATGCAGATAATTGTAGCAGTGTGGTCACATTTCGACCTCAAGAACAAAGTTTTTACTGAAGGAAGAGAACTGTTTTTTACAGCAATATGCTCAGCTTCTTTATATTGTACGTGCCCTGGCCACCGAGAGTTTAGGCAGTCATAAAGGTTGTTCATTTGCCTGGTGAACTCTGATGTTGCTGAGGAATCGTAGAGCTTCTCGCATGCATCCTGTGTGCTGTGAAATTTCATTACTTCAGCCGTGGATTTACTGAATAGCTGGAATATGGAAATGCTCTTCTGGTGCAATTGTTCTTAGATAAAATACCATTATCTAAAACATTCTTGACTGAACAAACTTAAATATTCCTTACTTTAACTGTAAGCTTCACACTGAGTTTCTGGAAGGCATTTAATGATCATGTGCCTTTGTAAGCTTTGGCACTGCACGAAGACCACCCTGTTCCTCTTTGCATTCAAGAAGAGCCATATAATCAGAGTGGTACAATTCTTGTCCCTGTGGAAGCCGTACATAAATTCTCTTAATACTAAGCAGGCATTGAAACTTTATATTTCAAAAAGGCAGAACTGATTTGCAGCTTACCAGAAACTTGCTAACCTTCTGTAGATTGTTTCGTATGCACTTGAATATGTGGGGTGGGTCTATCACTGAATATATCACTCTGGAAAGGTCACACGGATGTTCGAATGATGTTTTTGTCTTTCCCGTTTCACCGCATATGCCTGAAAATATTACATCATTCAAGGTTAGGTAGTTTATTTTAACTTGTGATGCAGATAAGTATGCTTCGATGGCAGCTCATGAAACAGTATCAAAAGTAAACATTCCCCATAAGTACAGCCTGTGTGCAATTCGTCTAGCTTTATTAGCAAAATGGCTGCAACAGTGGGACTTCTGCACGAGTAATAAGCTTCACCTAGGGAAGCCTATACTTGCTGTATGGAAGACCCGTTTTCACCAAGAATGGTTTATAGAAGGTATATTATGCCGACTTCGCATTGGGCACACACACTTGACTCACAATTTTTTACTCGCAAAGGATCAACACGCAATATACGAAAAATGCCAAGAACCTTTATCAGGTATACACATCTTAATTGAATGCCCCACTATTGAAACATAGAAAAAAATATTTTACCGCACTATACAAACAACATATACCTTTACACTCACCTCTACTCTTAGGAGATTATTCCTTAGTAACCGCGCGTGACGTGATGAACTTCATCATCTGAACACCCGTTTCTGAAATACCTTGTGTCTGGTGCAGCATAGCCTCAGTTGCTTCTGTGCCACTAAAAACCGAAATAACTAACTTTCACATGTGTACTCGGGGTACAAAAGGTGCACTTGAGTTATTACCCAATGACCGGTTGTTTATTGAGTTGTCCCACGTCACCACGTCAACAATAGTTCCGGAATTGAACAAGTTGACAATACACTGCAGTACAGCTTTGCAATGACTGAACCTGGAGCAGCACTAGACACACAGAATGTGCCTACTGTCTGAGACCAACCTGCAAGGAAAGGTCGGAATAGAAATACTAGCACGTGGTCAGCATCTCGCTTGTTGTCTGACGGCCTGGTGTGCACCTCCCCAAAATCCACTTTTCCAACAAGTTTCATGTCAGACGCTCTCAGGTGCAGGCTTTTCTTTACACTCATTTTGTTGAACATTAATACTCCTGCAAAAGAAAGAAAAAAGAAAAAGTGAGAGCAGCCTGTTGAAAGAATATAACGAAAGCATGAAGAAGTAAAGGATACATTGTTTACAAACCTGGTCGTTCCCTCTCAGGCCAAGCAAGCAGCTTTTTCCAAAGCTCGGAAAATAGGTCAGGATCAAACCCAAAGCCTGCTATTAAGGTTCTTCATGTATCTGTACAATGTACGCACATTTGGTAAATGCATGTAGTCATTTTCATGGAGGGATGTCTACACTGAAGTCAATTTGATCTTCGAAAGGAGGCAGTCTTATGCCAATCTTTGTTGTACCTGATGGGGGAGAGAAAATTGCTTCACATTAAAACATGACATGTTGAAATGTGTTGTGTAGCATACGGCCTTAGCACCATATTGCTTGCCATGCACACTAGACCATGCAGAGGCTTGCTGAGAATATAAACACAGCTTGCATACAATAAAACCATTAGAATGCCACAATGCTTGAGTCAAAGACTGCCAAACATGCAAGAATTAAAATATCTACTTTCTGAATTTGCGATTGCCTCGAGTGGTATTCACAACTGTTCTACCAATTGTCTTGTTCTTTTGGCGTGCTCTTTCTTAAACATAGGGCATTCCATGCTGATAAACTAATGCGCTCGGTGTTGCCCAGGGAAGATTTCCTCACAAGCTCGGCAGCTCTTGTGTCCGTTTTTACACTGCCAGAGGTGGTGCCCCCCCCCCCCCCCCCCCCGCAGTCAGTGCATCTAGACAGCCCCTTAAAGAATTTCTCCACATGGCCGTATTCGCAACAGTTCTTGCACCGAGGCACAAATATATTGTCAAAAAAGAGACAGCAGCTTTATTTGACGTTTAGCCGTGTCCTGCCTCTTAGGGCGTCATGTGCTTCTTTGGTAACATCTAGGCAGATGGTTTTCCCCACCCTACCTCTCCAGGATTGGGTCAATTTCAAGTCTGTTGTGGAGCACTACAGTGCATTTTGACTCGCCAGGCGAGCTGGAATTTCTTCGTCGGTTATGTCCTCGCTGATGCCCTCGCTGATGATGATGAGGTTTGGCTTTTTTACAGCTGTTTTCTCATGTTGGCTACTTTTAAGCAAGTTTTTAAACTACCATCAAATAAAATATAAAACAAAAGATATAAAGTTTCTTATATATAATGTTTCTGTACATTTTTAATGGTGTACCTTGGTTACACTTTTTTTTACAAATACTGCGGGCCCTACTCAGGCTCAAGCAGAAGTGGGGACATCATTAAAAAACAATACTGATAATAAAAGTTACAACTATTGCTAACTTAAGTCATAAACATAAATCACAATCAACAACCAAAAGAAAATGAATAAATAATATTCTTTGCAATTACAAACATGCAACATTACAAGTGATAAATTGTGCACATACAATTATTCAACACTTGAGGTAAATTACACACTATGCATTAAATAAAAAAGTGAACGCGAAAATCAACTGCCCCAAAGCTGTTCAGCATAAACAGAACTTTACATGTCAAACGAAAGGTTATTTTGAAAACTGAACAAATGATTCAGTTGTATTAGCGTTTACTACTTCTTTGGGTAAATTATTTCATTATGATGTTGCATGCGGAAAAAGGGAATACTCACGTATTTTAAGATTACTATATGGCTGCTTGACTGTTTTGTTGTGGTTTGTACGACCAGAGTGCATGGGGGGGCTCAGTAAAGTAGCTTTCTCGCGGTATTTTGTAGTGACTGTGGTACAGCTGAGTTGGTATATAACCGCTGTGCCATTGATATATTCATTCACACTCAATTGAAAAGCCTTAGTAAATGCCTGTTTTGAAGCTTGCATGTTAAGAGGCTTGCTTTTATTTTGCCAGGGACACATGGCACAGTACTATCCCTATGCACCGTTGATGTTATTGGCTAAAGTCGCAACGATTGTCCCAGTAATTTGGCAGTTCATGGTGTGGCCAATAGATGAACTATTGAAATTCAGCATTACACATTTATGTCGCGAGTTACTTGACTTGGGAATGAGCCATGGTTTTTTTTTTTACTTGTGAATTTCATTCATAAGCAAGCTCTGTGAGCAGTGTCTAGTTTAGAGTTCTTATGTTTCAAAGAGGCCCATGTTTTTATTGTGTTGGTTCAGCACAGGCTACTTTCTGAGGAAGAACACTCATCAGGCAAATTTGAAGTATTCAGGAAATTGAAACAATTCACTCCATCAGTTTACCTACAGGAAGTGCTGCTACTGTGATGAGTTTGGTATCAAAACGAGTTTACAGAGTGCAGGTTGGCATGTGTGCCTTGAAGTCGCAGGGGAGACAAGGTGAAATGGGGGAGGAACATCGTGCCACAAGGATATCACTAGCTATGCAGTGTGTTCATAAAGAAAAATGTGTGGCCTAGTGATGCTGGCACATTGGGTGCCACGTATGGGTTCTGTGATGGAAGTGCCAACTGACATTTGTGAGACCACAGTGTTCTTATTGGAAACTCCGGAGACAGCAAATACTTTTTTGAGTACAGTGATGCAAGGGACAGAGGATTGCTTGCCTTTGCGCCACTTAACTAGGCACACATGGTACGTGTCGGGGAGAGGCTGAGGTGTGGTGTGGATGGAATTGCCACCAGGGTCCATGTGGAACCTCCATGTGATGCTTGCGCCATAGGTTGGCAAAAATTGTGCAGCTCACTCACTAATTAATAAAATATATTTTGTGTATCGGACTCAGTTGGACTCAGACTCACCGAAATTTTCCTGAGCTGGACTCGCTCGCACTCACACTCATGAAAGTTTTCTTCTATTGAACTCACTCAGACTCAAGCTCGCCAAAACATTATTGACCCGCACTCTCTCAGACTCACGGCTTGATCAGAGTTTAAGTGAGTCAACTCATGAGTTCGTAAGTCTAGCATTGGCTTTTTAGATCATGATTTCAGTGCTCTTTAACATCAATCTGAAGTTATTGGTGCTCTTCTTGATGCCTTTAATGTAGTACCCTCGAATACTTGTTATGAGTGGTTGCAAACCAGCAAGGACAGCTTTATTGAAAGAGGTGAGTGCACAAAATACATTTATCAGATGGTTCTGGAAGAATTGATGGGGGGGATACAAGGCACCCCCTATGTCATTCACCCCTCTAAGAAATATTGAAATTGTGTATGGCAGACATTGTTTTGAAATACTTGTGAGTAGATGTGAGTGTGAACATGAATACAAGTAAGGCTCATAGTAATGTGGAATATGAGTAGATAAGACCTAAAGTGAGCAAACAATTAGTGAAACTCGCTCTGACTCACTCAACAAATATATCTTACGCTTTGGACTCACTCAGACTCGGGCTTACCATAATTTTCCTCACTCGGACTCTCTTGGACTCACACTCACTAAAATTTTCTTCAACTGGACTCACTCGGACTCATTCAGGCTCATGCTCACGGCTCGATCCGAGTCTGAGTGATTCTGACCGAGTCGACTGATGAGTGAGTTCGCCGACCTATGGCTTGCGCTACAGCAAAGTGCTTCTGTCTGGTGCAGAAGAGCCGCCACCTCCGTACACGCCGGGGTATTATGACCCGACCACAGGGCTTCCATACCAGGCAGCGCCTGGTGGCGGCGACTGCTGGGCCGGCTCGTCGGTGCGGCAAAGGGTCACGCCATCGTGTCCCTCCGGGCCGCCCCTCATGCGTGGTGTCCGCAGCCCGCCACTGCCGGTGCCGCAGTCTACACCGTCACCGCGACCGCACTTGCCTCCTGGTGTGGAGCGAGGGGCGTCGCTGTGGCCCTCGCCTCCATGGGGGGCGTCGCCCGAGGACGAGGAGCGCCTCGCTGGAGCCATGGGTGCAGCGAGGATCGGATGACGCTCCTCATAGTTCACTACTGCTCAACTGGGAGAGCTTTTGACAGCCCCACAACTGACCGCTGTGCTCCTGGCGTCTGGTCGGCACGAATGGCGCGTTTGTCAGAGGCTATGCGAGTTGTGGGTTGCTTAGCCTGTCCACACGCTCAGTCTGCGCAATTGGTGCACACCTCTGTAAATGGAATGTCGTTTCTAGTGACCAAAGCCTAATCTGTCGCGAGGCCAAGCCAACTGTTTCACACACAGGATTATTGGAGTGCTGTGAGCAAACTGCCTTGCTAGGGCAACTTTGTGGTGTGATCTGTAACAGGCAGGGCAGCGAACGGACCTGCCCAAGAAGCATACATGCTTGATGTTGTTGCTTTGTTTTTTTTGTACCGAGATTGTCAAGATTTTTGTTGGCACTTCATTGGAACTACCTTAATGCAATCAACAATGTGGCACTGTCAAATCTTGAGTTGGTCGCACCTCTTGCTTTGACGAGAAAGGCAAACATCGCTATGCTTGGGGTATGGGGAAATAACACACATGCCTGCTGGTGGAAACAGTATGGAATGAATCACTAACTTGCACTCTTGCAGGTTCGTTAAGATGTTGCAGCCTTTAACATTAGCTTGGTCCTAACTTTCTGCATGATTGATGACTGAACACTAGTTTATTTGCATGTGTGTGTCCAAGCAGTCGGAGAGCTCTCTACAATGGATAATTGCGAGCTATTTTGAATGGTGATTAAAGGTAACTGCATACTTTACAAGTGGTCACGTTATGTGCAGAAAGTACTGTCAGACGAGCGGCTTGTCATGGGTCTATGAAAAGTAGTCGCAAATCCAGTTGTTGACTTTTATAAATGTATGGTTGTTGTTGTTGTTGGAGTCGGTGGTTGCATGGTCTTTCTTTTAATCTGAGTATCTGTCTTGTCTCGTGTAGCTTTGAATGTGCGTGCGGTTGCACAGGCTGGCCTGTGCTGCGTGACAAGACGAGCTCCCTTGTGTGCATTCATTCCCATTGTCTTCCCTTGGTCGGTGTTTCATAAGTTGAAAGAAACGGAGAACGCCTGGTCGCAAATTCCTCCCGAGGTGCATTTGAGCTTCGCTCAAATGCACCTCGCGACTACTTTACATTCGAGCGGGTTAACTCTTGTTTGCACCCTTTTCATCGAGCTCCTTTCCTGCCCCCTCTTCGTGTCGCTATCGTCGGGTGCTGCTTTTGCAGACTTTTCCATAATTGTGGTGCAAGTGCTGCTCATTGATGCATTCACCGCTGTTGATGCACACATCTGCCATGGCAACCATATCATGATTCCCGTCACCATGCTGGACAATTGTAGGCCCACACTGTTTGCTTGATCGACTGGAAAATTGTGATGTTTACAGCGACAATGCAAGTGTCTTCCTTACCACTTTTTTTCTCTGAGCTAACATCGGCACTTGCGATCAAGAGTTTTTTTTGGCAGACATCTTTTTTTTATAGACTCTGTTTTTTAAACTGGCGAAAGTGCCATGCAGTTTTTTCTCAGACACACAGCAGCTCGCAATGGTATCCACTCGGTGCGTGATTTTCTGTAGCGCTGACATTGCTGACTTGCAAGCGATTGTGAGTGCTGTGGTGGAGCTCCTTTACGCTTTAGTTGTTGTATCTTGTTTTGTAGGCTTAGGTTGTTTACCCAATGATATTCATTTACAAAGCTCTTGATCCTGGCTAGAAGAAATTGCATGTTCATTTGTTCTGAGCAGTTGTTTTGGGTGTGATGCCGGCAGATCTGAATAATAAACTAGTACTACGTTTGTTTTGTATCCGTGCTTTGATTTCTTTCACACTGAATCTACAGAGTTGCAGCTGCCTAGAGGATGACAGTGCAAGGTCAGTGGTAATCAAACTGCGCCAGTTCGCTAGACTTCCTTATTCCTGTGCCTTGCTGCTCACATTAGAATATAGCTTGAGTCAACTGCGCCGACATTCACTCGTCTGTCTTTGCAGAGGGCATCGAACCCCTGATGGCCCTAAACTATTCTTGGTCTCCACAAACACAACTAGAGCTTTTTTCATAATGCTGCTTTTAACCAAAGTATATGCGCCACTGTGTGTGTCTTCATTGTTGAAAGTTTAGCGTGCTGCCGATGACCTTTCTTATTTGTTCTAACTGGCAAGAACGGTAGAAAAATCACTTCAAGTACCGTATTGTAGTCACCGTGGCCAATGGGCAACAGTTCACGTCATCATTATTATGAGAGACTTCATCCCAGGCTCGTGTCCCCACAAGGCACGAGCCAGCAACGCAGGGAAGAACTGCCTTTAATGCACGACTCAAAATAATGACAGCCTTCCAGGCCAGCTCAACATGGCACTAACACACACAGGAGGACCGAATACTTGGAACAAACAGTCCCCGCAAACTGGCGGTCAATGGAACATACGCAGCGAAATAACGGCAGGAAAGCCAGCATGAAACATAACAGCAGGAAATCAAATTCGCATGCAACTCATTGTAGAATATGAGCAATCGCCTTGCCTTAGCCGACACCCAGAAACCGGCGTGGCCTCTGCTCTGTAGCACGCACGGAAGAAAAACCATTGCTGGGCAGAGATACCTGAAAAAGTATCCCGGAATACAGATATAGAAATACACGGTTCGGAAGCCTAAAATAGAGATACTGAGATACATTTGTAATTTAGATAATAGGATATTTCAGAGATACTTTTGCAAAAAGACGAGAAAAAGTATTCTGGAATACAGCAATAGATACTGAAATACTTTTCTCTACGTCAGGAATATTCATAATCCATTCAGACATTTAAGTGCAGCATAATATTTAAAATGCACAGCGCATTGAAGCTTGCGATTAAGTTTATTCATTATTTTATCACTGTACACTGAGTGCCTTTAACGCATTAAAAAGGAGGATTACACTCCATATAATTGTTAATAGCGAAGTACATACAGATATTGGGTGCAATAAAAAACTATGCTGTATGAGAGAAAGAATCAGATGCTTTGTACACCAAAATCGGGATACTTGGGGGCAACAGTATTAGCTATGCTAGAAGTAGCATAGTCCAAATGAAGTGCTGGAACGATAAACAAATTGAGAAAAGGTATGCTTTTATTCACAGCGGTCAGCATGTGTCTCCGACTAAAAAAAGGAAGGCTCTTGAATTCCTTGCTGCCACTGTAAAGGTGGCGCTTACTTCGACCTACTACTTAGTAGACTAGTGAGTCAGGCTAGTTGGTTTTTGCAGTTTTCCTGAAGTGGCCTAGTGCGAAGCAGGAGAGGAACAGATAAACAATGAAGCTGAGCGCTCATTTCCAGTTGAAGGTTTAGTGTTTCCTACAAGCATAGAAAAAGCAGAAATTAGAACGAACAAAACAAGGAGTGCGAAAGGAAATGCAAAAAGACCTTCCAATCGCGGTGTGGCCACGCTGGCGTCTTCCAGAAATGATTTGGAGAAAAAAGTATCCTTGATGGTACACAGCACCGCACACCAAGTTCCTCGGATGGTTTGTGGCTTTCGCAATAAGCTCGCGGCAGAGTGCCAAGGTCACAGCAGAAAAGAAATTATTTTTCCCCATTGTAAACACGTCTCGGCTCGCGACATGACATGACGAGAACTTTATTTAGGTCCTGAGGGACAGATATTTAGGGAGCTATAAATAGCCTCCCTCCATATCAAGTCCGTGGCTCCGCCCACGATGGAACCGGAAGTCGAAGTTCCCTCGTGATGTCGCGGGCCCTCTGGACGGACTGGAGTTGTGTATGAAGGCTGCGGCTCTTTATAGATGCATCCCATCACTCCTTCGAGATGGGCGGAGAGGTGTTAAGGGCTGGGCACAGCCAGAGCATGTGAATAAAAGAAAATGAGTCGTGGCCACATTTAGGGCGCGACTGCGAACGATCGGGGTCTATCAAGTTAAGGGATCTAGGAGTAGGATATGAACGGGTTTGAAGTAGCCTGAATGTGCTCGCCTGAAGCTTGCTCAAGTCGGGTGGGGGGCTGGAAATATTTTTCTGGCCAGATGGCAGTGTGAAACAATTTCATGAAAAGTAGACAACAGATCTTTGTAAATGTCGACCTCGTTACGAGCATGGCTATTCGCGACAGCATGGCACGTGCAATCGCGCCTTATCCGGTGAGCCTGCTCTTAAGGGTCACATTCGAGCGGGTTAACGCAACCATCTACGTGGGCTGGAAACCACGCGATGTGGTACCTTCCTTCGCTGCACTCACGGGTTTGTAGAAGTGCTTTCGCCACAATACTGTTTTCCTATTCAGACGCCAGGGCGTTAGAGAAAGATCTGACTGCAGTACGCGAGTCCGAGAAGACAACAGCGGGGGCTTTTTGCGCTGTGAAAAGTCAGAGCGATCGCCGCTTCCTCTGCCACATGGACAATTTTTGTATAAACAGAGGCTGCATTGACCAGGTTACCTTCTCCGTTAACGACCGAAATAGCGAACTTATCCCTCCGTGATACCTGACAGCATCGACAAAGAGGGCTTCTAGTTTGTGCCGATTAATCTTTTTAAGTGTGACCTTGTTTCTCGCGACTCTTTTACCCTCATTATGCACTGGGTAGATGTTACGTGGGATGGGGTCAACCATAATATGAGTTTGGATTTTGGAGTGCAGAAGCGAACTTTCATCACCTGTTGATGTAGGGGCTGAATACCCGCGTCTTCTAAAATCTTTATTCCTAGCTTAGTGAATGAAAGTCTTGTTAATGGAGCAGCTGTATGAGCTTGTATTAGTCACTAGTGTTGTGGAGTCTTAGCTGCAATAGCTTCTCGGTGCTGGTGGACTGTGGAAGGCCGAGCACACGCTTGAGGCCAGTTCTGATTAGAGAAACGAGTTTGGCCTTCTCCGCTTTAGCACAATTAAGGTACGGCGCGATCTAAATAACATGGCTTAGAACGAATGATTAGTGTGCTCTGATGAAATTGTTCTCTTTGAGGCCATTCTGCGATTTGAAACGCAGGCTACGAGTCTTAGTACATGCGTTTGCATTTCTTCATGGCTCTCTACGGAAGGGTGGGGGCATTTCTTTGTTCGTTCTAAAAAAATGTCAATATAATGACCTGTTGCTCACATCTTCATATTGTTATAACAGCGAGATTTTCGTATAACACAGTTTAATGGCCACTGAACTTATCTACAAGGCACTGCTAATGTCACGACCATCATAAACAGAGGCAATTGTCTCATGGTGTGATCTTCCTCATTTCTTAAAAACCAAAAACATGTCCACAATTTTTCAAAACACTGGTGACGAAATGGGGCTGCCAGTGGTGATGCTTTCATGAAGACTACTAAAGTTTGGCAGGACCAAACTGTGCCCATCATCCTCTGATTGTGAAGGCCTACGAGAAAGCTTCAGTTTACAACAGAGTTCTCAAGAAAATACTATAGCTATAACTTTCGAAGTGCTCTTTGTCACTAATGGCTACTCACAGAGAAAGCCATGTTAGCTGTGCCACTGTACGTTATTTTGAATACCATGCCACTAATGCTATTTGTGCAAATATTTTAGCAGAGTTGAGGCATATTTGAGCAGAATTTTTTTGACGAAGCAAAATACTTCTCCTGCGAGACTACGATTGGTATCGTGGGCATAGATACTCAGGCAGTAATTTCTTTATTAAAATTAAAGGTGGTTCGCTGACATGCACTGGCGTTCTTCACTGAATACACCACACCCAGTGGGCTGACTCGCAGAAAGCCGGCTTTGAGTATTTTAGGGGAGAGGGGTAAAATTTCGATGACATTTCAGTGTGATAGTACGCGTTTAGCGTCGAGTCCGTGACGCATTTATTAAAGGGCGAACACAGGTCAAGCTATCAACAGTCCGAATCGGAGCAATCACGGGCACCAACAATGATCCTAGTCTTCTTCTTTTGCTGGCACTGCTGTTCGCCCCCTATACATCATACAAATCGTACAATTAAACATGTAAAAAAGTTCAGCCGGGTGAAAAAATAATAAAATTCACAGCTAGAAGTACAGTGCATATGTGCAAAGTTAGGGTGCAATAGTTTGCCGCTAGGTGCTCTGTGATTGATCTATATGCCTTACTGACAAATGGCACCGCCATAACCACAAGTCATCAAGCACAGTGAGCGCTGAGGGCACGAAATGAGCACAGGAGGCACATATGGCTTGATATGTCGTTAACCATAAACAAGCACGTGTAGCTGTATTTCTCATGCCGCAGTTTCAGGTGTTTTTTTAACATCCTTTGTTTCTCCTTCTAACAGTGCACCTTAGTAGGCTATAGTCTACCATCAGGTTGACCTCTCTGCTTCTCCAAGCAAGGAATATTTATTAACTAGGTGAATAAAGAGGCCCTCAAACATTTTTAAAAAATTCTTCCAGCTGTTAGGCATGAACGTCAAATTGCTCACATCATAAATTAAGCATACTTCCTTGCATCAAGGCAGCAATGTGCTATATTATCCTATTTTTCTCAGCACAGCCTTTCTTCCTTAAAAATTGCTGTAGTGGCCCAACAGGGTGCTTCAGTCTAAATCACCTAACTCTAAGTCGTTGTTGGCATCAGCAGTGCTCTCCCTGATTTAAGCAGTGCTTTATGTGTCGCCACAGGTGGAATGTGGACTGTTGCAATCAGCTGAGTGAGGTTTCGTGACAGTAATAGCTGTTCCCGTTTATTCTGTATTGCACGGAGAATTTTTATTTCTTTAGAATGACCACAGATAAGCATAAACACAAGCAGCATAGTATTGCCTTTAGAAATGACTTTAGGGCTGCTAGTGCATGCATCCTGGCGTTGGTTGGGGAACAAAATCCTGACACTTGCTGGACCAACAAGGTGACAAAACATCTCCTGCCATTTGCCTTACATCATTTCATTGCTATACAAGTCTCGAAACACTAGATATACAGACCACAATAATGCTAAAATAACGTTTCAATGTGTTTCAGAAAAGAAGCTGTGAGATGAACAGCATTATACAATTCGCATCAACATGGAGCGCATTGTAACATAGGCAGGCGATGCTCGCTGTCCACCATGTATTCAGCGATGTAGACTTCATATATTCAAACAGATTTGTCACGGGTGCCTACGAAGTGTGGAAGCGATCAGTTCAAGACTCGTTTGGCAAAGTCACTTCGATCTGTAGTGATTGGCATGTTTATTGCGTTTTACATTACACAATTGCATAGATATTAAATCAGCGTGAAGTCGATCCTTAAGATTTGCTTCACAGACTCAATGGGTTTGTACCAAACCATGACGAACGTTTAAGGGTCCCTTGAACAGCTCAAACTAATACTATTTATGACCGTGTGGGAACCACCACAATTTGTAAAAAAAGGCCTGTTTTCTCTTAACTCAGTTGGTGATACAGGCCAAAAACAGGACAAAGACAAGAACATAGTGTAAAATAGCCTATCTCATAGTTTTATACAAGGTTACTTCAGTAAAACATATTGTACTTGATTTATTTCAGTAAATTGTATTTAATGCAAGCATTGCTTGGTAAATCGGGCCCTCATGCTAGAGTGAGCCATAGTCAATACGTTTTGTTACGTTTGGCCCGTAAGCCGGTCTGCTACGGATGCTTTCAACCCCATCGGCACTCAGCTTGCAAGGCACTGTCCTGTAGATGTTCCAGAAAGGAGTCGGGTCTCAACGAAAGCGTCGCGAGACAAGCCTTTTGTAGAACGGGCTCGAACAGAGAGGGGGGGGGGGGGGGGTGACAGCGCCACTGTGGTAGTTCTCATTAAGACAACCTCTTGACTCGGCTATTGTCATCTACGCAAGGACATCGCGAAGCACCAACAGCCCTGAAGCGTAGAAAGACGTCGAAGGAGCCATTCTTGGGGATCGAGCGTTTGGGCTGCCTAAAGCAGAAAGCAGCATGGACCACTGCTGATGTTCGGGTTAGCGGCCATCTCCCCGGAGGAGCTAGACCTTCCCTTTCCGAACTCTACCTCATCGCCCTGTGGCGCCTTCATGGCGGGGGCCGGGTGCATCATTGTGTGGTGCGCTAATGCTCCCATTCGACCATTGAGACTTCTTCACCTGATTTGTGGCGAGAGTGCTTACCGCCGCCTTCTTCGGATCTCGGTGTAAAGGAGACAGCTGGCTATAAAAGCCAAGGTATTTGTGTAAATCATTGCGGAGTTATGTGAGCGGAATCATGAGTGGAATCATGAACTGAATCTTTGTTGTACATATTGCGGGATCTTCTGGATCCCTGTACAGTTCCTATCTTTCATCTTTAATGTAAATAAATCATTTTTCCTCCCTTACTAATGCGCCCCCTTGCTGGCGAAGATCGGCTATGCGGACAACGGCGGAGAGCCAGCTACCCTAAAGAAAACCCGCCGTACCTACCATCAAACCTTCGAGCCCTTAACAACTGTTAGCAGCGTTGGGAGGCCATCAACTACTTCCTTACCTTTACAGTTTTTTCATGAGGAGTTACCTGAAATGCTTGCAAACAGCCCTCGCAAATTTTGGTTGGTGATGAATCCTCAGGAGACTTGCTCAATCAGTGTTCTAAAGGTGAATGATGAGGCAGCTAACAACATTGAATGTGCGAATATTTTTAACGAGGCTTTTTTTTTTGTTTTTACCAACGAAAGTGCATTTTCTGAGCTTTCTTCACCCTCTAGTAATACTGAGCCTATGTCCCCAATTTTTTTTTCAATGAGCGGGGTCACTTCGATCATAGAAAATATTAAGCTTTTGTCTGCAGTAGTGGACGATATTAACTCAAAACTCTTAATGAACAACAAATGTGTGTGCCGCATACCTTTGTTATTTTCACAGTTATTATTATCAAGCATTCTGCCTCCAGACTTGTTCCAGTCTTCAAATCGGGTAACAGAGCCTCGCCACTAAACTACCGTCCCATATCTTTAACTAGTATCTCCTGTAAAATCATGGAACATGTCGTATACTCTCATACCATCAACTTTTTAGATTCGATACGCTGTAGTGGAGGGCTCCGGAAATTTAGACCACCTGGGGTTCTTTAACGTGCACTCAAATTTGAGCACACGGGCCTGCATTATTTTTGTCTCCATCGAAAATACAGCCACCGCAGCCGGGATCTAATCCCTCGCCCTGCGGGTCAGCAGCCGAGTACCTTAGCCATAGCGGCGGTGCCATGTAATGACCCAGTTACGATGCGCTAACTGAATGCAAATTAACAAAAAAAAAAGGGAGGTGTATTCGAAAGGCTTATTTTTTTGTTAGATACAATAGTAATTCAATTTACAATTAGGCCAGGAAAAAACATTGTGGGCAATAACTGTATCAACTGTAGTGTATTAATTATGGTGTCAATTAAAGAGGTCACGGCAGGTGAAAAATCACTGCTGCACTAAATGTAACACCAGCAAACCTCTTACATTTACCAAAATTTCGCATTGAGCTTCCTTGCACTGGTTTGCGAGGCACAATATACTAAGCATGTATGCACGTGTCAATGATCTATTTGTGCCCAGTCACAAAACCAGTAGAGTATTCCGGAACCATGACTTCATAAAAAATCATATTGAGTCAGCATTTATACAACACATATGTGGTGGTTTAAATACCCTGCCACCACTCTTGGGGCAAAGTAATGCCGATGAAAAAGTCACCATTAACTGCAATCAAACTTATCAAGATAATACTAGTAGAGAAGCACTTTTGTGAAAAAAAAAGAGCAGAAGGGAAAAATAATCACCCCTCATTTTTTTAAATTCATGTTAAGAGCTTCGAAATACAGCTGTTTGTATAAAAGTTGAGTAATACATGCTCTGTGAACAATTCACTGGGTGCTTTTCGTGTGTATTCCACATGAGGTACAAAAAAGTAGGCTATTCCAGAAAATGGTGGTTACACTTGAAAAAGAATCTGTCCGTCATGGTGAAGCGCATGGACAAAATGTCTTTCTGCACCAGGTAAGGGGGAAACAGCGCTCGTTCTTGCGATAGAAAAAAAAAAAAGCAACACAAAGAGTTGACGATTGGGCTAGTTCATGTTTGTACATAAAAGCCATTGTCAGTAGCTCAACTAGACGGGACATCAGATAGGAATGAACTAGCACAGTAACAACACTATTGCAACACTATAAAAAACAGCGAAATTGTAACATTCAGTGTAGATGCTGTTGAACCAATAAAAAAATACTCTTTAACCATGCATGGTCTGTCCAATTAAGGTTGACAAGGCATGTCTCACAAGCATGTTTTATATTGATGGTGTCACGGACAATTATATCTGTTTTGCATGAAGAAAATGTCAAGTGCTTGATGAACCCAACCCCGCAGGGGCGCCTGCGCAAATAGGCGTTTGGTGTGTAGCGACACCGTGGACCCGAGCTAACGGGGGAGTTTTGACTCCCTCTCACGCCCAGCCGTGTGTGGCTTTGCCGTGTCCGGGGAAAAGGGGATCCTGGGGGTTGAGCCGACGCTGGGTGATTGGACCTTTAAGGCCCCCCGGCAGAGGCAACACACCCCTTTGGCCCCGGCTTCACGTAGATGGCACCCCTGGGCTGACCCACCCAGGGGAAATCGGCAGTCGCCTTTTCCTTTCTCTCCCTACATCTTCGTCTTTATCTCTCACTTTTTATCTGTCCTGTCCTCTAATCTCTTCGGTTTACTTCCAAACTTCCTGGCGGCTAGTGTTAACACTGTGCAAATAACCTACCTTGGCCTAGGCGCATTGGGGTATAGTGGCGTTGTACGGCTGGCGTCTGCAGGTTTCAGCATCCGCAAACTTGTAGCGTCCCCTCGTTGGGCGCTGTGGTGGGTGGCCGCCAACGCTGCTGAACAAAAATAAGATAGGCATGCATGGAGCATTCCCCCTACTGTCTGATCGTACCGGCTTAAAGCGGGTACGCACCGATGATATAAATTTTTTCAACCAGCCAAAAGAAACATTTCCCAACTTTCATGTCATTGACTGCGAGAAAACTGGAAAGCAAGCCAAGTGTGTACAAGAAATGCACCTTAATTCAAAACACATAAATTTTCTTCGTAAATACGTTATTTTCCGAAAGGACCGTGTTGATGCCATTACATCATCCGGAGGTGTTTATTCTAAAAGCACTTCTTCCTCCTCAGCCTCTACCTTCGGTCACAACCTACTTACGTTACACGATTCCCCCTCCCTTCGAAAGAATGCGCGTGTTGTATCATACAATGCATAATGAATGAGCAGTACTAGAACGAAAAAAAGAACATCGAAATGGGCCGTAGTTGCACATCACATTGAAGTTCCCTAAGATCGCACATAGTCTTCACAAGAGAGGGCAGCAATCCGGGGTTATCAAGTGCAGCTCCGGTGGGCGAGGCTGGCTGTTATGCTCTGGACAACATAAACATGCTTTAAGGATGGAAACAGATGGAGATACAGCCGGTATTCTTGCAAAGAACGAACGAGGTTGGAGCGATTTGCAGGACTGAATGTTTCGTAAGCGTCGCACTTTTTGTCGTGGGTCATACAAACGCCGTGCATGTAGTTTGCGCACCCGTTGATCGTGGCTGATTAGGCGCTGCTTGTGTTCCTGCAGAGCACAAATGGTTGTTTTGTGGCTTTGGGGGAGTTTTATATGGTGATAACGCAGATGTACAGACCAAAGGCGCAATCTTGAAAGCTGCTGCAGAAAAGTTCCTTGGCTTTTCTTTCGAAGCTGGCTCAGATGCGGAATCAGACTTTTCTTTTGTGATCGTTGTTCACGACATTCTTTAAGCCGCAAGTATGCTTGCGATGTAGCTTTAGTTCTTCGTTGTCCTAGTTGGTGTGGCCATTCTAGTTTTTGGGGTTCTCCTTGTTGCTTTTGTTGGCGTTGCTGATGTTGCTGTGGAACACGTTGCGGTGGGAGCCATTCTTGAACATCAGGCCGGTTTTCTTGACAGCTTGATCTGGTGTCTAGTCGGCAGCTGGTAGTCTGTGGGCTGTTGTAATTCTGTTCGGGCAGTGAAGATAATGCTTCAGGGTTGATAGACAGCTCTTTAAAAGCTTCTTCTACACTGTTCACTACGAAGAGCTCTTGCGCGTGGCAGCGTGCGGTGTTCAATACGTCTGAGCCTTGTGCTTTGCTTCGACTGTCTAAGGTGTGTGCACCGGGCGGTAATGAATGAACCCGTCCTGAAAGAACATGGCTTGACCGGGTATTTTCGTGAAGTGTCAGGTCATCTACCGTGATCGCGGTGTCCTTATGAGGCAAATGGTGAGCGATAGGAGCGCTTGAAAAACCGTGTGATGAAAAACCGCCTGGTGGATCACGTATGCGAGACGAAGAATGAAGGCAATCAGGTGGGTGAGAAACGACTCGTGTCATAAGCTGGAGCGAGGACTTCGCAAATACCGACTTTCCTGCAGAGGGTAGGCGCGCTTGATGGTTGGGTTTTTTCCAGAATACGCATGGTCTTCTGTAAGTAAACTTATGTGCGACTTTGTCTTGTGGCAGTTGTCGATTCACGTTGGGCTTTCGGATGCTCGATGATTGCTTAGGGAATTGACGATAGTGTCGGGTTTTCTTGAGATTGTTGGCAATAAGTAGGTCTTGGTCACAGTCGCTAAAACGAGTGACCTTCTTTTATCTTTTGCCAAGACTCGTCATTTTCAAAGATGTGGGTGAGGTAAAACCTAAATGCCTCACCGGAGATGTAGTCAGTGAAGTTGATGATCATCTCCCATTCCGACCAGGATGCAGCGGCGGCGAGGACCTCGAATAGGTTGAACCAGTCCTGTACGGGTCCGTCGTCCGCTGATCCGGTGTACTTGCGGATGTCGAGGTCAGCTGATGGTTCTGTCATGGTGCTGGTCGTTGTCCTTCTAGGCAATGATTCGGTAGTCAATGTATGGTCAGGGTGTCTTCTGGGGAACTGCGTCGATGATGAGTGACTGATGAAGGGGCAGGCAGGTCTCTATCCTGTTGACTCGTGTGACGCTATGATGACTGGGCGACGTGGCCTGGCTCATACGCCATTTTTATTCTAAAAGCACTTCTTCCTCCTCAGCCTCTACCTTCAGTCACAACCTACTTACGTTACACACACACACACACACACACACACACACACATATATATATATATATATATATATATGAAAGTAGATTCACTTTCACATATCAACTGTTTATTCTGCCGACGTTTCGACGGGAGCCCCGTCTCTTTCAAGGCATAATAATATTTGCACATGTTCAGTGTCTTCTTATAGCCTGTCGAGATATAGGAAAGGGGTCAAAAGAAAAGTAAAAAGAAAAAAAGAAAATGAAACGGGGGGGGGGGGGGGGAGAAACGTTAAAGAAATATAAAAAAAATCTAGGAGAAGAAGCAAGACCGACACGGCGGAATGAGAAAGGGGCAGCATCTCAACAGAGTAGGGCGGAGGTAGACGAGCAATGCCATCATTGTCCAGAATACCTCCCCTGCACCCACTCTTCCCCAAATGGGCAGTGTGCCGCCGTTCTTGTATTTCACCTTCCCGTGTAAAATAAATGCTGGGATGTACTTGGTTAAAAGCCTGTATGAATTTGAGGAGCTCAATTTCCGAATGTGTCCAAATTATGAATATATCATCTAGGTACCATTTATAGAATAATGGTTTGATATCACAAGATGACAGAAAATTGGACTCTATGTGGTGCATGAATATGTTAGCGTAGTTTGGAGCCATTCTTGTACCCATTGCCGTGCCGCTGATTTCAAGGTAGTACTGGTTGTTAAATTCAAAGCTATTTGATTCGAGTACAAGTCTTGTTAAGATTTCAATTACTTTTTGCTTGGATATGCGACAGGGTTGTGGGTGCCATACGATTCAGCAAGCGCCCTTACATTATCGTCATGTGGGATATTTGTGTAGAGTGAGCTAACATCCAATGTTGTGAGAAATGCACCGTCTGGAATTTTTAGGTCCGATATTTTCCCGAAGGAAATGGTTTGTGTCACGCAAGAAGGACTCATGTGTGGGTGGTATAATCAATATAACTGGAAATAGGTTCCGTTAACGTTCCCCTGCCTGATATAATGGGTCTGCCAAGGTTTCTCTCCTTATGAATCTTCGGCAGCGTGTAAAAACGACCAGGCGCCGAATGTACCATAATAAATGCCTTTTTAAGCTTTGAATCAATGGCGCCTTCACGTGTGAGATCCTCGAGGGTTGTTACAATGACCTTTTATGCTCGGTGGTAGGGTCAGAGTCGAGGTGTTTGTAAAATAGTTTGTTATTTAGTTGTCGCCTGCCTTCCTCAATGTAGTCCGATCTATTCAGAACAACAATCGCGCCTCCTTTGTCAGCTGGTTTAATGACGAGATCATCGCAGTTGCTCAACGCGAGTAGTGAGTCTCTTTCTCTTTTTGATATGTTATTCATGCTTGGTTTGTGCACCTTGTACGCATGTATAACATCTTTCTGAACCGCGTCTATATAGAGATCCAGATGTCGATCTCTGTTGGCGTCTGGGGTCCATTGCCGCCCGATTACGCCACGAAAAAGTGCGTTATCTTTTTGGGGTTTATCGAAGAAATATTCCTCCAATCGTAAATTTTGTGCGAAGTCGTCTAGGTCATTTAGGAGCGTGAATTCATCGTACCTTCCGTTGCCAGGGCAGAATGTAAGTCCGCGTGATAGTACACTCAAATCTTTTTTCCTAAGTTCTTTATCAAAAAGGTTAATAACGTTTGGCTCTTTGGGGTGTGGTGGCAAATTTTTTTTATTGTGAGGTCGTTTGGTATTTTTTCTGTAAGCAGCAGTGGGTATAGCTTGTGACACATTGTCCCGCGCGAATTTCTTCCTCTTAAGTTTTTCTACTTCCTCCGTATTTTTGTGCTCAAATACGTCGAGTCCTTTAGCTTCCCACTCCGAAAGAGGAAAGTTATTTCTTATATACCGCTTCTCGTCTGTCAGTGCATTTAGAGTCTTTCTACTGTGTTCAATGGTGACCTTAGTTAGCTCCTGTGTGGCGCGATCGAAAAATTTGTTCCACCGTTTCATTTCCCCTTTGGCAAAGTTATGCATTGATGGTGTTAGCGACAAGCGCAGCCCCTTCGGAGCCGTACCCACCAGTACATATTGTTCGAGGCTTTGCACGTGAAGTTCGTGCCGTATTCTTTTGTCAATAACTTTTCTAAGTTTAAGAAAATTTGGACCCGTTCTATGGCCTAATTCATCTGAAACGGACGGTGTTTGCCCACTCCCACAGCCAGTATGTCACTTTGCACAGACGCGGCGAATAGAGCCGCACGGTACCCGGAGGTCGTACCTGGTTCGGGCTGGGGCTCCATCACGTTGTGCTTCCGGTGACAAGCTGGCCTGTAGACGACTGCTGTTGGCTGCTGGTGGTTGCTGCTTGCTCTTGGATAATGTTGGCTGCTGATTTTTTCTGCTTGCGGGTGGTTGATTCTGGCCACTGGTTGCTGTTGATTGTGGTACAGCTGGCCGCTGTTGTTGGCCCGTATTAACCTTCATCGCCGTTTCAGGGGCGTGTCTCGTAGCGTAGTGTTCTGGTCCCTACTTGGTCGCCGCTGGAGAGATGACATGTACACACAGCAGATCCATAGAGTTGCTCCTAAACCGATTTATTTGGCTTTGTGTTCATAATAGACGTCGTACACACTTGTGCGCTGCATAACTCTAAGAACTCGGAGCAGCACCCGCTACAACCTGCTCTCGTGGCGTCTCCGGTGCGACTCTCTCTCGGCTCCCATGGAAGCGTCCTGAAGCAACCCCCCGAGACAAACAAAAAGGACCACTCGGAAGTATCCGTTCACCACACCCAATCGGGTGTCACGAATTCAAACAGGTACACCCAATAGCGGGCGGTTTCCACCGAGTTTGAACTCGATGACCGCCGTCCGCCTAAACACAAATGACCTAAACTAAAGTAAAAACATACAACAAGATACCGCGACATTCGTTAAGCTTCCACCGTACAGCTCACCCCGCATACCTTAAGGCGCCGCGGATGCAAAGCCGTTGCGGTCCCTTAAATGGGAAACAGACCCTCGCAGGAAGGAAGATAACGCGCTCGTACAACAAAGCCGGTGAGCCACTCAAGGACACCACCGCAAACCCTGCTCCTAGGCAGACCCGCGATATTGGAACGAGCCAAAAGTTGAAAGAAATTAGCTACATCTATATCTACGCGACACCTTCCCTATACGAACTAAGAGTGTCCCCACTCTGGATGAGCTGCAAGTAAACTAAATATCCACAACCAAGGACACAATTTGCTTCGCGCCCTCCAAAAGAGAAAGAACATTTCACGTACATTTAAAAGAAAATGACACATAATTGTAACATGCGAGAAAGGCGACCCGCGACCGAGTAAATGTACAAAACATTTTACATCTGCAAGACACTAAAACACTAATACATGATGGCGAAACACACATGCTCAAAATAAAACTTGTTTTAAAACAGTGAAACAAAGAAAATACAAATTGCTAACTACAGTTCTGACGCACACATCTCGGTACGAAAGCACACACGGAGACACACAGAGTTACAAAGGAAGTCCTTTAACTCACTCACTCAACATCACTGGCTGTGTAGTAATTCTCGGTGTCACTGTCATAAGCCCCGAGTCTTTTCGGTTCGGTGTCGGATGACTGGTCCCTATATTGTGTCCGCGGATCAAAGTAGACCTCGGTGTCACTAGTCGAATGTTCACTTTGACCGTGATCACTCGCGGGCGGAACTGCGGCACCACGCTGCGGCACTGTGGTGTCAACACGGACCGAACACTCGCGTTCGCTCTCACTCTCGTCATCCGCGTCGTCGTCGAGACATGAACGGGAGCGACACAGTTTCAAACGGGCTACATTCACAATGTCCCTCTTCCTTCCGCTGTGGTCCACGACCTCCCAGTTGTTCTCCGCTACTTGTCGAAGGAGGCGAAATGGTCCATGGTAGCGGTGTAGTAGCTTTGTTGTATTGCCCCTCGCTCGTGAGGGCGTCCACACGTAGACGAATAGCCCTGGTCGAAACACAGCACCCCGTCGTCGGGCATCGTACGCTCTCTTGTTTTTTGTTTGCTGGTCCCTCTCGTGCTGAGCCACGAGCTCCCGAGCTTGGCGAAGCCTGCGCGCCACTGCATATGCATTGAAGGCACCCCATTGTCACATTGCAGGTTGAGGCTCGCATCAATGGGCAAGGTCGGCTCGCGGCCATGCAACAAGAAAAATGGCGTGAAGCTGGTTGTCTCTTGCTGCGAAGAGTTGTAACCGAAGTTGACATAAGGGAGGAATTCATCCCAATCCCGGTGGTCTGTCGAAACATACATACTGAGCATGTCCGCAAGCGTACGGTTGAACCTCTAGCACAGGCCATTCGTCTGCGGGTGGTAGGCGGTGGTTGTGACGTGGTTGCTCCCCATTGCTCGGAATACCTCTTTAATGAAAGTACTAATAAAATGCTTTCACCGGTCAGTGATTATCTTCGCCGGGGCTCCATGTCGTAGAACCACTTGCTTCACAAAAGCTTGGGCTGCCTCAGCGGCCGTTGCAGCGGGGCAGGCGACCGCTTCTACCCACTTTGAGTGATAGTCAGTCATCACAAGCACGTAGCGATGGCCGCGTTTACTCTTCACGAAGGGTCCAAGAAAATCCATGCCGATTTGCTCAAATGGCCGCCCCACAGGGGGTATAGGTTGGAGAAAACCGACAGGTTTGCCGGGTGGTGGCTTTTTCGTCTGGCAGTCTGGGCAGGTGAGGACATACTTGCTCACGTATGCGAACATCTTTGGCCAGAAATACCGGCAGCATACTTTTTCCCATGTGCGCTTGACACCAAGGTGGCCTGCCATGGTGTCGTCATGGCAGTGCTTTAGGATGTCCGGTCTCAGACACCTGGGGACAACAAGTGCCGTGCGGTCTTCCTGAAACCCTTTTGCCCTCTGATACAGAACACCATCGATTAACCAAAAGCTCCGGGCCGTTCTTTTAGTTTTCCTGACAACGGGCGCGTTCGGCCGCTCAAGGTGCTAGATAATATCTCCTATCCATGGATCTGTCCTCTGTCGTTCCCCAACATCCACTCGATCGAGAGCCAGCAACGGTAATTGATTTTCTTCGCTTGCTGTCGCGGGGTCATGAGGAAGGTGAGAAAGTGTATCGGCATTTTCATTCTTCCGGCCTGGGCAGTGTCTCAGCGTTATGTCGAATTTCTGCAGCAGCAAAGACCACCGCATGTGACGACCATTCGGATTCCGGACCTTCGTAAGCCAACCAAGGCCTAGCTTGGTCGGTCACGACTGTGAATTTAGCCCCGAAAACGTACGGCCGAAACTGTGCACAGGCGTACACGACGGCGAGACATTCCTTCTCAGTGGTGCTGTAATTAAACTCAGCTTTATTAAGGTGCCGGCTAGCATATGCGATGACTCTTTCTTGAGCTGCGATTCTCTGAACGAGCACGGCTCCAATGCCGTTATCGCAAGCATCCGTGTGCACCTCTATTGGTCGTCCCGGCTCAAACTGACGCAGGACGGGGGCTGTGACAAGTTTCTCTTTGAGGGACTTCATCGCTACCTCGCAGGCCGCATCCCAGATGAAAGGAACATCTTTTTTGGTCAGGTTGGTCAGAGGTCGAGAAATACTAGAAAAATCCTTAATGAATCGCCAATAGTAGTTGCAGATACCAAGAAAGCTCTGCGCACCTTTCTTGTTTCGTGGCTTGGGGAATTTTTCGATCGCTGCCACTTTGTCGGGATCCGGCCAGATGTTTTCGCCCGTAAGAATGTGTCCGAGATACTTGATCTCCTTTCGGGCGAAACTGCACTTCTCGGGCCTCAGTCGTAGGTTCGCTGCTTCCAAAGCCGTAAGTACACTCTGCAAGTCTCTCAAATGGGCTGCCATGGTCTTAGAGAAAATCACGATGTCGCCCAAGTAGGCCAAACACACCCTCCAGAGCAGACCACTGAGAACTTTGTTGATCATTCTCTGGAATGTGGCGGGTGCGCTACACAGACCGAATGGGACAACGTTGAATTCGTAGAGTCCCCGCCCACATGAAAATGCTGTCTTAGGCTTATCCTCTTCTCGAATTCCAATTTGCCAGTAGCCTGATCTCAAATCCAATGTCGTGAAGTAACGGGATTCCTGCAGCACATCAAGAATGTCGTCGATTCTCGGCAAAGGGTGCACGTCTCTCTTCGTGACAGCATTGACTCTTCTGAAATCTACGCAGAAGCGCCAGCCGCCGTTCGGCTTTTTTACCAGAACCACAGGGGACGACCATGGGCTGCTAGACCCTCTGATCACTCCGTCATGAAGCATCTCATCAATCTGCTGGCCAATGACTTCCCTTTCGAAGGGGGAATGTCGGTAGGGATGTTGATGAATGGGAGCCGCGTCACCTGTGTCTATGACATGCTCTGCGACGTCAGTTCTCTGAATTGGGCTATGTTCTTCCGTAAACGAATGGCGGAACTTATTCACAAGTGAGAGTAGCTCCGCTCTTTCGGAAGGTTGCAAATGGTCCCCAGTGTCCACTTCGAAGTCGCGGGCGATAGGATATTTCCTCCAATGCCTCTAATCAAAATTCCATTCTCTCTAAATTCTTGAACTGAAGTGATCTGCGCGAAATCAAGGGAGACAACATTTACAGAAGAGCCGGTGTCGACGATTAGTCTGTCACTTCTACCGTTTGCCTTGACAGGTAGATAGATTAATTGGTTTACCGCCAATGTGCAGACTGGACGGCCTGGCTGGCCCCCTATGCCTGGCCATTCCCGTTTCCCAAGTCAAAATGCCGCTCACTGTTGCCGCTTTGTTCGTCCCTTCTCTGTCGCTGCTGGTCCTCGTACTGCCTGTGACATTGTCGTGCGATGTGGCCGAGGCGATGGCAGTAGTAGCACTGGGGGCGCCCATCGCCGCCGCGGGATGTTCTAGGAGGCCACTGGGCAGGCGGCCGGCAAACCTCGTCCTCTACAGCTTTCAACCTGTTGGCAAGTGACTTAATCGACTCGGCGAGGGCCTTCAATTCCAGATTGCCCGCAGCGTCGCGTCGGTGATGTTGGGTGTCCGAAATGCATGTCGGCACGGCGTCCTGGTGCTCGCGAACGGGAGCGCTCACCAGAGTGCGCTGTGTCGCGATTGATTCCCCAGGAATGGCCGCTGACCACGGCTGCGTAACGTTGGCTGGGAGGTAGCTGTTCAGAGGACTCGAATGGGCATGGGCCATCAACGCGGCATGGTTTATCCGTTGCAGAATTTGTAAAAATTCTCCTGAACTTGTCGGGTTGGCGAGGGCCATTTTCTCTAGAGCATCGACGCAGAGTCCACGCAAAAGATGATGTACGCCGTCTTCCTCTTTCATAGCTGGGTCTACACGGGCGCACAGCTGCAGTACGTCGTAATAATACTGCTCCGGGCTCTCAGACGGCAGTTGAACTCGATTCTCTAGTCTCAGGCGGGTTATCTCTGCTGCGTGGCGGTTAGTGAAGCTAGACTTAAGCAACGTGGCCCACTCTTCCCACGTATTAGGAGCGCCGGTCATGACTTTCGTTGTATACCATTTTTTTGCGTCACCCTCCAAAGCCAAATAAAGAAATTTCACCTTTGTATTGTTGCCCCATCAGTTGAGTGAAGATACATGTTCGTAGCAGGTCACGCACTCCGATACGGATTCCTCAGGTGTACCTTTGAAGATCGGGGGCCCGATGAAGGGTCTCGAGGTTGCACCAGTTGGAAGGTGGGCCATTCTCGCAACGTCGTCCGCGCCGTTCTGGCTCCTGAGAGTGGGCATCACCGTACGGGGGGTTTTCACTACTGCGCAGCCTCCATCACTTTGTAGCGTAGTGTTCTGGTCGCTACTTGGTCGCCGCCGGAGAGATTACACGTACACACAGCAGATCCATAGAGTTGCTCCCAAACCGATTTATTTGGCTTTGTGTTCATAAAAGACGTCGTACACACTTGTACGCTGCATAACTCTAACAACTCGGAGCAGCACCCGCTACAACCTGCTCTCGTGGCGTCTCCGGTGCGACTCTCTCTCGGCTCCCCTGGAAGCGTCCCGAAGCGACCCCCCGAGACAAACAAAAAGGACCACTCAGAAGTACCCATTCATCACACCCAATAGGGTGTCACGAATTCAAACAGGTACACCCAATAGCGGGCGGTCTCCACCGAGTTTGAACTCGATGACCGCCGTCCGCCTAAACACAAATGACCTAAACTAAAGTAAAAACATACAACAAGCTACCGCGACATCCGTTAGGCTTCCACCGTACAGCTCACCCCGCATACCTTCAGGCGCCGCGGATGCAAAGCCGTCTGCAGTCCCCTAAATGGAAAACAGACCCTCGCAAAAAGGAAGATAACGCGTTCGTACAACAAAGCCGGGACACCACCGCAAACCCCGCTCCTGGGCAGACCCGCGACATTGGAACGAGCCAGAGGTTGAAAGAAAATAGCTACATCTATATTTATGCGTCTATTTATATATATATATATATATATAATGTGTGACGCTATGATGACTGGGAGACGTGGCGTGGCTCATACGCCATGTTTATTCTATTCTGACTTCTTCCTCATCTACTTCTCCTAACTATAGTGAACTAGATAGGGGTAGTGGGATGAGGGCGGTCCGCGCGGCGAGGCTATTTGCACGGAAACCGCTAGGCGGCGTTGCAGCACCTTTCTCCTGAAGCGCACCGCAGTGGGCGCGTGTTCACCGCGCATTCAAACGAAGAGTGCGGAGTGCCTAGATTCTACTCTGTCAACAAAAAGATAATAAATGGTTTTTTTCTTGAAAGCTCCAAGCCGTGGGATTTTTACGGACAAACCTGCCTGTAAATAAGTTTTTGAAACTGCGCGTGGCTACTCAGAAGGGATGCAGCACTGCACTGCCGATTCCGTGCTTGCAGAAAAAAGAGAGTGAGATATAAACAACTGAAACTATGCATTGAAACATTTTAATCAACACAAAGACACTTTTCAAGAACTATGGGCGAAGGCTTCTAGGTCGTTCGGCTGAGCTTAACATACTTTGCTCGCTGTCGCTTGGCGCTTCTTGCACTGTTAATTCCTTTGACCAAGAAGTGCAGACGCGTAAGGACATAGAAAGAAACAATTCTTATGCTTACATCTTCCTTATGAGAGTCGCATCCAACACCATTGGAGCAGAGAAAGTTGCTCTTTACAAGAGCCAAAATATCACAGATGCTGTTCGTGTGTAGCTCCGAGACACTGAAGCATTCAGTAAATATATTCTCAAGCGCTTCTATGAATGCGTACAGATCTTGTGAGGGGTAAAAAAGTCCGCCCCAGTCACGCTGTTCAGTGTAGTCCGAGGGCAGCTGATGCGCTTTAGCTTCGGTTTGCCTGACAAGGAGGATATACTCACATGCGCAACAGTCAAGTTTCAGGACTTAAACATTTTGACAGCAATCTGTCTGGCTGGGTAGAAAAGTTTAGAAAATTGAAATTGCTCCAGCCACAGTTCAAAAAGAGCCCGACGTTTCGAGACCGACTCGGTTCCTTCCTCAGGGGGTGACTGTCTTGGTCATGGAAGTGTCGTCGCGTCGTGTTCTCTCACCACGGCTCCGGCTTTACCTTTCCACCACGTTTCGGAGACCGTGAACATACACAGAAGGCATTGTTCCCAGCAAGCGGTTCACGTTGGCAGGCGTATGCTGAATGTGCCAAGACTCGAGCAAGAGCCTCTTTCCCAAATTCCGTTCTGTTTCAATAACATAAGCGCCGTCTAAGTCAATTTTATGGTCGTGCTTCTCGCAGTGCTCCGCCAGAGCGCCACGTTGCACTTCCATCTTCCTGACGTCGTTCTTGTGTTGGCGCATTCTTTCCGGGAAACACTTGCTCTCGCCTATGTAGCTGGCTGGACACCCAGAACACGACACTTTGTAGACAACGCCCGGGAGTAGCTCCCTCGGAGGTCGGTCTTTCGGCCGCGGTAGCAAGCGAGCGAGCGTCGAAACAGGTTTATGGATTACCGTGACCCCGGCTTTTCCTAGGACTCTCGAGAGCTGTTCACTTATGCCCGGCACATATGGAATGGCGACGCGGTTGTTTGGCGTCTTCGTTTCTCTCGTGTGCGGTGGTGTGGCCAGGGCGGAAAGGGGGTCGGGCGGTGTGTCGCTTGCAGGTGTCTTTCCGCGGTGCGGTGGTTGTCGTCTCGACAAACGGCGTGACGCCCGGCGGATGAACGCTTCTGTGTAGCCATTCCTTCGTAGCTCGGCGACAATCCTCTTTTCTTCTTTCTTCCTCTCACCTTCCGACGTGCAGATTACTCGTGCACGTGAAAGGAGTGCCGAAACCACTGAAGCTTTGTGGGCAGTTGGATGACAGGACGAAAAATGCAAATACCTGCCGGTGTGAGTTGGCTTTCTATACACCGAAAAGGTCATGCGCTCGCCCTGTCGTCTGACTAAAACATCGAGAAACGGAAGCGCCCCGTCTCGCTCTCGTTCCACCGTGAACTGTATCGCTTGGTCGATGGAGTTTAGATGTTCGAGAAAGCTGTCTACTGCTGCCTTCTTTATTATGCAAAAACAGTCATCCACGTACCTCACAAATACTTTCGGCCTGTCAATAAAGGAGCCCAGTGCCGTCTCTTCTACGTGTTCCATTGTGAGGTTCGCAGCCGTAACGGAGATCGCCGCTCCCATCGCGGTCCCGCTGGCTTGTCTGTAGAAGGTCCCGTTGACGCTGAAATACGTCCCCTTGAGGCAGTATTCCAGTAGGCGACACAGTTCGTCGACGCCCAGGCAGGTTCTTTCATCCAAGAGCTCGTCTTGGTTCAACGCTGCTCGTGCGCTAGACACCGCTAGTGTTACGAGCACACTGGTGAACAGGGACACGACGTCGAACGAGACGAAGCACTCATCGCTGCTCACGGTCACATCTCTCATGCGCTCCAAGAAGTGGCTGGCGTCGCGTATGTGGGTCGGTGTTTGCCCCACGAGCGGCGCGAGAGTCCGGTGGAGATACTTGGACAGCGCCCGGAGTGGAGATGTAAAATCCACGATAGGACGGAGCGGAACTGTGGGCTTGTGGGTCTTGGGAAGCCCGTAAAATCCTGGTGCAGAGCCGTTCCGGCAAATGAGCTGGAGGTATGTGTTTCTCGCCTTCGGGTGCGCTTTAAAGATATCCGCCAGGAGCTTGTTCATTTCCCTTTGGACACTTGGTGTGGGGTCCTTCGTCAGCTTTTCGTAGGCCGGACT
The DNA here is from genome assembly GCF_043290135.1 of Rhipicephalus microplus. Lineage (NCBI taxonomy): Eukaryota > Metazoa > Arthropoda > Arachnida > Ixodida > Ixodidae > Rhipicephalus > Rhipicephalus microplus. Next base: position 5,181,856 of record NW_027464593.1, read on the forward strand.
GTCCAGCAGGTCTCGCACTTTGTCGTTGTATGCCTCCCTGTCGAGCAGGACCATTGCGTTCCCTTTGTCGGCCGGGAGGATGACAACCTTATCATCATTTCGGAGCGCATGGATCGCCTTACACTCCTCTCTCGACAGGTTGTGCTCACGGCGCTTTCCTATTTTTGATAGTACGCCGATAGCCTTGAGACGCACGTTCTCCCGAATGCCGCTGTCGAGTCGCCTTATGCCTTCCTCCGTAGCCGCGATGATCTTCGGCAGTGACGGACGTGTCGTGGTCGTGTTGAAGTTGTGTCCCTTTGCCAGCACGCTGTGCTCTGTCGGGGAGAGTTGTTTGGAGGACAGATTGACGACGAAATTCTCGTTGTCAGGACTGTAGTGGTGTTTTTCGCCTTGAAGCGTCGCAAGCTTACTTTTGTGGGTCGCTTGTTGTTTCTGCGCTGTTGTTGCAGCGCAGAAACAACAAGCGACCCACAAACAAGGGTGGATTCCACAGACGACAGGGCGAGCGCATGACCTTTTCGGTGTATAGAAAGCCAACTCACACCGGCAGGTATTTGCATTTTTCGTCCTGTCATCCAACTGCCCACAAAGCTCCTTTCACGCACTCCAGGCACTCCTTTCACGTGCACGAGTAATCTGCACGTCGGAAGGTGAGAGGAAGAAAGAAGAAAAGAGGATTGTCGCCGAGCTACGAAGGAATGGCTACACAGAAGCGTTCATCCGCCGGGCGTCACGCCGTTTGTCGAGACGACAACCACCGCACCGCGGAAAGACACCTGCAAGCGACACACCGCCCGACCCCCTTTCCGCCCTGGCCACACCACCGCACACGAGAGAAACGAAGACGCCAAACAACCGCGTCGCCATTCCATATGTGCCGGGCATAAGTGAACAGCTCTCGAGAGTCCTAGGAAAAGCCGGGGTCACGGTAATCCATAAACCTGTTTCGACGCTCGCTCGCTTGCTACCGCGGCCGAAAGACCGACCTCCGAGGGAGCTATTCCCGGGCGTTGTCTACAAGGTGTCGTGTTCTGGGTGTCCAGCCAGCTACATAGGCGAGAGCAAGTGTTTCCCGGAAAGAATGCGCCAACACAAGAACGACGTCAGGAAGATGGAAGTGCAACGTGGCGCTCTGGCGGAGCACTGCGAGAAGCACGACCATAAAATTGACTTAGACGGCGCTTCTGTTATTGAAACAGAACGGAATTTGGGAAAGAGGCTCTTGCTCGAGTCTTGGCACATTCAGCATACGCCTGCCAACGTGAACCGCTCGCTGGGAACAATGCCTTCGGTGTACGTTCACGGTCTCTGAAACGTGGTGGAAAGGGAAAGCCGGAGCCGTGGTGAGAGAACACGACGCGACGACACTTCCATCACCAAGACAGTCACCCCCTGAGGAAGGAACCGAGTCGGTCTCGAAACGTCGGGCTCTTTTTGAACTGTGGCTGGAGCAATTTCAATTTTCTAAAAAAAAGTTTCAGGACGCACTTTCTCGCTATGTAGCCCGCTACGTTGTATATCAGTTGCGAGTCACTCCTCTCTATCACTAATGATAAATGGCTAGCACGGGGAGCTTCCAACCTGGCTAGAGACTCTTCGGCCTCTTCTAACCTTCCTTGTGACATAAGCTCATCAACAATGTTAGGAGTAATGATTGAAGTCTTGTCTTCCACGCTGAGAAGTGCATTTATGATATCTGGAGTGCAATTTGCACCATCCACACTCCTTGCCATGTTGTAGAAAGACAAACAGTTTACTGTGATGAGGAACTGATCTGGCGAGGGGTGAGAATTACACCCACTGGACTGGCGGATAATTCCAAACATGTCCTCCACGGAATCCGTGCTAAGGCGGGACGTCTGTCACAGGTCCCGTTAATTAGGGAGGCGATCGCCGGGCTAATTCCAAGGGCCGAAGTATCGGCCCTTGGAATCGGCCCCGAACCGCACCACGAAAGCGTGGACAATTTAGAAGTGGTCCTATTTGGCACGCCAGCGGACGCCGGCTGTGGCCCAAAGAACAAGTCAGAGCCGAGAGTTGATAAACAAAACAAAATTATATTCTCAGTTATGGCAGATCAAAACGATACACAAGTATGCGCACTCGACAATAGTTGAATACAATGTGTCACCAATCAAACAATGTACCACACAGTACAATCAGCCACACTCGAAACAACGGACACAGACAACAATACGCACTACAATGCAGTCGCATGCATTGAACAACCAAGACACTTAAAGACTAAAGAGTTAGAAAACTTATTCAGTCCAAAGTTCTTGGAACAAAAGTCTGAATGATACTCTTCCGAGAATCACTCACTCAAACTCCAGTGTTGTTGTCGCTCCGCTGCCTCCGAAGTTTCTCTTCCAGGAAACCTTGAGTCTTCAATTGACCACTCTCCAGGCTCCAAACTTCTTCGCCCGAAACAGGTCGGCTTCACACATGCAGCTGTTGCCACGCGTCTTCGCTCGATAGCGGTAGATGCACACTCTTGCCCGTAGCTCGAGTCTTCACCACTCAGGTGGAAATCCTCTTCTTCTCCTCCTTTGTCACGGAAGACAAAAGGCTTCGCCCACAAGGTGGAACACCCTACACACTCTGGCGCATACTTTCTTCTTCTCCTGCTTTGTCACTAAGGACAAAACCTTCACCGACAGACGCGGCGGAATACCCCACGCGCACTGGCGCTAACTTACTTCTTCTCCTGATCTCCCATCTCGGCTGCTCGATTAAGTACCTTCCGCGCAAGATTCCAGAAAGTTCTCATCATTTCGTCGGCGCGATACGCAGCGAAGGCTGGGGAAAGGGCGGGACGGTACGAGGGCCGTCCGCAAAAGATGACGCAACCCTGCATCACCACGCCCCTTTCCATCGAGAACTCTCTAACGCTTGCTCGGCCGCCGATGCGAGGAGCTTCGTTGGCGAAACCTACGCTTCTGAGGGGAGAGGGACGCACGCCCGGGGAGTCCTTGGATGCTTGTTTTCTTTTTTTTATCTTTGACCTCTCGGCGCTTCGTCGGGAGAATTTGGCGGTGCGCCCTTTTTTGAGCGCTCGTTTTGTGATGTCATTAGGTACTTGAACCCTAGATTCTATGCTAAGTACTTCAGAAGAGATAACGTACTGGCAATAGTCACTCTAAGCCCCGTCGCTGTGGAATCCACCCTTGTTTACAGTGCCAGCTTCCCATTTGTTTATGTAAACAAGAAATTCCTCCAAAACTGCAGAAGTTGTCGAAGCAGGCCTCAGAGCTTCTGCAGGAAACCTTGCTGTCATGACTTTTATCAGCTTGTTAATCTTCCTGCAAATAAAAAGAATATTAGAAATATTAGAAATAAAAACCTTTGAAGTTGGACGAACGAGCTCATTGGCGTATAATAGCATCATAAACGCAACTTACTCAAAGAATTTTTCTGTAGCCGCTATTCTGCCAATTTTTCTTTCAACTTCTCTTTTGTAGAAAGACATGGCCCTCGGAACATTCGTCCCGAAAAGTTGAAAAGCCAATGGTACCCTCATCTTCTCGAATCAGTTGGGGTTGAGATGGGCTTCAGTAAACCCTCCCATAACCTTCAGTGTGCGGTCAGGGGAGTCCAGAAAAAACGCCTCTTGAACGGGTCGCACTGTCACCTGAAATTAAGTAATAGATAGTCATGAATGTAACAATTGTAAGATTCAACAGTATACTGATTATCGGCCTAACTAGCTGCCGACAGTGATAAGGAGATGTAATTCAGACAAAATCAAAATAAGACAGCAAGGCGTGGAGTGATCCACCAATGATGCTCATTCCCTGCGTCTCATCTGTTACGGTGATTACAGGAATTTAAACTAAGCTTCTCTTAAAACTTGCAGGGGCCCTTGTGCATTTCCCTAAGATAATTTAAAGGTGACGGCCACCTTTTTCTGTTTCTTCTCATTCGAGATATCAATCCTCCCCCACCACGTACCCTCAGAAAGGTTTCGTCACGTGAAATGATTCTGCACTAACTCCAGAGTTGGAGGCGTTGCAAGCTTTCTGCTATCCTCATCTAGGGTTGCACTGCCTCCGTGATTGGTGGGCCATTGCAAAGCAACGATGTCGTGTGATGACGTCAACATGTGATCTCATATACATCATCACGTCACAAATATCGGTGATATTTGACGTCGTAAGTTGACGCCATCACGTGTTGATTATTTTTAGTCACCTGTGTTGATGACACCGACGGTTAATTTTCATGCTTGATGAGAAACCTAAGGCATTAAAAAGTGCAGTATTATCCACATACCCTTCCTTCGGGAGTGATGAATCTAGTCTTCAGGAGGTCATTCCTCAGGCACTTATGAGGTGCGGGAAATTCAAAACAAAGTGTAGATTTCTTGAGGCGTTAACTGGGTGTTCCACCTTGCAGGTAATATTCTTTGACAATACAGACACCCCGGCCAGCTTCCACATATTCCTATTCCAGGCAGCTCCATCGCACGTGATATGGTCTACAAACAGGCCAGCCTCCTCCACAATAATGACAGCCTCAATCATCATCTTCAATAAGGCGTCGCCTTTGACGTTCTCTTTGGTTGCATACACACCGATTATCTGGCTCCACTTCCCCACAAAAGGTACAAACAGAATTAACATGCCGTGGTCGCACTGTTTATACCTGTCTTCTGGTTTGGCGAATTCACCTAGGTCGATGAAGCCTTGAATCTGACCGCACGATGAAACGCTGAAGTGCTCGGAGAGCTTGATTTCGTCGACGAGGAGACCTTTATGTTTTTGATATTCTGACATAATTGAAGTTTTCATCTTCAGAATATTCATTGCTGTCATATTAAAGCCAAATGCCGACCTATACGACTTCATATATTTTTAATGGTCGTTTTGCTTGGCAAGACCAAGATCTCGTGTTTGCGAATATGGTCATACAAGCGTGGGCTCTTGAGATTCATTAAAACAGATTCAAGAAGCCAGTCTTGCATGTATGTCATGCCTTTCCTGCTAGCTCTCTTCGATGATCTGAAGCACTGTCGCACACTAGCCTGCTGCTTTGAAGGAAGACGCATTATGCTTTTTTCCAGCACCTCATCTTCAATTTTAGCACATTTTGCTCTCATTTCATCGAGCTGCTCTGCCAGTCCATGTATCTTTGTTTTCATGCGGCGATTTCTTTCCCTGAGAATCCGTAGCGTTGCAACAGATGTCCTTTTGCGCTTTCTACGATTTACATCACTTCTTCAGGTAAGTAAAGCCTTCCGCAAGTACTTGCATGAAATACAGGCAGATCCTGCAAAGGGTTGAAAAAAATCATTACTGTGTACATCAGGTTGAAATGTCGTTCACTAGGCCCGTGTGCGAAGTGGAGAACTGACGAGGAGATCAGTAAACAAAAGAAGAGAATAGAAACGAGAAGAAACTTGAGCATAGCGCTAATAATAGAGCGAACCAGAGTCGACGGAGCTGAAAAATATGTGAAAGACATTACGCATTAACTTTCACTTTTCTCAGAGCAAAACGTGTTCGTTTATTTTGATGCTAGATTTTCAGCAATAAAACATTTTTAGGTGCACACGGTTATTGCCCACTAAAATTAAATGGCTAGGTATATTTTCACGTACTCACCTGTTTCATTTAAAGTCCCTTTGCACCTGAAGCTCTGGACAAGTTCATCTGCAACAATCATTTGTTGCTTCAATCCTTGAGTGATGGGCACAGCAGTAAAGTCTTCCAAGATGCCTGCTCCCTTGCAAACATGCAAAGAATGAGCTCCCTCTAACACTTGCTTAGCTTCATCAATCGTCCGTGACACACTTTCTGACACAAGAGTCTTTCGTACGTAAGAGCGGCAAATCACTGCATTGGGGTCCTCACTGTAGTTCATCAATACAGTTTTTTCAACGCTGACAGTGTTTTTCTCACCATCCAGAGTAGCCAAAATGTACCCAACACCGTCATAGTTAGGAAATTTAGGGAGTACCCAGTGCTCCGTGGGTTTGGGAACTTCGCTCAATTCAAAGGGGCGATTCTCAGCGTCGTCACTGTTGTTCGCAGCCTCGCTTGTCTGCATGTCGTCCTCTTGTACGCACAGCCTTTTTGTTTGGTGGTCGTGGAGGCGTGAGGAAGCTCTCTTCTTTGTAGGATGCTAGCACGACTGAGTTTTCGAAAGGTACCTGGGGAGGTTTGGCAATATCGTGGGCACTGCATCTGGCGAGAGAGATGGCTTCCCGCGGGGTAAACGCACCTCTTTGCCGTCGATTACGTGTACGTAATCTCTCAGTACATATTTTCCTTCAAAATGAAGCTCGGACACGGCGTTAGTCACTTCTAGTGGCTTGTCCTTGCAGTGTAGATTCCGTTGCCACGTGCGGCGCATTTCTTCATCCTCAGGGACACTGAACAGACATAACTTCGGGGCATCGTTCACTCTGCTATACCCAGTTTTACAACCTGGCGCAAAATAATAATTCCTTTGCCGAGGTTTCCCCATCTAACTCAGTGATACATTCATCACACCACCAAAAATACCACGCACGAGCGACTACAATCGTCAGCGCCTGTTGTCCGAACGCACGTTGCTGTGCTACAGCTCTGAGGAGGCTTCAGGAGAAAGGCGCAGTGGCGCCACCATGCAGAGCATGAAAATTTCCGTGCGTTTCGCCACGCTGCCGCTGATTGCTTCCGCTCTCCCCTCGTCCCACTACCCCTATATCTAGTGCACTGTATCCTAACCATCTCTGCCTTCTTACGTCACAGGATTCCCCCTGCCCCCGGAAGAAGTCGCGTCAGACGTACAAAATTAAAAACCGAACATGCACGGCTTAAAAGTGAACACTGTCAAAAAAGGGAAGATCGTTCCATGTCGCAGAAAGTTTCCGTAAACACACTAGCTTCACAGGAGAGTGCAGCAGTCTGGTAGGTCGTGGAGTTCTGGTGAGCGAGGCTGACTGTTGCGTACTGTAGAACACAAGTACACCTTTAACGTAGAAACTGCAGATGATGAAACTGTTTGTACTCTGGCAAGGAATGAACATAGTGTGAAAGCTTTGGAGCACCAGCAGCTTGATTTGCGTAGACGTCGTGCTCTTTGCCTTCATTGGTACACATGCAGCGCCACCCGTCTGCGTGTTTGTTGACCGAGGTCGTTGCGGTGATTTCCACGTCCTTTCGGAATACAGGGTGTTGAGTTGCCCCTTTTCCGTCATCGTATGTCATGTCGCCTGAGTATTGATCTCTGCTTGAGAAACTTACTCGACGTCCCTTGGGAAAATGTCTGAGATTCGATGCTTTTTTGTCTCGAGTGAGGCATCTTGAATATGTTGTCGTTTCGGTTGAGTCGTTTGTAAACGTCTTTCTTGACGCCGTGTGTGTTCTTCCGACGTCTCTAGTTGTCCGTGTCGAATAACAAGACACTTAACCTGGACGATTTCATTTTTCTGACCTTGCTGATGTTGCGGTAAGTGTTGATGAGGTGGCAGCCTTTTTGCAATAAGACAATGCTTTTCTTGGCGATTTGACGTAGTGTTCAGTTGGTAGCTGTTCCAAAGCTTTTCAGGCAGCGAAGTTGGTAAGACAGATTTGACTGGAGGAACATCAGAGGCGCCTTCGACAGCATTGATTACGTAGGCTTCTGGCACCTGGCAACCTGTCGGAGTCACTTCCGAGCCTCCTGTGTTTGGGCTTTCAGATGGCTGTGCTCTCAATGGTGACGCCGCATCAGGCGTGGTTTGGTCAAATTACAGTTAGGAATGGCTGCCTTTCTGTGCAACAAACGATGCATGCTCTTCTGGTGCATGCATCTGCACAGAAGGGCCAGAGCCTGGCTGAGCCGTAGAAATAAAGTCTTGTGATGAAAAACACCTTTTCGAGTCGTCATGGCGTGGTTGGGTATTTTCCCGATGCGTCGATGGTTCACCTATTGTGAACATGGTGTCCTTACGAGGCAGACGGTTAGCGTTACGAGCACCTGAGGAGCCACTTGATGTAAAACCGTGTGACGGGCCATGTATGCGAGACAAGGAATAGGGAACATCAAGTGGTTGAGCAACGTCTCGTGTCATATGCTGAAGTGAGGATTTTAGAAGTGCCATCTTGCGTGTAAAACGGAGGCCCGCGCGATGGTTGTAGTTTTCCCGAAATACGCTCGGTCGCCTGTCAGTGTACTCATGTTCCACTTTGTGTTGTGGCAGTGGTCGATTCATGCTAGGTGGCCCCGCCGCTGTGGTCTAGTGGCTAAGGTACTCGGCTGGTGACCCGCAGGTCGTGGGTTCGTTTCTCGGCTGCGGCAGCTGCATTCCTGGTGGAATCGGAAATGTTGAAGGCTACTCAGATTTGGGTGCACGTTAAAGAACCCCAGGTGGTCAAAATTTTCAAAGCCCTTCACTACGGCTTCTCTCATAATCAAATGGTGGTTTTGGGACGTTAAACCCCACAAATAAATCAAATCGATTCATGCTGGGCGTTCGTAAGCTTGAAGACTGCTTGTGAAATTGACAACCGAGTGCGATTGCCTGTGGATAGTTGGTTATAAGCGAGTATTCGTCATAGTCGTCATTGTATTCTTGAAATCGAATGGTCATTTCTTCTTTAAAATTTTTTCATGACTCGTCATTTTGAAATATGCGAGTGAGGTAGAATTTGAAAGCCTCACCGGAGATGTAGTCGGTAAAGTTGATGATTATCTCCCGTTCCGACCATGATGCAGCGGTAGCATGGAGCTCGAACAGGTCGAACCAGTCCTGTACAGGTCCATCGTCCGCTGCTCCGGTGAACTTGGGGATGGGAAGGTCAGTCGATGGTTCTGTCATGATGCCAGTAATTGCATGTGCCTGAGATCACCTCTTCTGTGGTCGATATTCAGTTGGGGCGTATTGCCGGTGGCTTCGGGAATGATGTCAGGCTGATGAGTGGTGGCCAGGTCTTCATCCTGTCAACTCGTGTGACGCTATGATGACAGGGAGACGTGGCGTGGCTCATACGCCATATTTATTCTATTCTGACTTCTTGCTCATCTACTTCTCCTAACCATCTTTGCCTTCTTACGTCACACACACACGCACGCACGCACACACACACACACACACACGCACACACACACGCACGCACACACACACACACACACACACACACACACACACACACACACACATTGTTAAGGCGTTTATTGGCCGGCACACAGAGAGCATGCACTGTGGCGACAGTAACGGCCAAGCACGGGCTCTCAGTGCGAGCGGCATCCTTTTGAGTAGACCCACTAGAAGGCACCTGAGAGTTTGACCAATTTCAGTCTTCGGAAGCTTCTCTACAATATATATATATATATATATATATATATATATATATATATATATATATATATATATATATATATATATATATATATATATATATATATATATATATAGTTATAAACTTCGAGAATAGTGCAGTATAGGAAACAAAACAATAAAATATTTATTTAATCCTAACAGTTTCGGCTGGTGGACCAGCCTTCTTCGGAGGATGTAAGTGAAATGATACAAGTTCCCGTAGCAGAGGGTCACCCTCACAGTTTAAAAACCCTCCAAAAAAAAAAAAAAAAGACAAGCGGGCGAACGAGGTAGCAACAGACAACAAGAAGCAGAAGAAGGAGAGGAACTAGAAAGGAGCGACGGAGAGCCGCCGGAAACGAGCGGGTAATTCTGGCATTGTTACTGGGTATAGGTAAGACGTGCCGCCAGCGGAGGCGACCAAGAAAAACGGAAAAATGTGGAACATGTTGCCGCTTACTCGCATCCCACACATGGATCGAGTTTAAGTTCACGTGGTTCGGCGGCTGGCCCGCGGCATCGGGCCACACACACACACACGCACGCACACACACACACACGCACACGCACACACACACACACACACAAGAAGCATACGACCCGCTCCAGCTTTCGGAAAATAATGGCCACGTTGGAAAGCTAATGTGCCCTCTCCCCCTCCCTCCACCTTGGGCAGAGTCTGAAAAATGGCAGAGAGGCGACTACTCTGTTTAAGTATGTTTAAGTGGCGGTTTAGTATAGAATTCACCCGAGGGACGGCGGCGCAGTATGTGAGGATTAAATTTGCCCCTGAAGTTATATCATCTTTATTCCCACCTTTTTCTCCCATTGTTGATTCTCGGTCCAAAGAGCGAGCGCGCTCAATTGCATTGTCAATTATTTTTTCGGGGTACTTTTGACGCAAGAAGGCTGTTCTCAAATCCTGTGCGTGGGTGTCAAATTGCGTGATTTCAGAGCGAATTCTTCTGTATCTGTGGGCTTGAGAGTAAGGAACACCTGTTTTGCAGTGATGGGGGTGACTGCTATGGAAATGCAGATACTGTTGGCGGTCTGTTGGTTTTTTATACAGGGAAGTAGATATGGTGGTGCCACTGAGTGATACAGTGACATCCAGAAAGTGAACACTCTTCTGCGAATACGTGTGCATGAATGTTATCGAAGGATGCATGGAGTTGAAACCAGAAATGAATTTGGAAAGATTATGTTCACTATCGGCCCACACGAAGAATATATCATCGAGGAAGCGTCGGTAAAGTATAGGTTTGAATGGAGAATTTTCGAGGAAAGGAATCTCCAAAGAGGCCATGAAAATATTTGCGTAATTTGGGGCCATTTTGGTTCCCATGGCAGTTCCGTTTACTTGCAGATAATGGTTTTGGTCGAATTCAAAGTTATTATGTTTAAGTACCAGATTTAGGAGCACCTCTAAAGCGCTTTCGTCGAATTCACTCGTCGATTTAGTTTTTCCATAGGCGGCGACTGTGGCGGCGATTCCTTCGGTGTGGGGAATGTTTGTGTACAGTGATGAGACATCCATGGTGACCAAATAGCAATCTAGAGGTACCACAAGTCTTGAGACTTGTCGAAGGAAGTGGCTGGTATCTTTGATGTATGATGGGAATGATTGTGGGTTGTGCCTAATCAGAGAGCCAATGAAACTAGAAATTTTAGGAGCGAAGCTCCTTAAGGCGTGGGCTGTGCGTCCCCTGTATGTAGCCACCTCTCGTTCAGTTCTAAGTATTACGCTAGCCACCGCCCGATATAAAGGGTACAGCCATATCCATCCGTCCATCCGCCCGTCCATCCATCCATCCATCCATCCATCCATCCATCCGTCCGTCCGTCCGTCCGTCCGTCCGTCCGTCCGTTCGTCCATCCATCCGTCCATCCACCCATCCGTCCGTCCGTCCGTCCGTCCGTCCAAAAGATGCAAGATGTTATAAACTAGACGGCGGTACGTGTAGTTGATTATGAAAGATGCGAGGTGTTATAAAATAGGAATGATGCCACATATGGCGCGTGTCATCGTCCGATATAGTGCGGCGACGTACGCTAGGGGGAGCGTTGCAATAAAATCGAGTGGGCAAAATGTACGGAGGATTCATGGTTTACCAGGTTTACCTCCGAAGCTTCGCCCACTCATCATCATTCACTTCGTGAATATGGCGGCATTTTTTTTTCAGTAGCAGTACCGTTGCTGGAAACTATGGGTCGGCCGGGATTGTTAGTCTTGTGAATTTTGGGTAGTAAATAGAAACGCCCGGGAGACGATTGGCCAGGTGACATCATTTTAAGCATAGGGTAGGTTATCTTCCCACTTTTACGTAATGATATTAGTGAGGCCTTAATAGTACTTTCATACTCCTCTGTCGGATCACAAGGGAGTTGTTTATAGAAATTTTCATCTGCCAGTTGGCAAAGCCCTTCTTTGATGTAGTCAGTCCTGCCGAGTACAACCACAGCACCACCCTTATCAGCTGGTTTAACAACGATGCTCCGGCTGTCACTTAAACTGTGCAAAGCCTCCCGCTCCTCTTTGGACAGATTGTTGCGAATGGGTCGGCGCTTTTCATATTCCCTGATTATATCACCCTGGACGGCTGAAATGTACATGTCTAGATATTTGTCTCGTTGTTCACCTGTCTTACCTATACCGGTAAGACAGGTGAACGTCTTACCTATACCCAGGCGGCGCGTCTTACCTATACCCAGTAACAATGCCAGAATTACCCGCTCGTTTCCGGCGGCTCTCCGTCGCTCCTTTCTAGTTCCTCTCCTTCTTCTGCTTCTTGTTGTCTGTTGCTACCTCGTTCGCCCGCTTGTCTTTTTTTTTTTTTTGGAGGGTCTTTAAACTGTGAGGGTGACCCTCTGCTACGGGAACTTGTATCATTTCACTTACATCCTCCGAAGAAGGCTGGTCCACCAGCCGAAACTGTTAGGATTAAATAAATATTTTATTGTTTTGTTTCCTGTACTGCACTATTCTCGAAGTTTATAACTTTTATTACGGTAGCCGGAAGAAACTCTGATCGTCTATTTCATCTATATATATAAGGGAGAGAAGTGTATACCTAAGGGCTCGTATTTCCGTGTTTTAACACAATATTAATGAGATATAACAGACAGTAATGCCAAGGAATGTACAGGGGAAGTTATTAGAACCAATGGAATGTAAATAAGAAGAAAGAAGAAAGAAAAGTGGATGAAAAAATTACCAGCTGTGAGCAGGAAACGAACCTACGACCTTCGAATAACGCGTTCGATACTCTAACCACTGAGCTATCACAGCGGCCGTCCCTCCATCCACTTTTTGGGGTTCATATGTGAATTTAGAAGTAGGAGTGACAGTCAGCGCCACCTATAAGCCAAACAACGAGTGTGAAAACACTCTTATTCGCATGTTTGGCGTCACGTAGCACGTGAACTTATTATGAGCGGGCAGCTGATTAATTGTCCCTCTTATACAACCTAAACACACCAAGTCTGCCAGTACGAGACCCTCGTTCAATGAAATAAGGGAGAGAAGTGTATACCTAAGGGCTCGTATTTCCGTGTTTTAACACAATATTAATGAGATATAACAGACAGTAATGCCAAGGAATGTACAGGGGAAGTTATTAGAACCAATGGAATGTAAATAAGAAGAAAGAAGAAAGAAAAGTGGATGAAAAAATTACCAGCTGTGAGCATATATATATATATATATATATATATATATATATATATATATATATATATATATATATATATATATATATATGGGGATAAAAGACATAAAGAAGGTTTCGAAGAACCGCTACTCTGCGCCGCAACCGAACGTAATCAAACGGGTTACTGGGCTGCCACAACAGCACGAACGCGCAATGTAGCCTTTTTGTCGCTTAATACCCCTGTCGCACGGGCACTTAAAAGTCTTTTAAATAAGCGGTCTTTTTCTGAAAAGGAGTTTCTGACAGCAGACACACGGCACAGAGCGAACTCCTTTTCAGAAGCGGTCTTTTTCGTAAACGGAGTTCGTCGATCTATTTTACGGCTCCGAATGAGTAGCCTCGAAACCAGTGGGCACCAGCAATTTTCGAGTGGTGGGAAAAAAAGAGCGAATGCTTATTTTTCTGTCACCAAACTCTTTGTAAAAACAAATTTCTTATCCTGCAGAAGGTGTAATGAACTCTTTTAATGGTTATTTCCTTTTCTACTCTCGTAAGCAGCTACAACGCGTCTGCAATATCACGTAGTGACGCTCGGTCTCGCCCCGCGCCTATTTGCACAAGCGAGGAAAGCGTGACAGTCGTGTGTTTGCCCGTCATTCAAGTGGTTAAGCTTGTATAGGGCAATGCCAACTCGCTTCTCAGGAGTGATGGTTTCACGCATGCTGGTGCACTGTTTTTCGAGCTCACTGCGCAAGCTCTCCAGAATGAAACGAAGGGTGGACGGGTACACTCGAAAAGATTGCTTGAAGTTCTGCTCACCGAGGTGCCGTACAGTTCCCTCGAACCACCTCTCGTTTCGTTTGAAGGCCCAGATTGATCGATCGCAGGCCTTCTCCGACAGCTCCAGTGCGCACAGCAAGGAATTGCTGAGCAGCACTTGCTGCTTGATCCTCTCCTTGGCGGCTTTTGAAGCATCTGCCTCGCTTTCCAGAGCGAGAAGGCAGGCCGTGAGGCTTGCGATCCTTGCTTTTTCTTCCGTACGGTCGCCCATAACGTGTCGAGACAACACCATCTAGAAAAGGTCAAGGCCCCTCCACTGCCGCCGTGACGTCACCGCACCTTGCCCAACTCCTTAGCGGGGCAGCACGCGGTGCCGCCGCCACTGTCATGCATGAGGTCGCCTTTCCAGTTTTTTTGAAACTCTTGAATATATAACAGAGCGACAGGAGTGGGGCAGAGAACCAGCGTTCACTTTCTTGGTTTTACAGGACAATTACATATTTTTCAAGCACTCACAAGATCAACTGGAGACGAAAACATGATGTGAACACATATATATCCAATGACAGCACGCGGAACATATATACAAGAACAAGAGCTGCGAATGTAGATATTAGGAATACATTATCATGAGTACATCAAAGAAAAGAAGAGCATAAACACATGTAGCACTATTACTGAGCATAAAGGCAAATTTATGAACTTAAATCAGAAGTCACCTATGTATGGAAGCATTCAGAGATATACAATGGATAAAATAAAATGATGTAAAGTACTCATTTTGAACGAGCTAGTAAAATGGCAGGCATGCAACTTCAAGAGCACATTTCACTTATGTCTAAAAACCTTCCTCTGCTTGACACTTAACTTTGCTTTTGTCAAGGTGTCGTTTCTAGTACTTGCATAGTTTTTTAACAGTGTGTTCACAGCAGGCCGTAAAATATTTTTGAGGACAACATCAGGACAGTGACCACTAGCGCACATTTCGAGGCCTTCACTATCAGACAACAAAAACATCATAATGCTCAGCAGTGACAACCTTTGGTTATTCTCTTTGTGGAAAACAAGCAGGTACTCGTCATTTGTACAATGCTCCAACACAACTTTCGTACACAGTACAGCATGTACCACAAAAGGTTGCGGGAACTTCAGACCTCCCCGGTTCACTTCGTCTATGAGCACATGTTCGCCTTGGTCAAGTACTCTTTCTGCGATAGTCAGCTGCATGCAACAATTCTCGCATGGCTGACGCTTTAAGGCAGCATGGGCACAGTAGCCAGCTATATACACAACAGCCGGCATATCTGTGCGAGGCTTCTTTAGCTCGCTGTCTAGCACTGGTATGTTGTACTTGGCCAGAAGTACCTCAGGGTTGGGCTCTTTCTCACCTTCTTTTGAAGCCTCAGGAAAATCCTCTAAAATCAACGTATCCTGCAAGCGAAGTTTTGCCTCTGCTTCAAATAGTTGTGTGATTGAAATGTGGTACTGTGTACCACACAGCTGCCTGTATTTGCCAAATCTTGCTTTCAGGCCATCTGTCTGAAATTTACCAAGAAGAACATATCTGAAGCAAAGTTCTTCCAAGCAGTACCGGGAAACTTCAATGAGAGCATACGTTGTTTGGCGGAGGGAAGGGTGTGTTTCAGTTGTCAGCCTGCCTGTGTCTTGCTTTACTGCCTTCCAGCTATCGAGCCAGTCAACGAATTCATCCAGATACTTCAGTTGGTGGCAGTTTACTTCACTTACAGGCTCCTGCCAAACATTCCGCAATCGCTGACCCTTGTGAGGGCTTTTAACATTCACAATGTCCCACCACTTCACAATGACATCAATAAATTGTGCTGTGCCTTCTGCCACTTCGAGCCTTAGTTCTTCCCTTCGAATCCTCAAAGCTGCCGAGACAAAACCGCTGAAAACCTTAAGGGCCAGTCGAACATTTTGTCGTTCGAGATTACTGGGGTGCAGAGCCTTGTGGGTGAGCCCGTACGCAACTTTTGCAATGCTGCTCTGTTCTGCCTCATGGAGTTCTCTTAGGGAACTGAATGAAGCACCCTCCATTTTTCGACTGTCCGGCGAGTCGCTGTGAAACGTGGGATAGTACAGACACTTGCCCGAATTTTTCTGGTTAAGCCAGTTGTTCCGAACACATTTTAATAAGTGCACAGAATCAACAACATGAAACAACGGCTGCTGTGCATTCGCAGGATGTGGGTATACGATATCCAAGCTGGCACCTTTTTTTTGCCAAAGATTGCCATCATTTTTCGGTTAATTAAGTTGTTGTCAGTTATCACTGCGACTACATGAATGCCAGCATCTTCTAGGCCTATGATTATCTTATTCAGAACATCATGCAGCTCCTCCGCTGTAATTCTAGACACCGGCAGGACATGTACTACATCTTTGTAGGATGACAGAAGAGACTGTACCATGAAGATATGCGCAGTTTTTGCTGGCTCAGCACTGTTGGAAGCAGAGCCTGTCACACAGCCGCCTTTATACTCAAAGTACTGCTGCAAATGTATCTCGTCCACCATCAACGTAACATTTCGCTCCTGTGACTTCAGTGAACTCGCCCTTCTGATCACGTACCGCAAGAAACCGTCTTCGAGCTGCTCCTGTAATGGGCTAACATCATGTCAGCCACACACTCTTTTAACAGTACTAGGATGTGGCAAAATGACCACACCGCTGTTTCGTAGGAACCTGTACGCATGTGGTGAAATGGTAAATAATATGCTAGCCAGAACTAACAGTTCAGAGGAGTATCTCAAACCATTGATTTTCTTCCACAAAAGAAAACACTGCACCTTAAGAAATTTCAGAACATAAGCCCTCTCATCGTCCACCAACCCTTCTGTTGTAACGTCTTGCAAAAGGGTGCACACAAGACGGAGCGTTGAAATCACTTCATCGTATCCTGGGGTGCTTTTGTTGTGCAGAAGTCCTCCACATTATCTAAAAGCTCCACTAACCTTCGAAAATCCTGGATTTTTTCCGAAATCTTCAGGTTGTCGTTCGATGTCAGTAAAGCACGCTTCCAGAACACGCGCACGCACAGGTCTGACGACACACACACTGACGACAGGAGATCCGGGGCGTGATCTGTAGGTCTGACGTGAGCGAAGATGACGCAACCTTCGCAGACTGTTTGTGACCAGAACATCTTTCGATGCAATCGAGTCAGCCTAGAAGTTATATCTTCGAAATTTTTGACCTTGTTCTCGTCCTGCTCTGCAGCAAATGCCAGCGCTGATTCCTGGATAGCTTCGAGCAACTGTTAATTTTCCTTTCGCCTTCGCTTGACGTCGGGCTCTTCTCGTGACGTTTGAGAATCAGAGAGATAACTCGGGCATCCAGGAAAAATGGTAGGAACAGCAGCAGGCATCAGCCGGGTCAGCTTCATCGGAACCTCAATAGTCCGCCCATCGCCGTCGGTGTGCTTTGACGTCGTTCGAAGGTGCTCCGCTTTGAAATGAAGCTCGCAGACCTGCACATTGTAACACAGAGAAGGGGCGAAGTAATGCACCGTGAAGCTTGACACCGTCCACCTCATAAAGCAAAGGTGATGCAGCATTCTTCTTATAAACAATAATGAAGCCGCAATGGGCGATTGCACAGCTTGGTTAAGAAACAGCACCCCGACGACCAACGCATAAAGCACGTGCAAAACGCGTGAGCAGCTATAACAATCATAGCGCGTTAAATACGAATGTTACGCATTCAAGAAAAGGGTGTATTCGAACGCTTACCTGAGGGTTCTTAAGTTGACACACGTCAATGTCGTCACGCCGGACGGCACGCTGCCATTTCGCTTTCCGCACAGGATCGCTCGGGAACGAAAACAAACGCACCTTAGGCCCGTTGTCGTAATTTTCCTTGCAGTTGGGCACGCAACAGCGTCCCATCGTGATGCGCTGTACATGTAGTAGGTCACAACAAATCGTGAAAGCAAATTGCAACCGCACAACCACAAAACACCACTAGCAGGCTGACGCAACACGCCGAAAAAAACGGGGCTTCGCCGGCACGTTCGTACGGTCTGTTTCCCTTAAGGTCCCTAGATAAAAAAGTTTTCAAGGTAGCAACACCCTCCCTTTTCCTCCTCCCTTATTTGCCTGAAGCACCCCCAAGAAGGGTCAGAGCGTGCATAAAAAAGCGAACGTTTGTGTTCAGTTACTACGGCGGATAGAAACAACTATACCAAATGAGAAGTAAATGAGACCTAGGATAAAAGGTTACTTAGTTGAAAATAAGCGGTACAACATAAGAAGAAGCAAGATGTGTGTTACCCAACTGGCAACGTTGTGCAAGTTCTATATTTCACACCATTAGCCATGGCGTCTCGCATCGTACGTCGTAGTTTGTCCAGTTCTCCGAATGTGTTTTGCTCGTGCATGTGATGTGGCACAGTTAACGTTCTTCTTGCTGGATCCTGTGACCCTGACTTACCACAGGGCAGCACTTTGTTGTGACGTTGTGACGAGTGATCATAGCGGCTTGTGAGCACATAGGGAAATTCCGCGGCCAGTCTGGAACGAACGCTTGACTAGCAGCAGTGCGATTACAGCTTTTTCTGAAAAAATACGTCCACTTTCCCAATCAGGATGCCAGGTAATCGTGGTGCATGTTGTATTAGCTGGGTGACTATGAAAGAGACTGCGGCACCGCAATGCGGGTGCACGCAACTTAACGACAAGTTAGGGTTCTACGAGTGGGGTGTCCCGGCACTACAGCGTGCGCGTACAGAGACGTTTGTGAGTGACGCCAACAGACTCGCACGTTGTACCCTTTGTGACTCATCGCCGCGTTCACTGTCCCGAAGTGATGAACTTTGCGACGATGTCGTCGCCCCACCATCAGCGGCAAGTAGCAGAAATGTGCTGGAATACTGAACGATGGGCATTAGAAAAGCGTGATAGTGAGCGCGGCCTTTCCAGCAAACTCGCTGTAGCACTGGTCTTCCCGCATGCTAATCAAATGCTGGCGCACCACTAGCGCTTCTCTGTTGTGCACGGGATTGTGCCGTTTGTAACCATCATTGTGAACTCGTTCGACAGAGTGGCTGGAGTGACTACAGTCACGCACACCCGACTACTTTACAGAGTGCACCCGAGCCAGTACGGGCTGTAATTTCAGTCAGAAGCACCGACCAGCACTTCGCCCTCACCTCACCTCCAGCATGCACCCCCACCCTATGCCACCCCTTAGAAAGCGATGGAAGGATCTTGCCAAGGTTCCTTGTTTTAACTAGGAACCTTAGATCTTGCTGCCCAGCCCTGCCCGCAGTGGAACAATAATATTTAGCATTCCAGTGTAATTTCTTGAGCACTTATTATCATTGAGTGAATATAATCTTAGAGACAGCCCCATAGCTAAATCTTTTTCCACAAAGGTATATGTCCACTTTTTTGGTTAATACTTTAAGCAGCTGTGCAGTGTTCAGCTGTTTCCCGTGATATTCAAAGTACAATGTCGCTGTGGTAACATGTGGGGCTAATTTCAAGGCAAACCAAAAGCTTGACAAGTAGTTGAGCAGCCCCCGAAGAACAATAAAGTGAAAAATGTTACTGTAACGTTAACAGACAGCTAGAGATGACAGACGAAGTGTCGAATGCTGCTATTCTGGTGGAAATTGTGAAAAAAAAAAAAAACAGCAGATGGGTACTGCTAAGGCGCTTATATAAAACAAAGTTGCTTAAATAGGAACCTTAGGCGACACATGTAACTGGTAGGGATGATAACTGATACACATACACAAATATAGAATGAGCGGTTATGAAATTATTAAACGTGGAAGTGCACGCTCAATTGAGGGGAAGCAAGAAGCGTCAACACAAGAACGCTGGAAGGGGCGTTCGTTCTGCAAAGGACAAAAATAGGGCGCTGATGCATCAATAGATGCACTGAGCTACGTACAACGGCACTATTTCAACATCCTATGTAAATCAGGACACTGGAATGTTGAAAAGAACAAGGAGGCACATTGTTGACTACAAATATTTATTCTTGTTACTTCGTTACAATCTCTGGCAACATTTTCATAGCAGGCACCTATGAATAAACAAGCATTTCTTGGGCTGTTGCAAAGACACGCAAACCATACCAAGACACTTCATTTGTCAGTAAACAATAAAACTATGAAGAAAATTGCAGCATTTGACATTCAATGCAGAACATTGCTTGATCATTGCCTGAACAACAGGTACCAGAGGAAGACTCACCGTTACATTTTTTTCAACATGAACATGCGTGCTTTGAAACATACAATGAATGGCCTAGCAACACACTGTACTGACAATTTACACAGACACGAATGCCTTAATGGCATGAACAAAGGTGAACATGCAAACCGATTTCCACTGCAGCTTGTTGTCATATACACGAGGTGTATTACAGCAAGATTCACTGAGTAACTTTCGGATCAATAATATGTGTTTTCAAATATACAGGTGATGACACAGTAGAGCATTGCACTAACCATTTCCGCAGACTTCCATACAAATGTCTGCATGGGATCATGGAAGTTAAACAATGCACACTACATCCACAGAGGTGTTACAATACAGTTTGTGATGTCACATGACGTACTAGTGAAAGGCGCATTCAATAATGCTTGCAAAAATGACCTGTGTGATTTGAGATGTCTAGTAAAACACTGGAGTAACAATTTCCACAAACTTATACACGAATGTCTGCATGGCAGGAACACTTCAACGGTGTATGTAAACTGCAGATAAGTTGTTGCCACGTTGTGCGTATGCCTAGAGGACAGTATGGTCAAGTGACATTTGGAAAAAAACTGATATTTCTAAAGTGGCGGGAAGTTGCATTGTAACAGTTAGCTACCGTTTCCACTAGCTATACAAGTGCCCTGTGGCATAAACGTAGCAGTACAGTTTATATATCCACACATTACCGCAAAACCTTGGTCGTATGTTACATAATACATAAGAGACAGGCATGTTCATCATTGCTTGGAGGAGTAACTAGACTGTTTGAACAAGTATTCAATGGACACTTTGTACTTACAATTTGCACAAGTGATGGTAATGCCTTCATGGTGTAAATGAAATGAAACATTACCTTGTGTAAAGAGATGTTCCTAAGGTGCCCTCTCGTTCATTTGTTGTGTGAGCTTATAGGAAGGTAAATTGGGCATTGTGTGTATATGCGTGTTTTGAAGAGGATGCAATGAGTACATGAAAACATTGCACGAAAAATTTTCGTATTATACATGACTGCATCCATGGCAGAAGATGGAACGGTACAGGTTATTTCTATCGCGCTCATCTATGTGACTTGCTGTCATGTTACATTGTAAACTACAGAAAGATACCTTAAGAGTTGTCCCGTGCCGGAAGCATGTTCTAAAACGATGAAAAATACAGCAATCACATACCAAAACAGGTTGTGCTTTGGTTCTTATACTTGCGCTTACTTGAATGGCATGGTACACGTGGGGTAGTGCTGTGAACCTAGGCAGCACAAAATTTTTTAAGAAATGTAAATCTAGTCTGGATGTTGTCAACAAGTTGACAATGGCAGCATTAACGAACTCGGACAGTATGGCTCTTGGTACTTCAGTTTCTCAAGCACGCACGACGTGCAAGATGGAAAGATTTTGACAAGGCTATTGAAGGTGCGCAGGCAGCTAGATAAAATAAAAATGCGTTCTCCAAGGAGCTCTCCTGGCACGTACGCCACATTGGCTGCAAGGGCGCTTTCTACACTGCTATTTTTTAAGGAAGGTTGGCCACAGCAGCTCTCATTCCTACACTTTTACTTCCACATTTATTGTCGATTTACACGCTTCGAGCCAATGTCTATTTCCTTACTTGTATGTGCATCCTTGCGGAGAAGAACACGTAAAGAATAGCCTCCAATACATTATGACAGTGTGGAAACAAGGTATTACACGATATCGCACTTTTAACAGCAATTTCGGTGGCTGATACAGGAACATGATTGTGGATATGCTGCTCTTTATTTTTTTGAAAGTGAGACTCCGCTACCTTTAGAACTTCTACAACTGCTTCAGAAGCAAGCTACACACAACGCTAACTTTTCTTTGTATGATTTCAGCTGTGTGAGTCGCGGAACGTCTTTGTTTCCTGTCATGGCACTTACACAAGCATCACAGTTTTTTACTAACTTCTTAGCACTGTGAACAACATACCCTGCGAAGTACAAAAATGACTCGTGCTCTAACATATTCATGTCATGAATGTCAGCAGGAATTAAAACTGTTTCTCTGGTGCTGTCTTCATTGTCTGAGCTCAAACCAGCAAGTAAAAAGCCACCGTTCTTAGTGTAGCTGCCATACCCTGCGAAGTACAAAAATGACTCGTGCTCTAACATATTCATGTCATGAATGTCAGCAGGAATTAAAACTGTTTCTCTGGTGCTGTCTTCATTGTCTGAGCTCAAACCAGCAAGTAAAAAGCCACCGTTCTTAGTGTAGCTGCCATCAGCACTAGCAGGTAGAAACTGTGGAACGCAACGCGCACTTAAATTCATATAACCTGGGAATCGGATGCTTAGCTCTAAGAGTAGAGAAGAAATTTTCCAGCGCATATTGACAAAATCTGCTAAGGAACAGAAAGCGGAATTTGCAAAATGATAGGAAATAATCCTGCAGCTGAAGTACAGAGAGCGTACTGAGGATAGCCCTTGTCTGCACAGGCTTCCATGGGGCATTTTTGACGGTGCCGATAGGGAGCCCTTCAAAAAGTACAACAATATTCTTGAGAAAGCCAATAATTTCCTGTCTCTCAGTCTCAATAACTTTACTCAAGGCAAGTTTGGTTGTTTGTGATGTCATGATGCGGAACCACTTGGCCACAGTTTCAATAAACCAAGCAGTGGCAAGCGCGGACTTCTCTAGCATGTCCTTCTCAACAAGGATGCGCAGTGCAGCCCCAGTATCCACATTGAAAAGACTGTAAGCAGGGCCCACCTTCATTTTTTCGTAATGACCAGGGTCAACACAAGTTTGTTTTAGGTGCGGAGCCAATTTGAAGTCTCCTTTACTGTCAATTTCAATGAGTTTTTTTATTGGTTCAATGAGAACCGCATTTGTGGAGAGACCAGCTTTTACAACAATGTCATCAGAAAGATACAAAGTTCGGCCCCTGGTGATGTGATTGCGCAGATTTTTCAACAGGTGAGGGGCATCTGCTATAAACCATAGCTTCCGATTTGAATCGCAGGGGTGTGTAACACTGCAATTTGGCCGACTGTGCTTGCCAACTCTGACAAGAAATAACCTCCATAGAGCCTGATTGCCACCACCCATATCTGAAACAACAGCATCTATTTTAAGGCCAATGTCTTCACATGCTCTTATCATTTTCAAGAGTTCTTGCTTGACAGTGAGTGCATGAAAACAATTTCCAGTCAAATGGTACCCAATGACCTGCTTCCATCTGGTAGTAACACCACCCTGCATAAATACGAGGCCCTGGGTAGCCAAGGTGTCTGCAGGGAGGCTGCCATCTGCCAAGGGAATCGTAGGTCTGCCCAGTACTGCGTCAGCCGAAGGATTATATATGAGGCCTGGGGTGATTTGCATCTCATCCATCATGAGGCACGCATGGCGCTCGTACTCTGTCATGCAGTTGACCTGCGCGTGATTGGAAGATACGAATAACTAACGTGAAAGGTTAGGCAGGAAATAAAAGAAGTGCTAGTGTTTAAGTACATTACGTCGCACAAGTAGGCTGCAATAAGGTGCCATAACGTAAACAGCCCCACAGTCAAAGGTAATCATTCCGTTAACGTTAAGGTCACCTCCATAGAAGCACTTCCCAACCAAGCATCCATTTGAATGAGGTCGACCAATGTAATGAAATAACTGTTTATCATGACACAAACACACGAGCCGTCGAAAGATACCACTGAGAGCTTGCAGTGCGCAAAAGCGTCGTCAGGAATATGCATGTTCAATCAATCAGTGATGATTCGTGGTTTTGGCGCAGCGCACCGATTTGGTACGCCTGCCACAACCAGAACGTGCAATGAACACTTTCGTTATTTTATATAACAACACACTTTATCTGGCCAATATCTCGCACTACCTTACACTGTAAACTATAAGCTTCCTATCACAAAACTCTCTTGCATCCTGTCATGATCAGGCAACTATCAAATGGATGTTTGATGGCTTAGATTGTATTGTAGTGACAGCCTCTCACGCCTCGGAAAAAAGAGCGGTTAATCGGCCAACACGCAAGCCACCGATGGCACTTCAGGATAAACGAGGATCTGTACCTTATCCGAGAAGTCATCTCCGCCAATCGCTTTGAAAATCCGCGCATGTGGTAGTCGTTCTACGCAGAAATACATCGAGAGCTGATACTTTGGTTCATAAAGAAGCGCATCGAAGAGCTGCTTTGGTACTTTCGTCAAAAAGACTCTGTAAACCTTCACTGATCGTCTTGGTCTGGCTGCCGCTTGTGGTTCACTCTGGAAGGCCGGTTGACACCCCTGCCAAACAGCTGCAGTTTCCAGAAGACTGCGGCTTTTCTACGGATCCGAGTGCCTGCGCTGACACACCTGAGCTTTCCAGGCCATTCGGGACATCGTCATCGTCAGAGACATTGTTCTTATCAGGCAACAAAAGCGGCAACAGCGAACGTCAGTGGTTTAATGGGCGTGAAGGCAGCACAACTGTGGCAATGGCTTACGAGCTTCGCTTTCATGTTATACAGGTTTGTGAAACCGATTCATTTTATGCTAAGAAGACAAGTAACCGTTGTTTACTGCTGCTTCCACGCCCACAGGTGTTATACGTTTTGTCGCGAGAGTGTACTAACGCCCTTTGCTCGCTACTCTTGTGTTGCGGTGACGTTGAAGCAAACCCAGGGCCTCCAAAAAAGACCCCTGGGCCACTAGATGATGTCGAGAACAACACAGCTTCTTCTGATGTGCGTCATAAAGAAGTTATGGCAATGCTTTCTAAGATAAGTGCCCGCTGTGACTCATCGGCCGTTGAGCAGTCCAATTTGGCAAAGGCAATCGACGAGGTGAAAGCCAACCAGCAACTTGTGGGGAGCAAATTATGCGAGATTGAAAGGCGGCTTTCGACGGTTGAACTGCAGACTAACTCGGTTGCGGACATTGAGAAGGAATTGCAGGTCACGAATGAAGCTATCGGCAGTATCACTCATACAAATGATGCATTGGTGTCCCATCTAAACGACCTCGAGGACAGAGCCCGAAGGTGCAACTTAGTGTTTTTCAGTATGCCCGATAAGAATGAAACCTGGCAAGCTACTGAAGAGGCACTTACCAACTTGCTCTCTAGTAGCCTAGGCGCCGAGTTCGACCCGAATGCAGTAGAAAAGGCCCATCGTTTAGGTGGTCCATATATACGCGAGAAAACTCGACCAGTGATAGTAAAATTTGCAAGCCTTAAAGCAAAAGAACTTGTGCTGGCACGTCGATCTAAGTTGAGAAGTCATAACGTCTCTGTATCGGAGGACTACTGTCAGGCTACAAGAACAGCGCGCAAGATGCTGCACAATTATGCAAAATCATTGCCTAACCGACCCGCTTTTCAGCTTCGTTACGACAAGCTTGTTATTAACCACAGAAACTACTGTTGTGATGCTTCCGCGGGCATTGTTCGCGAGACTACTGCGCATTTTCGCAGTAATGGCAGTGAATCCCGCATCGAAAATGGGGCGCACTCAACTTCCGATCACAGCCATGACCTTCACGCACGTTTATTGCCTGGTCCCGCACTTTTGTCACGTGCGCGGACATCTAATGCCTCCTCATAACAATCAGCAAGGGGAAGTGGCAGTATCGTATCACGTCCTATTTCGGTGCTCTACACGAACATCCGTAGTATAATGGGAAAGCGGGACGCTTTTGACGCTATTATCGATTCTTGTGAAGCCGACCTGATTGCCGTGACCGAGACTTGGTTGAATGGTCATGTTTGCGATAACGGAATTTTTACTACTTCCACATCGTTGAACATTTACTGCCGCGAGAGAGATGGAAGACAAGGTGGTGGTACTTTGCTTGCCATTTCGACGCGTTTCAAGTTCTTTCTTATAAACGTGACGTCTACATTGGAAGTGATATGGTGCGGGTTGGTTGTGAATAATAAAACGCTTGTTCTTGGCGTCTGTTACCGCCCTCCAGATACAGACATCAGCTTTGTTCAGGAGTTTCACGATAACATCAATGAAATTACAATGCGGTAACCATCTTCTTCGATAACTATTCTCGGCGACTTTAACTATCCTACTATAATGTGGGCGTCATCATTACCAGACGTCGTACCATTTTCTTCAAATGGCCAATGTTTTCTCGATACTTGCAACATGTTTAATTTTACGCAGATGGTGAATAACCCAACTCGCGTCACCAATTCTTCATCGCACATTCTTGACTTGATTCTTACAATAATGCCTGACAACATTCATGCACTAAACTCGCTTCCTGGTCTCAGCGATCACTGTCTGCTACATTTTTACATACGCAACAGCATGCCAACT
This sequence comes from Rhipicephalus microplus, assembly GCF_043290135.1. Classification (NCBI taxonomy): domain Eukaryota; kingdom Metazoa; phylum Arthropoda; class Arachnida; order Ixodida; family Ixodidae; genus Rhipicephalus; species Rhipicephalus microplus. Next base: position 5,208,087 of record NW_027464593.1, read on the forward strand.
GCTACTAAGAAACACAAGGTTATCTATAACTACAATGCTGCAAACTTTGAGGCAATCAACAACGAACTCTCTCTATTTTACGACACTTATCTACATGACTTTGATAATAGAACCGTGCAAAAAAACTGGGATCTGTTTGTTAACAAAATCTACGAACTTACTCGTACCTTTGTTCCCTTAAAGTCTATACCTGTGAGCTCTTGCTTACCCTAGTACAATACATACCTAAAGCGACTTTCTAACAAAAAGAAACGCTTGTTTCGTGCTGGGAAACTCCAGAGTACGGAGAAACGCTGGCGCTCCTACGAGAGTGCTGCGTGAGTCGCCAGCAGTTTTGGATGCTAAGGCTAACTTTCTGTCTAACACTCTGCCATCAATGCTTGTCAGCAACCCTAGAAAGTTTTGGAAAACTATTACAAATACCAACGACAGTGAAATTGTACTTGTTGACTCGGACGGCCTTCCTGTATCTTCCGAGATGTGTGCAGCACGTCTGAACGAAAATTTTGTCCGGAACTTTTCAGTGTCGTCCACTTCTGCTACCGTCTCTTTACCAGCGCGCAACTATCCATCAACGTCTGTTATAGTGACTAAGGCCCATGGAATTCTAAAGCTAATTGAACCACTCAAAATATCCTCTGCTTGTGGTGTTGACAACATAAACGCAAGAACCCTTAAAGAAACTAAGCATGCCTCATCTATGTTCCTGTGTAAAATATTCCAACAGTCTTTGAATGAAGGTGTGGTGCCACGCGTTTGGAAAGAGGCAAAGGTGGTTCCGCTACACAAATCAGGAAACAAGCATTCTGTTACTAATTACCGACCTATTTCACTTACTTCTATACCATGTAAACTTTTGGACCACATAATCTTCTCTAACTTGGTCACCTTTCTAGAATCAAAATCGTTCTTTAGCACGTCACAGCATGGATTTAGGAAGTCATTCTCATGTGAAACACAGTTGCTTTGTTTTACCCATTCGTTATATACCATTCTAGATCACAGTTCACTGGTCGACTGCATTTTTTTAGACTTTTTGAAGGCTTTTGACAGGATTAATCATCACCTACTTCTATATAAGCTTAGGACCCTTAATATTGATGGCGGCATTCTTGCTTGGATCAAGTTTTCCTTAATTAATCGCTCACAATTTGTTGTTGCTAACAACTACAGCTCACCCTCTTCTCCCGTTACTTCTGGTGTGCCCCAGGGTTCTGTGTTGGGCCCTTTACTATTCTTTATTTATATTAACGATTTACCCGATGTTGTAACTTCTTCAATTCACCTTTTCGCCGAGGACTGCGTTGTTTACCGAGAAATTTCATCTAACTCTGACGCTAGTTCTTTGTAAAGTGACATTAATAATATTGCCAGCTGGTGTAGAACTTGGCACATGGACCTCAACACTAACAAATGTAAAGTTTTACGTATCTCACGAACTACCCGACCCCTTGCTAACTACATCTTAAATGACGTTGATCTAGAGTCTGTAACTTCGTATAAATACTTGGGGATTCATATTGTTACGCCTGAAGTAGGGGTACGGGGGTTTATTGAACGGAAGCTGGGATGGCGAGGCCGCACCGGATAAAACTGCCGAGAGATCTTCTTCTTCCCAAGTCCACACTTCTATTCCCTCTTATCAATCCGGCACATACACGTCGTAATATTTCCCCCTTCGCAGACGAAGCGCACCGCGCGTTTCATGCATCGTCCCGCAGTCTAAAAGCTTTGAGGCGAGCCACATGGGTAACCTCGGTCTTGGTTGATCGTCTCCCACTAGCTGTCAGTCGTGCTATTTTATAATCTACTGCACTGAGGCGCTCAAGGACAACGAATGGGCCAGTGTAGTGGGCGAGAAGTTTTGTGGACAAGCCACGCTTGCGGATAGGCTTCCACACCATTACAAGGTCTCCCGGTTCATATGTGACGTGGCGGTGCTTGCTGTCGTAGCGGAGCTTTGAGCGGTCTTGCGATGCTATAGTACGCAGGCGGGCAAGACGCCGAGTTTCTTCTGCAAGGCATAGTGTTTCAGCTAATGAAGGATCGTCATTGTCATAAAACGAAAAGATAGTGTCCAGGGTATAACGAGGGGGTCGAACGTAAAGAAGGAAGAAAGGGCTGTGGCCGGTGGTTTCGTGTTGGGCAGTGTTGAAGGCATACGTGATGAACGGTAAGACGTCGTCCCAGTTCTTGTGATTGGACGCCACGTACATTGAAAGCATATTCACCAGTGTCCGGTTCGTTCGTTCAGTAAGGCCATTCGTCTGTGGATGGTAAGGTGTCGAATGACGAAGTTCCGAGCCACACATACGGAGCAGTTCCTCAACGACGTCTGCCGTAAACTGACGGCCGCGGTCGCTTATTATGACGCGAGGAGGTCCGTGGCGCAGTATGATAGAGTGCAGGAGAAAGGAGGATACTTCGCCAGCAGTCGCAGATGGCAGGGCGGCCGTTTCGCAGTAGCGGGTCAGGTAATCGGCGCACACTACAATCCAACGGTTGCCTTTTGCCGAGCGTGGAAAAGGGCCCACGAGGTCAATGCCAACTTGCTCAAAGGGAGTGCTGGGAGGCGTCACAGGCTGTAGAAGTCCAGCCGGAGCAGTCGTGACTGATTTGTGCGTCTGGCATTGAGTGCAACTGGCCACGTACTGCTCAACTGACTGGCGCATGCGTGGCCAGTAAAATCGCTCCTGTGTACGAAGGAGTGTTCGCGTCATTCCCAGGTGACCCGAAGTTGCGTCGTCGTGCATGGCGCGCAGAATGGAGGAACGGAGTGTGTGCGGCACCACCAGCAAGAAGCGGGAACCCGTGGCCGAGAAGGTCCTCTTGTAAAGTAATCCTTCACGAACGCAAAAGCGTCCGGCCAAAGTGGACGCTCGTGCTTCAGCAAATAATGGCTCCAAGCTGACATCCTTCCGCTGTTCATTTTCAAAGGTGGTCTTGTCCGGGAATACTGGAGTCACTGACGCAATTAGGTGATCGAAATTGTCGGCATCGCAAAGTGTTGTAGTAAGCGGCATCCGCGAAAGGCAGTCAGCGTCAGCGTGCTTCCTGCCACTCTTGTATGACACCGTGAAGTCATACTCTTGCAAGCGGAGGGCCCAGCGTGCCAGGCGGCCAGATGGGTCTCGGAGGCTTACAAGCCAGCACAAGGAATGATGGTCTGTGACCACTTGGAAGGGACGACCGTACAGGTATGAACGGAATCGCTGTACAGCGAAGACGAGTGCCAAACATTCTTGCTCAGTCACTGTGTAATTCCGTTCTGGTTTACTTAAAGTTCTGCTGGCATACGCAATGACATGTTCCTTTCCACTGTGTCGTTGTACTAGAACTGCACCTATGCCAATGCCACTGGCGTCAGTATGAACTTCGGTCGGCGCCGAAGGGTCGAAGTGTCGGAGAATGGGCTGCGATGTGAGTAAGAACTTGAGTTGGTTGAAAGACGTCTCACAGTCATGTGTCCATTCAAAGCTAGTACCTTGACGTAGCAGACTGGTCAAGGGGAAGGCAACGTCGGCGAATGCGGGAATAAATCGGCGAAAGTACGAGCACAGGCCTAGGAAGCTGCGAAGCTCTTTCGTTGAGCGAGGTGGTTTGCACGCTTTCACAGCTGCTGTCTTGCTCGGGTCAGGCCTGATCCCATCTTTGTTCACAAGGTGCCCAAGTACTAAGGTTTGTCGCTCGCCGAAATGACACTTCTTCGAATTAAGAACAAGGCCAGCGTTTCTAATGCATTCCAGAACAATGTCCACGCGTTCGTTGTGCTCACGAAATGTGCGCCCAAAGATCACGATGTCATCTAGGTAGCACATACAGACGTTCCATTTTAGGCCACGCAGAATGGTATCCATGAACCTTTCGAATGTGGCAGGAGCATTACATAATCCAAACGGCATCACGTTAAATTCATAAAGTCCGTCTGGAGTTATGAAAGCAGTCTTTTCCTTGTCCGCTGGATGCATGGGAATCTGCCAGTAGCCTGAACGTAAATCGATAGACGAGAAGTATGACGCCGAATGGAGACAGTCCAAGGCGTCATCAATTCGTGGAAGAGGATAAACATCTTTCTTCGTGATGGAGTTCAAACGGCGATAGTCGACACAAAATCTCCAGGTACCGTCTTTCTTTTTCACAAGGATCACAGGAGCTGCCCAAGGGCTCGATGATTCTTGAATGATGCCCTTTTGGAGCATTTCACGCACTTGATTGTCTATTATCTTGCGCTCGGACGGCGATACTCGGTACGGTTTTTGTCGGATTGGCTGTGCTGTTTGTGTATTTATCCTATGGCGTATACGAAATGGAGGAATGGAAGGCGTATGGTCACTCTGGGAGAAATCAAAAACTTGCAAGTACTTTAACAAAACGTCCACAAGCATTCTGCGCTTGTCGGCAGTCAGCGCCTTATCAACCATAGGTAAAACTTTCGAACTGTCTGAGCAGGCGGTCACTTGTTCATCCCGTCGAACGTCACTGAGGACAGCTACTGTTGTTGGCGAGTATTCTTTAAACGACGCTAGCTTAAGTCCTCCTGGTAGCAGCACCGGTTCGTTTGAATAATTCGTTGTCCAAAGGTCTGAACGACCTTCACTCACTGAAACTATGCTGTGGGGTACCAACGTGTTCTTCTTTATACAACTTAGATGGAAAGGCTCCACTAGCGCATCGAAACTGGTCTTATTGTCGTTAATATGCGAAGAAGCTACTGGAACGCGCACAGCACAGAAGGCCGGGATAACGGTATCTTCATAGACTCGGAGCGCACCGCTTTCCGTACCCGAATTCTCGATAAGTCCATGAGGAACAGCGTCACTTATGATAACTTCGCCATTTCGACAGTCTACAGTGGCTCCGCACATTCGCAAGAAATCTATGCCTAGAATGATGTCATGAGTGCTCCGCGGAAGAACCGTGAATTCTGTCACAAACACTTGATGACTCAGTAACACTGCCGCGGTACAAACACCAATCGGACACAACGAGTTGCCGCCCACGCCACAGAACGTTATCGCTTTCTCCAACAAAAAGGTCACCTTTCTTCCCAAACGAGCTTTGAACGCAGCACTCATGATCGACACGGCGGCTCCAGTGTCCACCAAAGCCATCGTATGTACACCATCAACAAAAACTTGCACTTTGTTTTTAAACATAAGCACCGGTGGAGGTATCTCTTCTTGCAGCGAATCACCAGCGACCTCACCCCCAGCGGCCGCGCTGCCTAGTTTTCCGGAGGTGGCGAAGGGTAGCGGCGCCTAGGAGACGGCGACCGATTGGAGCGAGGGGCTGGCGGGGGTGTCAGACTGCGGTCAGAGGCTGGAGAACGGTTTCGCAGCGGCCTTGGTGTCTCGTAAGATGCGCTTCCAGGGAACGTTGGTGCTTGTGCAAAGTCGGACAGGTGGGATCTCGGTGGCCAGTCGTACCTCGGCGGCTGCCGGTAGTTACAGTACCTGGCAATGTGGCCTTCGACGCCACAGTTGTAGCAGATGGGTAGGGGTCGCTCGCCGAACCACTGCTGAGAGCGCTGGGCTGTGTAGGGTCGCCTAACCGAACGGGGTGGAGCAGATTGCTGAACGGGAGCTGCGCGCCTCTGTGGGGCGGGGCCGGGACGAAGACGTTGGTCATACCGCTGGTCAGACGCGAATGAGTCTCGGCGTGGCCACGAAGCCCTAGCTTCGCGAACGTCTGTCACACATACTGATGGTGGCAGAGGAGCGAACGGGGCCGGGTAGTAGGATGAACAGGTAGGCGTATGGCGGATGGTGTCGTGGAACAGTGTGTCTTGTCGCTGTAGTTCTTCCCGCACTATTGTCCGGATAGTAGCGGCAAGGTCGGCGGGCGGGCTCACGTCGACGCTGGCGACCGTTGTTACATTTGCCAGCCTACCAAATTTCGGGGCAATACGACGGGTCTTTAGCTTCTCAAAAGTACGGCAGTGACGTTGGACGGCGGAGACGGAAGTGAGGTCTTCCCTGCCTATCAAAAAGTTGTAGACGTCCTCTGCTATACCCTTCAGAAGGTGGCCGACCATGTCCTCTTCAGTCATGTACGGGTCTATGATCTTGCAGAGCATCAGGACCTCCTCTATGTAGGTGGTACACGTTTCTCCAGGAGTCTGAGCTCTTTGAGCCAACGTGCGCTCCGCGCTCTTCTTTTTTGAATCAGAGTCGCCGAAGCATTTCTTGAGCTCTTCAGTGAAACGATCCCACGTTGTTAAGGAATCTTCGTGGTTTTCGTACCACATCAGAGCTGTTTCCGTGAGAAACAGCGCGACATTTCCCAGTTGGTCGGTGGCATCCCAGCAGTTGTACCGGCTCACCCTTTTGTACTGTGTCAGCCACGCATCCACATCTTCTCCTGCTCTTCCCGCGAACGGGCGGGGTTCCATATAGTGATATCGAGGTGCAGCTGGCACTGACCTTTGTGTGGTTGAGAAGGCGTGACCTTCGCTCTCGGCCATGGCAGTTGGTGTCGGTGGCAGACCGGCAATACGACGGCTCCGGCGAAGTTCGAACAGCTGTGGCTCCGTGGTTCGTCGACGTATACTGTACCCAGCACCTCCCACCACTCTGTTACGCCTGAAGTAGGGGTACGGGGGTTTATTGAACGGAAGCTGGGATGGCGAGGCCGCACCGGATAAAACTGCCGAGAGATCTTCTTCTTCCCAAGTCCACACTTCTATTCCCTCTTATCAATCCGGCACATACACGTCGTAATAATATAACATCTGACTTGAACTGGAAACATCATATTACCTATGTTATTAACAATAGCAACCGTATGCTAGGATACCTACGACGCAACTTTAGCCGTGCCCCTCAAGTCGTCAAACTAACCATGTATAAAACACTAGTTCATCCAAAACTCGAATATGCATGCCCCATTTGGGATCCTTTTCAACTGAACTTGACTCACTCGCTTGAAATGGTACAGAATAACGCAGCATGCTTCATTCTATCTAACTACCATCGCACTAGCAGTGTTACGTCAATGAAACACAGCCTTTCACTACAGTCACTTGAATCACGTCGCAAAGCATCTCGTCTTATACTTTTTCACAAGATATTCAATCATCCACTTTTGAAAGCTCAGTTCATTACCACTCCTGCCTATTACTCAGCTCGTTTAGATCATCAACATAAGGTACACGTCATTAGCTGCCGCACTAACACTTTTCTTCATTCCTTCGTCCCACGCACATCCAACGACTGGAACCACCTTCCCTCGGACATGGTTTCCATGTCAAATCATGACTTGTTTTCTTCCACAATACAGGACTACTTACGTGATGACACGTGAAGTGTATATTGTACATTTATATTATTGTATTCTGTTTCCCCCATGTTTCTGATGGTACTTACACATACATCCAGTGTATTGCCTAACATCAAATTTACATGTCTTGTAATCTTTATCATTTTGATGTCACTATGTTTCTCTTGTTCATAGTTTATTATTTTCTTGTACCCCACTCCCCTCTGTAAAGCTATGTGCGATTGAGGGTAAAATAAATGAAATGAAATGAAGAGGCCTAGGTTGGTATCAGATGGGTTGCAGCTAAAATGACAACTCTATGCTATCTAACTTCCATTCAGGCAACCATGAAGTGCTGACCATTTTTCGGGAACACCGTGATTGTATTATGAGGCATGCCAGCATAAGTACAGAAAATACAAACAAAAATTTAAAATATCGGAACTTCCATAGTGTTGCAAAATGTACAAATTCGTTACGATTACCTTAACAGCGAGAGAGTCCGTAATGTCCACCAGCAGCCCTGGACGAAACTTGCAGTGCTCGATGTGATGTTGAAGTGTACGCTGTGAAGGCAATGGCTGGCCGAGCTCCTTGACTATATCATAGCCCCTCGAGCCGCAGGATAGGCGAATCTTCAGTGCTTTGGTCAATGTTTCTTTGGACCACACTGTGCCTCTTGGTGAACGATGCAAGCTGGTGAACTGGTCTTCATTTATGTACGAAGACAGGTGCAGCATAAGTTTCTTGTGCTCCCGCTCTTTCACCCTCGTCTTAGCCTTCGCAATAGTTAGCTGTCGTTCCAGAGCGTTTATTCTGGCCAACAGAGCTGCATGTGAGGCTGTACCTGGAAGTAAAGGATGTATACTTAAATGAAAAACAATGACATCTGGGTTATTCTACGTGAAACGTCCAAGTCATTTCAGCTACCATCTCAAATGTATTTAAAAAATAGTACAGATCTGTTGAACTGAAAACAGTCTGCTGCTAGATTCTCTTGGAGAAAATCTCTTTTTTTTATCGCGTGGGAATCCTTCCGAATTTTGGAGAGTATCGTCGGAGTGTTGTTTACGAAAATAATTTATGGTGAGAGTATTGCATCTCTTTGCAATACCAAATTTAGTCTACATATTAAGGAAAGGCGTTTGTGTAAAGCAGGGGTCTCAAACTCCTCTCAGCCAGCGAGCTGAAGACACTACATTGAGTACTGCAAGGGCAGATGCAGTGTGAACTAGTGGGCGAGGGGATCGGTGGGTGCGTTTGAACAATATGACAGCTATAGTTGCCTTTTGAAAGAGCGGTTTCCCCATATCACATATGTGTCTAATTTACGAAGGGTATTTAGTGTCAGGGTTCGAGAAATAACGATACCTATCTTCAGAATGACTGAAATTGACGCCGATTCTTGAATGGAGAGTTTTCGTTCCACGACCATGTTTCAACGTGTGATGGCCTAATGAACTGCGTCACGAAAAGTATGCTTGAGGCCGGCCATGTCTGTGTAGCTCATGAACACACTTAATAAGAAAATGAAAAAAAAAAAAAAAGAAATACGGGACGAAGACAGTCCTCTGCAGGCTGCAGCCAGCATGTTTCAGACCCCTGGAGCAAGTTCGCAGCTTAACAATACATATTATTGCTTTTTTTAACACGAAAGAGTTATATACCGGGGTCCACCAAGCCAAGTTCAAGCTAAAGTTCAACATCGCTGCAGCGAAATTCAAGCACCCTTAGAACAAACGCTGTGTCTTTATACAGCAATAAATAAGCATGGCGCCGATCAGCTTAGCTGTGTATCGAACATTGCGTAGATTAGTGCAAGCTTCGAGCCATTTTTTTAAAAAAGCTCTTCCATTCAGTTCTACGCCGTCATGGAATTCGTGAAGCGTGTATACATCTGTAGCTTCATATGGACAGTGATAGCTAAAAACAATCACGGAAATGAATAAATTTTATTTTCGCAACAAAACGTAAACAAGTTCCCTGCGCATAAACTGCAGTGTTACAAGTTTCAAGTAATTGGAAGCTTCAAAATACCTGACGCTTTACCTAAGCACATGCAGTATGAATGCGCTTCCTTAAATAGCACTGCAAGTGCATCACATGGTATCCTAAATGCGAGTAAATAACTTAGGTCTGCTTCAAAAGACAACGGTGCGTTAGCTTAGCTGTACAGTGAAATTACAATAAAGTACTAGCAGCCGATACAGTTTAAGCAGGTCTACCTTTTTCAGTATTCTTTGTTTACAACCATTATGTGTGTAGCAACGAACTCCAAGTGGTCCAGCTGTGCATGCGCACAATCACTGCAGTGTTTTTTCTTTTTTGTTGTGCAACTACGCAAGCCAATTTCATGGTCATGAGGAGATACTTCCACTAAGATGATGCATTTACGAACATACAAAATAAAGTTCTAATAAAAAACCTAAAACCATGTAGTGCGAGTACACAACTCTTTTTTTATGCAGCAAATTCAGTTGGTTTCTATTGCCCCATAGTAAAATTGTGCAATAGTGGGACTAAACTTCAAAAATTGTTTTCTCCACTAAAAGAACAATTACTTTGATTAAACTTGTTGTAATTCTCATTCGTATGCGCTTTTCCGGTGATTGTTTCTTGGACCACCTTATATGGTGCTACAGGTGTCTCAGCTTGGGCTGAAGTGGCATTTTCGCCAACTTTAGGATTTTATTTTAGAGCGCAGGTGCCATGCACAGGAACAACAAAAATATCAGGAAACATTAAGTCTTATGAAGAGTTTGAATAAGTAATTTATTCATATTACTGGCAATCATTTTTTGCAGAAAAGTTTCCAAAAATGCTACAATTTACTCAACTTTGCCTACGCGCCAGAAAATGATTAATTTAAAGCTACCATAAGGAACTGTTGTATATTGAAAGCACTATGCTCGAAAAAGGCATAAAAGCAAGTGTTGAAAGAATGCTCGGCATGGTCGACTTATAGGAAATTTTTTTTCGTGCCAGCTTTCCCATCATTTCGCGAATTTCGAATGGTGGTCACGTGTGCAAAAAAAATTTGCCGCTCAAAATATTTTGGAAAAATGCTGTAGAAGTAATGTCTATATTTGTTTAATTTTCTCAGATTTTTCAATAGAAACTGATTTTTAGTGAGCGCCACAATTTGTACAGTTGGCATGGGATGACCGTTGTAATAGTTCATTGTTTAAAAAAAAGCTAAGTTCATGCAATCAACATGCGCCTTCTTACCCGATATGTTGCACGCAGAACTCCTTTGCACAATGTCCAGTGTACTTCGGCGAACCGCTTCGGCTTCACTCGAAATGTGAGGCACATTCTCTGGAGACATTTCTACAAAATAGAAGAAAGACAGCTCTGTTAATATACTGTATTACTTCCACGTCTGTAACATGAGCGGATACTTCCACTGACATGAAGCATCTGCGAACCTAAAATCCTGCCCTGATAATACAGGGCATCTATTTCACTAACAAGAACAGTTCATTGTTCAAAAAAAGCAAAGTGTATGCAATCAACATCATAGCTAGGCATACTCACTCATTAATGCACTCACTCACACTCATTTGAAACGTGTGAGTTTTAAGTATGAGTGAATACTCATGAATGTGAGCAGGCGTGAATCTCAACGCGAGTGAGAAGAGGCGTGTGCGAGTAGGTGTATGAACGTGAGAGAGTACCAATGAGCTAGAAGTAATGTGTGAGCGTGAGTGAGTACGAATAACTGCGAGTACACGTGAATATGACCGTGAGTAAGGGCCTATGAGGGCAAGTAAACGTGAGAACCAATTTGAGTGAGTTCCTGCGAGCCTGAGAGAGTGAGCTGATGTATGAACGCGAGTTTGAGTTTGAGCGTCTTGAATCGGGCTGTTAGGTACATACTGATCTTGAATGAAGAAACAGCACTATAACAGGACGAGACGAGAGGACACAAACATGCCGCTGTGTTTGTGTCCTCTCGTCTCGTCCTCTTCTAGCGCTGTTTCTTCATTCAAAATTAGTTTAAGCTGATGTGAGTGTGTGAGTTGATGCAAGTATGATGGGAGCGAGTACCTGTGAGTGTGAGTTGCATCAACAATGAACGTGAGTGAGTACCTGTGAGAAAGTTGACGCGAGTATGAACGTGAGCACCTGTGAGTTTGAATACATGTCAGTATGAACGTGAGTGAGCACCTGTGAGCGAGAGTTGATTTGTGTATGAACATAAGTACTACATATGGGTGTAAGTTGATGTATGAACCTAAGTGACTACCCGTTAGTGTTACTTGATGTGAGTATGAATGTGAGTGAGAACATATGGATGTAAGTACACGTGTGAGTATGAAAGTGAGTGAGTAGCTAGAAGTGTGAGTGTACGTGGATGTGAACGTGAGTACATGTGGGTGAGTACACGTGAGTATGAACGTCAGTGGGTAGCTTAGAGTAGGATTATGTGAGTACGAACGTGAGCGAATAGCTTTGAGTGAGAGTACATGTGAGTATGAACGTGGGTGAGTATTATGGATGCGAGTACACGTGAGCGTGAGCATAAGTGAGTGCGATGCCTGAAAAAAATTGGGTGAGTGAGGATTCTCTTGTAATGCCCACCTATGATCAACGTAATGAACAAGTAGACCAAGCTAGTTGGTACAGATTCATCTTCGTAGGAAGTGCAAAGCTACACACAAGAACAGCAAGGAAGAAAGACACTACACAAGCGCTTAACTGCAACTAAGCTTTTATTTGGATAAGCGAACATATATAAAGGTAAAAGAATGACGACAAAACAAATGAAGAGGCCTACGTGTCATGCCAGTCATCACTCATCCATTCACGCCTAAGACACCATCCAAAAAACAAAGTTCTTTTTGTGTAAGCGAGATAGACGGTGCGCTCACACAATATGATTCATCCTGCTTTATTTCTGCAGCTTCAACGACCAATCTCGTTAACTATCAGTCTTGTTAACATATCCCTGTCGCGTTACAAAATGAAAGTGTTATCAAAGTACGGTACGCAACCACAATCATTGCTGTAGATAGCCAGGTGGCCATCCGTGCATTTCTGCACCTTATTACCATGTTCTTTTGCTCGCTCATTAATACACCTTTCAGTTTCTCCAATGTATACGCGGCCACACGACAAGGGTATTCTATACACAACATGATGTGCACACGGAACTGTCTAAACTGTTTAGTGAAACTTGCCCTGTTTCGAGAGAAAAGAAGCGTTGCAAAGTCAACCATCGCAACGACTATGTTACGTGTGCACCGTCTGTTGTGTATAGGATACCCTTGTTATGTGGCCGCGTATACGTTGGACAAACTGAAAGGTGTATCAACGAGCGGGTTAAAGAACGCCATAATAAAGTGCGGAAATGCGCGGATGGTCACCTGGCTATCCACAGCAATAGTTGTGGTTGTTACGTGCCGTACTTTGATAACACTTGCATTTTGTATCATGACAGGGATATGTTAACGAGACTGATAGTTAAAGCTGCAGAAATGAAGCAGCATGAATTTCATTGTGTGAGCGCACCGTCTATCTCGCTTACACAGAAAGAACTTCATTTTTTGGAAGGCGTGTTAGGCAAGAATGGATGAGTGATGACTGGCATGACACGTGGTCCTCTTTGTTTGTTTTGTATTCGTTCTTTTACCTTTAGATAGGTTCGCCTATCCAAATAAAAGCTTAGCTGCAGTTAAGCGCTTGTGTAGTATCTTTCTTCCTTGCTGTCCCTGCGTGTAGTTTTGCGCTTCCTACGAAGGTATATGATCAACGTACACGTTCTTACCTGTAGAACTCCATTGCACAATGTCCAGAGTGCCTCGGCCAACTACTACTGCTTCACTTGGAAGGTGAGGCGGATTCTCTGGGGACATTTCTACAAGACAGAAGCAAGACATTTCAGTTAATAAATATCATTACTCCACGTCTCTATCACGAGGGGATACTTCCACTCGCATGAAGCGTTTACGGTTATAATACGCAGTCAGTAAACTGCATTACTTTCATGTTTCTAACATGAGGAGATACTTGCACTCAGATAACGCATTCACGATCATTAAATACAACCCTGACGATACAGGGCATCCATTCCACTTATCTATAACAGTTCATTGTTGAAAAAAAGTGGAGAACATGCAATTAATATACACGTTTTTACCTGGTATGTTGCATGCAGGACTCCATTGCGCAATGTCCATAGTACCTAGGTCTTACCTAGGCCAACCCCTTCCGCTTCACTTGAAAGGTGAGGCGGATTCTCTGGGGACATTTCTGCAAGACAGAATCAAGACATTTCAGTTAATAAACTGCATTACTTCCACGCCTTTAACATGAGGAGATACTTCCACTCATTTGACACATTTACGAACACAATATCGAATCCTCACAATACAGGGCATCTGTTTCTCTTCTCTATACCAGTTCATTGTTGAAAAAAAAAAGTTACGTGCATGATGCAATAAACATACACCTGCTTACCTGGTATACTGCACGCAGAACTCTGTTGCACAATGTCCAGAGTACCTTGGCCAACCACTTCTGCTTCAATTGAAAGGTGGGGCGTATCCTCTGGGGACATTTCTACAAGATAGAAGCCAGCCATCTCGGTTAATTACAAGCATTACTTCCACGTCTACACCATGAATGTCACCGCGATCGTACCTTGAGTATCACTCTCATGAGATCCGTGAAAGTAGCAATGGTCATGTCCTATTGAGCTGCTGTCAATGCTCATGTCATTTCCTGAAAATGTCGTTCATAAATGAGCAGACACTATAAAATCAAACGAGACAAGGGTAGTACAATTGATTGAAATGCCGTTTTATTCAACCATTCTAGCAGCTGCTTTCACTTAAACCGCTCCAAAGAAGTTGACGCTTTGTTAACAAACTTTCAAGTCTCCTTATACGCCAACCTAACAAATTCACTGCACTCACTGTATTAGTGTTTCAATGTTTATTGTCACACAGTTCCTCAACTCCGGCATCTGAACACAAAACTAGCGTGTATGCCACACTGATGGGATGCCTGATGAATACGTGAGACACAACATTGCTTCGAGTCTTGCGCATATGCTTTCATGTACACATAATCACAATCAATGGACACATTTCTTTTTACTGTGTGCACGTAACATTTGTCGCTACAAATATGGAAAAGGGCGCATCGATTGCACAAACCAGAGACCATGTTCAGCTGTGCAAATTAAGGCAGGGCAGTTGAAGTTCATGCAACAGTGCACGTAATAATGCTGCAAGATTCAAACATGCACAAAAGGAAAACAAAATGCATTGGATTTTGTTGCACGCCCTCCAACTGCTACCACGGGGATTGCATGCAAATATGCGTACATGTGTTTTATTTGTGCACCAAACTGCATTTCTAACTTGGTGAAATGAAGCGCTATAAACGGACCAACAAAAAGAGAGACACAGAGGAGAAATGACTGCATTTTCAACTGTTTGCAGTAGCAAGGAGCGCACAACCCTTAAATGCTGTTTGCTGCCAAGCGGCTGTCATTTCGAAACTCCGAATCCGTAATGCGTCATTTCAGCAATGGTGGCTTCAGCTTAAGACAATCAGTTTTCGATTAGGGGACGTCCGAAGCACTCAATTACTCAATGGCCCCAACGGGCAATGCACAAAACAATCAACACAAAGGGCCAGATGCCCCAAGCACCGCAGTGGTCTCAGCGGATGCGGTCGCTAACCCCTGTCGTCACTTACACATGACGACATTAACGCAACTGATCATGCGATGTGCTTCATACGTGCGTACATCTTTAATGAGTCTCTTTGCTGCAGCCCCAGAAAGTTATATTGTAAAATTATGCGTAACGCACAAAGCATGCGACTTTTCCCTCATTAATGCATGCGAGTCCGTAAGAAATACACCGGGTTATTTCGAACAAAGTGATTAGCTCTTGCAAGTGATTCTTTGTAACGTATTGATGACATAAATAAGGTTAAAACTGAATTTTCTCTCTCTCCGTACATGTTGATTTTTTTCACAGTCTATCGATTTCTTGTGAATGCAGAATGTTCTTTAATTCAAACGTGAAGACAAAACGTTCCTGTGCCGGCGCTACCACTCACAAATAAAGGGGGGGGTAGGGGGGGGTTGGGATGGTATACTGGCAATGCAAACTATCAATCTTGCAGCATCGCGTGAAAGCGAGATCAGCTGTGATGCATTTTTACTCCACTGCGCCTTTCAGTGTAGTCATCCCGTGCTCACCGCAGGAACCAAATATCGGTCGTGCACAGCTCGACAATCTCTTTCAGTAGCTATGTTCAAGTTGCTATGTTTGTTTGTCTACCTAAAAACTAAACGTGTAATGCTCCAACAAGATATCGAGCAGTGCGATTATTCAGATAATGCAGCACGAGTAATACAAACAGCGCAATGACATACCTGAAAGCAGAGGTCTTTTCGTGCGCCTTCGCTGCCGGGAAGGCTTAAAAAGCGTTGGCACAGCGTCGCGTCTGAGCTTCTTTACGCCGCGCTCAAGAGCAAGTGGCTCAAACTGGTCTGGCGTGAAATGCTCCTGAAAGTGCAGTCATTTCAGCTGTATTAAACCGTACATGCATACGCACAAATATTTGTAACGAAGGTCACGTACTAGACACGCGTTGTGTAGCGTTTCAACAAAAGCAGATAAATCAACTCACCTCGCAAAGCCGCGTTGACGGCGTTGCACGGAAGTCCTCGCGTGAAATGTTTTGTAGCCACACTTCACGGCGTGCACAATTCCGGATGCCACGAGGTATGTTGTAGAGCGCGAAACCATCTTCTGTTTTGTTGCTGCAGCCTACAGGACAACAACCCGGCATTGTTCAAAAATTGGCAAGTACTTAACGTATTCAAGATCCACTGCGAAGCATGCTTGGCTGAGCGACTTCGCGCCAAATGGAATGCTCCTCTTCTACAGCTTATGTCTTGGATACGATCTCGTCTTTCGTCGCGGCAAGAACCATATGCACATGCGCACTCGTTTTGAACCTTTTGCTTTATAATAAATATCACCACCATCCACTAATACCGTCACGTGCAACGAATTCACCTATCACAGACGCAGATGATGGAGAAAAGGAGAAGTAGGTGCAAGAGTGAGGAGAACGGGGCAAAGAACAATGAGTGTCGCTACCTTGAAAACTTTTTTATCTAGGGACCTTAGTCTCCCTCGCCTTGTCGCGCCATCTGTTGCAGAAAAAGGGAAACAGAACGCTGTACTGGCTCGGGCCAACCTCGGGCCAACCTCGGGCATGGTGGGGTGACATCACACCGCCGGCGAAGGGAAGTGGAGAGGCCTTGACCTTTTCTAGATGGTGTTGGTCGAGAGCAGCGAAAAACAAATACGGTAAATAAAAGCCCAGTGGTGCCAGACGGACTTGTGCACGTCGCTAGTTATGGGAATGCTTCCTTAACTAGTGTAACAAGCTTTCACATTGGTGTTTCTTCATCTCTTATTCTTAAACTTATTTGAAGTAACGAGCAGGGCAACAAGTCTTTAATTTGTACATCGTGATTCATCGTTTAATTTTCATTGCTTCTCTTTTAACTGCTAGCGCCACACTTTCGCTAGCGTCTTCGAACGAAAACACTAAAAGGAGATCGTTGCTGCCGTGTGTCTGCACTGCAACACCTCTGTGTTAAAAGTCTTTCAACTTCGTAAAAGACCGCTTACTTAAAAGACTTTTTGCGTGCCTGTGTGACACAGGTATAATTGCGACACACGTTCACTTACTTTTGGGACCAGGCATCTTGCTGGTGGGCTGAGTCAACAATTGATGGTTCAAATTATTCACCGCCCTGTCTAACACAGACTTCCTTCGTCCACAGCCACGAAGAATTCGTCTTTCACTTGATTCAACATCCCACAATCGGGATATGCACTAGCTGAGTGATGGGGCATGCCGGCATGTGGTCGGTGACCGACATGTGCAGTATATATGAGACTGCACGTAACCTTCTGCAAAAGTGATTGCACTGCAGAGGAGTGGTGCAGAGCCGTAAAAACATTGTCTGAGGGAAACGCACTGCCAGAAAGTCCCACTTCAAGCGTTAATGAAGATGAATTTTCATCACATTGATTCATTCTTTAAGTTTAACCTTGTAATGCCTAGAAACTGTTGAGCAGCGCTGCAAGATTTTTCCTTCAATATTTGCTTAAAATGCTTACAAAACATTATCCAAGTCTATTTTTTTTCTTGCATCTTTGTTTCGCGTGACGAAGGAATGTATCATTCATGATACGCTGGGTGAGGGTGGGGCCGAGCTTCTACTGGTGGAAGTCACTGGTGGCAGGTGGCAAAACAGTTCCCGTCCTTTTTCAAACAACTAGGCTCGTGCGAATATTTGAATGCTTTGATTATTCAAAAGAATAGTTGAGTATCTGAATTCGCTTTGATTCTAATTTAAATTATTCAAAATTTCAAAGTATTCACAAGGAATGAATAAATGCATATTAATCAGAGTGTATGGCCTGTAAAGCTGGCTCCACTGTTGTGTAGGGGTGCTGAACCGTGAAAGCACTTTTACAAAAGAAATTCGCATTGCTGCGAAGCCGCCCTTGAAATATAAAGGGGCCCTGCAACACTTTTTGAGCATTGTCGGAAGATGCTGTTTATCCGTAATCAAGGCTACTAAGGACACACAAGCCAAATATTATAGCACAGCACGCGGCATGGGATTCACAATAAACTCTCGAATTCAGCTAAAGATTGCACTCTTCTCTCTGCAAATGACTCCACAAACTCAGAGTGGGGATGTGAGTCATCATCATCATCATCAGCCTGGCTACGTCCACTGCAGGACAAAGTCCTTTCCCATGTTCCGCCAGTTTACCCGATCCTGTGCTTGCTGCTGCCAATTTATACCCGCAAACTTCTTAATTTCATCGGCCCACCTAACCTTCTGTCCCCCCCTAACCAGTTTTCCTTCTCTGGGAATCCAGTTAATTACTCTTAATGACCAGCGGTTATCCTGTCTACGCGCTACATGCCCGGCCCATGTCCATTTCCTCTTCTTTATTTCAACTATGATATCCTTAACCCCCGTTTGTCCCCTAATCCACTCCGCTCTATTCTTGTCTCTCAAGGTTACACCTACCATATTTCTTTCCATTGCTCGCTGCGTCGTCCTCAATTTAAGCTGAACCCTCTTTGTGAGTCTCCAGGTTTCTGCTCCGTAGCTAGGTACCGGCAAGATACAACTGTTATATACCTTCCTCTTAAGGGATAATGGCAATCTACCTGTCATAATTTGAGAGTGCTTGCCGAATGTGCTCCACCCCATTCTTATTCTTCTAGTTACTTCAATCTCGTGGTTAGGCTCTGCGGTTATTACCTGCCCTAAGTAGACATAGTCTTTTACAACTTCAAGTGCACTATTACCTATCTCGAAGCGCTGCTCCTTGCCGAGGTTGTTGTACATTACTTTCGTTTTCTGCAGATTAATTTTAAGACCCACCTTTCTGCTCTCCTTGTCTAACTCCGTAATCATGAGTTGCAATTCGTCCCCTGAGTTACTCAGCAATGCAATGTCATCGGCGAAGCGCAGGTTACTAAGGTATTCTCCATTGACTCTTATCCCCAACTGTTCCCATTCTAGGCTTCTGAAAACCTCCTGTAAGCACGCGGTAAATAGCATTGGGGAAATTGTGTCCCCCTGCCTTACACCCTTCTTGATTGGTATTCTGCTGCTTTCTTTATGAAGTACTATGGTAGCAGTTGATCCCCTGTAGATTTCTTCCAGAATGTTTATATATACTTCATCTACGCCCTGATTCCGCAGTGTTTGCATGATGGCTGATATTTCTACTGAATCAAACGCCTTCTCGTAATCCATGAAGGCTATGTATAGTGGTTGGTTATACTCTGAGCATTTCTCTATTACCTGATTGATAGCATGAATGTGGTAAATTGTTGAGTAGCTTGTTCGAAATCCTGCTTGTTCCTTTGGTTGATTGAATTCTAATGTTTTCTTTACTCTGTTAGCAATTACCTTTGTAAATAGCTTGTACACTACAGAGAGCAAGCTGATTGGCCTGTAATTCTTCAAGTCTTTGTCATCTTCTTTCTTATGTATTAAGATGATGTAAGCGTTCTTCCAAGACTCTGGTACCCTTCCGGTCAGGAGACACCTCGTAAACAGGATGGCTAGTTTTTCTAACACAATCTGTCCTCCATCTTTCAGCAGATCTGATGTTACCTGATCCTCACCAGCAGCTTTGCCTCTTTGCATGCTCTCCAAAGCTTTTCTGACTTCTTCTATCATTACTGGTGGGGTGTCATCTGGGTTACTGCTAGTTCTTATAGTATTAAGGTCGTGGTTGTCTCGGCTACTGTACAGATCTCTGTAAAACTCCTCCGCTATTTTAACTATCCTATCCATATTGGTAGTTATTTTGCCTTCTTTGTCCCTGTTACAAGCTGCTACTCTAGCGTCGCCAGCGCGAAGTCGGCGACGGGAATGACAGCAGGTTGGTCCGTTCCGTACGCAAGCAGAGACAATGAAGAGATCAGAGACGTGAGAAAACAAAACAAACTTTACTCTAGTGATATTGCAGCACACAGGATCTAATACGACACTTCAATATAGCTAACAAATTACATCAACACTGGATACAAATACATATAAAAACAATAAATCAGCTTACGCGAGAGAACTATTACAAACTACACAAACTAACACAACAGAACTACAGAGGAGAAAGTTCGAAGATATAAACAGGCGAAGGCATACGTTTGATGACCGGCAGCGTTGTGTCCCCGACGATCGGATGCGAGAAGTCGAAGAGAGTTCTGGCACGACTGCGATGTCGGCAGTGTTGCAACGCTGGTGGCTCCGGGAGGCTAGTGCTTGCAGGTGACTTCGAGCAGGTTGAGCTAACTCGAGGCGAAGTCCCGATGTCTACGTTGCAGACGTTAATATCGCGTCACAACTACACGAACGGCTAAGTTTAGGTGGCCAGCCGATACAGAGCCACACTAAAAACTTCTAGAAGAGATGCTTGTTGATCTGTTTCTACACCATCTTGGTCAGCGACTAGTCTGCCTAGCAGGGCGAAATTCCTGCGCTTAAATCCCCCTCGTGTCTCCTCGCTCTCTTCCTTGGGGACAAGAGACCTCTACCTGGGTCCAATCATGCGCGTTTAATTGAGGGGAAACTCCGCCCCAAAATTATTTTGACCCCACCCCTTTTTAATTGGGAGAGGGTTCTCAACTAGCGAGAGTGACAACCTGTCGGGTTGTTGTCATACGGCTTGGCCACCAGAGCGTTTCCCACGCTTTTCGCCGTGGGAACGGTCAACCATTTAGCTCTCAGCCGGCGTGTCTCGTAGTCTAATCCTTTTTCGGGGTATACCGCGGCCTTCTACGACCTTGCAGACGCCGCCACAGTTACAAAAGGATTAACCGTCGGCGGCGACGTTCTAAGAAGAGCACCCCATTTTGCACTTCTCGGCTCCCTTTCAAGCGCCGCCGTTTCTCACGGTCAGTCGGGGAGTACGGCGCCCGTTAATTGCCGTGACGCGGTGTCGCCAAAAATAGCCGTCCGTGACATTGCCCCCCATTTTCAGAATGTTATTCATAACATTTGTTCACACGGAGGGGAATTTTTTCGACAACAAGGAACAAAACACCACCAACAAGGGAGACATGAGGGCTGTCCCTCTCATACACAACATAAATAGGCAGAGTGCATCAAACAACAAAAGAAAAAACAAACAATTGTTAGTGGTACCAGCCTCAGTTACACGCAACAATATCAATGCGCCATACAAACAAGAAGAGGAAATAGCCGTGTATGGCAGCCATCAATACAGAATACACTGCACGAATGTATACTACGAAACAAAACGGAACAGGTGCGCTCCTTTACTGTAGGGCAATCTTTTAATGGGCATTACAACAAGTAAAACAACCAATGCACCAAGCAAAAAGGAAATAACTCAAAATACACTTCTTATACAATGAAATACGCACATACAAACAGAAAACAACCGATGAAAGAAAAAAAAAATGCTCATAGACCTCAATTCTCAATGCGCGCAACGACAACTGTACCGGGTCACGCCCATCCTAATCAATTTACGAAATAATTCGGTTTATGCTAACATCTTCCTCAAATGCTCATTCATGCCACATCCCCATGGCAGTGGAGGCATACGATGCCACACTAAACCTTCGAAACAACTAGAAAAGTGACACATTTTCTCGGTTTTTACCTTATGCAAATTTTCGCACTCATGATTAAACTAATTCGATGCTAACTTTCGGCCTTTGGCTCGGCGGTATCCCTTCTGAACAATTTACAACGCATCCCGTAACTTGCAAAAATTATGACTGAAGTCTGTATCTGCAAAGCAACATCAAGTAACTATACTTTGCACGCACGTGCAACAATTCTTCAAACTGACCGCCCCCCTTTTCTCAATTAGATTCGCTTGAATCGCACACGATGGGGTCGCGTTCCCGGCGACTTTCGAGCACGCCAGTAGTTACAAAAAGCACCAACGCCAGACTGTGTCCTGCTGTCACGCCTCATTCTGCATTTCGGTCGGCTCCCCTCAGGAATGTGCAAGGGACGCCAGAAACAGGGGGGAAGCCTGGGTAATAGTGTCTTTGTGGTCGCCCCCACGCAGTACTTAGCCGTTGTGCCTTTTCGACTTTGAACCTTCGGGCAAGGCTGCTTTCCCGAAGTCGTTGAAATGAACCGCGCGTTTCGTTCGAGTGACGCACCTCCTTTTCCCCCTCTACACCTGGCTCGCCGCTTGTGCCTCCATGAACGCCACCATTGACGTTTCTTGAAACGGATTAACGGCCTAGCCTTTCGTCTCTGTCGGGACGGAGTGGGACCAGCCCTAGGCTCACGCAGCGTGGTACGCTTCCTCTTCTTTCTTTTTCGGCGATGTTTGCATACCTCCTTTCCCTCGATGTCATCATCATGTCGCTTCGGGACCTCAAAAGTTGGGAAGCTCGTTGGAGCTGGTGCTAGGTCTTCCCTCCCGATAACGCTTTTTGAACTCTGCGTCACGATGGACTGTCGGGCCAAATTAGCTTTGTCAACACTGATGAAGCCATTAACTGGGCCCTCTCCGACGGCATCACTGCATTCCTGAAGCGTCGCGTCTTCGCTCTGATTCGCCACTGTGCTAATCATGCCTACATTTGACGATGTCGAAACGTACTCTTGAGGCACGAAGGAGGTTTCCAGCATCTTACTGGGCCCATTAGGGCTGCTGGCACTCTCCTCATTCACACAAGGGAGCGTCTTTCGACATCGTCTCTACCTCCAGACCGGCCAAGGCCTCGTTCTCAGCATACTCTACCTTGATGCCTTCTAGAATACGCGGGCCCTTTTCTGGCGCAATCTCTGGTTCTAGCATTTCCTGCCACACTTTAACGTTCCTCGCTTTCCGACGCGCCTCGCTTTCAGACTGTTGTCTTTCTGTTTCGCGCTTTCTTTCAGACTCTTGTCTGAGTTGCTCTTCTTTTGTCCAGGCAGACGTTCCGAATATCTGGAGCATCTCTTCCTTAACTACCTCGTAGTTGTTCGCGTTCTGCTGACTGAGTCGCGCAACAGCTTCATTTGCCTCGCAAGGCAGAACCGTGAGTAGCCCTTGACACCATGTGTCTCCCTCAAATGACAGTTTCTCGCCAGCATCGCCGTGCTCACTGCTTGATCGGCTTACCCTGCTACCCTCACTGAGGCGAATCTTTAATTGCAGTAACTCTCTCCCGTTCTCCGGCTTCCCTTGCCGCTTCTCGTTCTTTCGCCCTTTCAACGCGTTCTCTCTCCCTTTCTTTTTCCTCCCGGACCCGTGCCCGCTCCTCTCTGGCTAACGCCTGTTCCTGCTGCTCCTTAACCCATTGTCTCAGTTCAGCGCCCTCGAGGCCTAACTGTTTACCTTGCGTGATCCACTTATCAAAATCCATACACTCCATACTGCAACTGTCACTATAATGCCACTATAAAAACAGCGCAATCATTGCAGGATGCAACCGCTTCAACTGTGCGGCTCTATCACCACGCTTTTCGCACGGTTCTCGTTCCCCCCTCACTGTCTTATTCTTGTACGGAACGTCCTGTCTCGCGGACGCCAGTTTTGTTACAAGCTGCCACTCTAGCGTCGCCAGCGCGAAGTCGGCGACGGGAATGACAGCAGGTTGGTCCGTTCTGTACGCAAGCAGAGACAATGAAGAGATCAGAGACGTGAGAAAACAAAACAAACTTTACTCCTGTGATATTGCAGCACACAGGATCTAATACGACACTTCAATACAGCTAACAAATTAGATCAACACTGGATACAAATACATATAAAAACAATAAATCAGCTTACGCGAGAGAACTATTACAAACTACACAAACTAACACAACAGAACTACAGAGGAGAAAGTTCGAAGATATAAACAGGCGAAGGCATACGTTTGATGACCGGCAGCGTTGTGTCCCCGACAATCGGATGCGAGAAGTCGAAGAGAGTTCTGGCACGACTGCGATGTCGGCGGTGTTGCAACGCTGGTGGCTCCGGGAGGCTAGTGCTTGCAGGTGACTTCGAGCAGGTTGAACTAACTCGAGGCGAAGTCCCGATGTCTACGTTGCAGACGTTAATATCGCGTCACAACTAGACGAACGGCTAAGTTTAGGTGGCCAGCCGATACAGAGCCACACTAAAAACTTCTAGAAGAGATGCTTGTTGATCTGTTTCTACACCATCTTGGTCAGCGACTAGTCTGCCTAGCAGGGCAAAATCCTGCGCTTAAATTTCCCTCGTGTCTCCTCGCTCTCTTCCTTGGGGACAAGAGACCTCTACCTGGGTCCAATCATGCGCGTTTAATTGAGGGGAAACTCCGCCCTAAAATTATTTTGACCCCACCCCTTTTTAATTGGGAGAGGGTCCTCAACTAGCGAGAGTGACAACCTGTCGGGTTGTTGTCATACGGCTTGGCCACCAGAGCGTTTCCCACGCTTTTCGCCGTGGGAACGGTCAACCATTTAGCTCTCAGCCGGCGTGTCTCGTAGTCTAATCCTTTTTCGGGGTATACGGCGGCCTTCTACGACCTTGCAGACGCCGCCACAGTTACAAAAGTATTAACCGTCGGCGGCGACGTTCTAAGAAGAGCACCCCATTTTGCACTTCTCGGCTCCCTTTCAAGCGCCGCCGTTTCCCACGGTCAGTCGGGGAGTACGGCGCCCGTTAATTGCCGTGACGCGGTGTCGCCAAAAATAGCTGTCCGTGACAGTCCCTTAGTGCATACATCCTACTTTTGCCTATCCGAAGTTTCCTCTTCACTGCTTTGAAGCTTCCTCCGTTTTTCAGAGTGTGTTCAATTCTCTCCATGTTATACCTTCTTACATCGCATACTTTACGTCTATTAATCAACTTCGAAAGCTCTGCCAGTTCTATTTCGTCTGTTGTACTTGACACTTTCATGGTCTGACGCTTCTTAATTAGGTTCTTCGTTTCCTGCGAAAGCTTGCCAGTGTCCTGTCTAACTACCCTGCCTCCAACTTCCACTGCACACTTCGTAATGATACTCGTCAGATTATCATTCATTGTATCTACGCTAAGGTTGGTTTCCTCACTAAGAGTCGAGTACCTGTTCTGCAGCGACGCTCTGAATTCCTGTACTTTCCCTCTCAGTGCTAGCTCATTGATTGGCTTCTTGCGTATCAGTTTCTTTCGTTCCTTCTTCAAGTCTAGGCGAATTCGAGACCGTACTATTCTATGGTCACTGCATCGTACCTTGCCAACCACTTCCACATCCTGCACGATTCCTGGGTGTGCGGTCATTATAAAGTCTATTTCGTTCTTATTTTCGCCATTAGGACTTCTCTATGTCCACTTGCGGTTTTCTCGTTTTCGGTAGAAGGTATTCAAAGTCTGCAAATTGTTGCGTTCTGCGAATTCTACTAGTAGGGGATGTGAGTAATAAACTGCATTTGGTGAAGCCCACAGTGGGCGAATGGAAGTCATGTGCTCACCAAGAACAGTTCATTGAGGTCATCCTGTGCGGGCTCCGGATTGGGCACACTCACCTCGCTCACAACTTCTTGCTTAGAAGGGAAGACCTGCTGGAATGTGAAAAATGTCAAAAGCCATTAACAGTTTTATATATTCCAATCACGTGTCCATACATTGAACCAGAAAGACGAAAAAAATTTCAGAGTACTATACAAACACCACACACCGATGCACCTGAATAAAATTTTAGGAGATAATTCACTTGTTCCACTGTATAACGTAATTAATTCCCTAAAAGAAAGGGGATTTCTCCATAAGCTAGGTACCTTGTGTTTGGTGCAGCTTAGTCCGAGTCGCTTTTGCGCCAATAAACCCAATATAACTAACTGTCCACAAACTCAGAAAGCACGTGTGACATATTTTCTTTTTCCTTGCCACACCTTTGTGCTTAGTTTCCAGCGCTTTTGTCAGGACGAGAAGGGAAAGTGCATGTGCAGCGTGCGAGAAATCTTTGCAACTCCGCGCGTACTGAACAGATTCTAAAATGTTTGCAGCGGTGAATTCACGTGGCATTAAATCTGCTTTATTGTATCCATTTCATGGTTACTTGAAAAAGTGTTGTACAGCCCCTTTAAATGAAAACAGTACTCTCAAATCAAATGATTTTATTAAGCTTAAAAGCTTGTTAGCAAGGCTTATCTGCTGTAAGTATGATAAATTATAAAATGTTACGTATTTTAAGGGTCATGACTCGCATTCAGCTGAAAGTCAAATCCTGCTACTACCCAAAGTTGGCCGCCCTTCACGCCTTGCCGCGCGCGCCCTTCACGCCTACTGATTCAGGCGAGGTTCCTTGACACCATGTCCGCACGATTTATCAAGGTATCGATTGATTGTATGGTTTAACGCGCCGACGCAACGCAGGCGATGAAGCGCGCCGTAGGGGAGGGCTCAGGATTAAGTTTGACTACCTGGGAATCTTTATTGTGTGCCGAAATCTCTAACACACGGGCGTTTTTGCTTTTCGCCTCCATGAGAAATGCGGCCGCTGCAGCCGGGTATCGAAACCGCGCCCTAGTGCTCAGCAGCGCAACGCCTTAGCCACTGAGCCACCGCGGCGGGGGAACTTATCAAGGTATCAAGAAATAAAGAATATCGTGAATGGAATAATGCATATTTATTTATCACAGCCAGACGCCGTCTGTACAAATATCACAGTGCGCATTGTTCTTGGTCCAGGCAGACGACAGGCAACACAAGATGTTGTCCTTAATGCTGAAAATATGCCAAAAGAACAAAACACAATATCTTGCCACATAAAACTCAGAAAACAAAACAGATTGTAACAGCAAGAACATCCCCGAGCTTTGGAACAGAAAAAGCACACTTTCATTTAAATTGTAGGTTAGAGGAAAACATACCTTTCGTTTATCATAGTAGCAGTAGCAACACAAGGTATCAGGTTCAAACACTTGCCAAAAAATACAATACTTAAGAATACTGGTGACTAAATTGTGGTCCACAGCATGATAAATGACAGAAAGAAAAGTAATTGTACTGCCACAGGTAGGTGCATGTCCTAGGGAAAGAAATCAAACAAAAATCTAAGAAAAAACAAATCGCAGTGCATAACATGTCTGTACACAGAGTGCACTATGAAAGTGTACACAGCTCAGGTACCAAAACGGACTGTACAACTGCTACAGTAGGCACCGAGGCAGTTCGAGTTAAAAAAGAAAAGAAAAAAGAGTACAGCACTTTTAAAAGCTAACAACTTGTAAAGAGATACAAAACTGGAAACAAGGCTCAGTTTACATAAGGCAGAAGTATACCAAGGAAATCAAGTCATGACTATGCAATCAAATACACTCAGTGCAGTTTCACAAGAATAAATGTGAAGAGAAAGACGCGACGCTTGGAAAATTACTTTCCAAGAAAAATTCGGGCCTTTCTATTTTTCGCCTTCTGATCTTTTTCAATGCGTAAAAGATCGTTCCTTTGCTTGCACAAGTTGTTGAGCATTATATTTGCTGCACAGTTTGCAAACAATGTGATGAGGAGCTCGTAGGTGTGCCCGTTTTCACACGTATCTATGTCCTCAAGCCTTGGCAGAGAGTCCAGTGTAAGTTGTCGAACGACATTCTTTTGGTTCGGCCCATGGAGAAACTGGGTAGAGGTACTTTCTGTCATGAGCTTCCTAACTACAACCTCCGTGTACATAACTACTGCGATTACAAGAGCAGAAGGAAATTTGAGGCCACCCCGATCCAGTTGTGCGATTAAAGAATGGGTGTCCTCTCCTGTTTCGGCCGTATTTCCGGTAACGACCAACTGCCTCTGGCAGCTTTCACACTTGAGAACTTTCATTGCAGCGTGTGCACAATACCCACCAACATAACCAATCACCGGCATTTGTGCTCTGAGCTCATCAAGGTCAGCATCGCTAACATGAACACTAAAAGAAGTGCCCGCATCCCTGACACTGTCCGTCTCTTCGATGCCTCTGAGATCATCGTTGCTCATCCTTGGTAGGGCATTTTGAAGGCGATTCCTTCCCTCGGTTTCGCAAAGCTGGCGAACAGATATGTGATACTGCCCACCAACCATCTGCCTGTACTGTCCAAAGCGACTCTCGAGGGGATCCGTCTGGACTTTCCCTAGCAGAATGTACTTAAAGTGAAGCTCACTAACGCAGTACTTCACCAATGCCAAAAGGGATTGAGCAGAGAGCCTCAAGGCACTCAATGTCTCCTGGATAAGTACTCCGGTGTCGTGCCTATAAAATTCCCACACATCGAGCCATGTGATAAAAGCGCTTAGAAAGCTTGCCTTTGGGTAATCTGTGTGGTTTGACATGGGCTCTTCGTAAACATTACGGTGATGGAAGCCCTTACTAGGTGTCTTTACATTGACAATGCTCCACCAACGAAGAATTATTTTGATGAACTCGGCGGTTGCTGTAGCATGTTGAAAATCAGTATGACCCTTGCGAGTGGCCAGGGCTTCGGCTACGTGCGGATTAAAAACCTGCAGTACGAGTTTGACGTCCTGTCGTTCAAAGCTGCTTGGATTTAGAGCTTTTGACGTCAAGCCATACCCAGACTTCAGAAGCAGGGGTGACTCCTCTTTATGCAAATCTCTCAAATGCTTAAATGAAGCAGTCATCTTGCATTCGGGATGAACTTCATTGATCGAAAGCTCGAAGCGTGGGTAGAAAAAGCAAGTTCCAGCATTTTTCTGGTTGAGCCAGTTATTTCTTATGCATTTAAATAGATGTACAGCATCCACCACGTAAAATAATGGCCGATCTGGGTCTGCCGGATGCGGGTAAACAGGGCTTAGCTTTGGTTCTGGCAGAAACATTTTCATTGCCTTCCTGTTCAGCGAGTTATTGTCACAGACATCGGCTATGACCCTGTATCGAATTTCTTTTAAGCCGAAGATCACCTTCTTCAGCATGCAATGAAGATCTTCACCCTGTAAGGTTTTTACCGGAAGAATGTGCGCCACCTCCTTGAATGCGCTCAGCAAACTTTGTATCATAAACACGTACACCGATGTGGCCGCTTCGTTGGAGTTAACTGCTGCACCACATATGTTGCCACCTTTGTAATCTAAACAAGGTTTGATATGAATCAGCGTCACAGTGTGTTCATGTGGCTGCAGATGTTTGAATCTCTGAGACACATACTGAAGGAAAGTGTCGTCAGAAGAATCAACTTGTGGGCACATTTGAATAGACGAGCACACATTTCGAATAGTGCTTGGGTGGGGCAAAGTTAGTGTACCTGTGCTTCTCAGGAACTTGTAGGCATGTGGTGATATTGTACGCAAGATGCATGCAAAGACCATCACTTGTGCGCTATACTGAATGCGCTCTGCAGAAAGGAATAGTAGCTGCTCCTTCATAAAGTTCACCGTCTCTTTCTTGCCTTCATCAATGCTGGCTTCCAATTTGTCCAGAAGGGAATGTATTGCTTGAGCCAGGTGGCGATAAGTGCAGCGCTCCTCAGACAGCATCGACAGGTTGTTCAAAATTTCCAACAAGGAACTTACTTTTTGAACTGAGTCTGGTACAACAGCGCTACCAAGGTTCTTGATTGGTGAACCTTGTTAGCAGGCAAAGACTTCAACGTTTGCAAACACGGTCAATGACGCATTCAAACAAGGTTCACGATAGTCGATAATGTTCAAAAACATGGAGCACTCTTCTTTATGAATCACAGTCCACTTCGGACACACTGACACCCCTTGCAGGCGAGCCCTTAGTTCTTCGAGGGACGAAAACCGGTCTCGTTCTTGCTCCGCTTCATATGACGCCAGCGACTCTTCTACAGCACGAGCGAGTTGAGAGGCTTCTTGTCGGCTCCTCTTGGCGTCAGGGGTTTGTCTCGTGCTCTGGTCTCGTACTGATAGGTAGGACGGACAGCCGGGAAATACCGTTGGGACAGATCCAGGACGCAACTGTGGTACTGGGAGTGCAACTTCAATAACTCTCCCTGTCCTTGGATCCGTGTACGATGTCGTCTTCTCGATCCATGAAGCATCGAAATGATCCGCGCACACCTGCACAAACGTTTCAAGAACGTCTGAGACGCCACTTCTCAAAAAACAAAAATGCGCTCCCGTTTGCATGACCGTGTTTACAGTCCGTGTAGCTAAAACAAAGTCTATCTACGTTTCGCAAGCATCTAAATAAAAGCGCTGCGCTAAGCGGTACAAGCAACATGAAAGGAAACACGGGAGCGTGATGTCACCGCACTCCACGAAGCGCTTCCACCGAGAGCTTGCAAGAATGGACGACACCACGGCACTGTTAGTGAACAAAGCGCAGCTGACCGTCCTTGCTGCGAACGTGCCTTTCTGGGCGATTCTCATCAACTGCTGGCGTCAGCGCTTCGCGAGGCCCGGCGGCCACACGCTCAAGTGTTTCCCATCATAGGTGATTTCTACCCGAACAAGCAACGACAAGCTAAGAACAGGAGCATCTCAAATTCTTACCTTAGTGCACGAAGTCGGCACGAAGTCCTTCCTAGGAATGGTGTGTAGCCATTGTTTGAGAGCGTCGGCGTCTTTAGGGAAGGAAAACACTTGTATCTTCTTTCCTGTTTTGTAGTTGCCGGTGCATCCGGGTACACAACACTTATTCGGCATGGTCGCATCACTCCAGCATCACACACGGAAACGAAATTTCCGCAAAACAACAACGGAAAGCAACAAACGTGAAACACCGTCAACACCACGCCGCCGAACTGACCCGCGCTGCGCTCGCTGCCGCTGCGGCTTCCCCGAGAGTCGGTCGGGCGGAACTGACGTCAGATTGCTGGGCGCAGGCCTGAGATTGGTGGTGGTGGTAGTGGTTCATGTGGAAAAGGAAGAAGGCACCTAATTTCTGTCTGCCTACAGGCGACACGGCGCAGTGCCTTTGGGTGGGGTAGAGGGGGGATGAAAGAGGATAGGAGAAATAGTGGTGGAGTGTAGAGAGGGATGTCCGGGCCGCTTCAGCGCGAGCAGCAGGCCGTCGGCAAGGGCAAGGGCAGCATGGCTTCTGGGATCAGTGGTAGGCGGCAATTCCCGACTCCTCCACGAACTCCGCCAGGCTGCGGAGTGCTGCTGGATGTGGACGAGACGGGAACAGCAGGTGTTTCAGAGTGGAGACGGGCAGACCCTGTCTCCTGTAGGCCGCGTAGGCCCTCAAGCGTTCCCTTGCTAAGCCAGGGCAGGCACAGAGGAGGTGTTCGAGGGTCTCTGGGTCTCCGCAGCGGCTGCAGGCCGGGGAGGGACAGAGGCCCTTGGCGTGGCGGCGGGCCGCCGTCCATACGCAGCCAGTCCGCAGTCGTAATAGGGAGGCCCGTTCTCTCCTGGTGAGGCCCGTCTCTGGGAGAGGCTTTGGTCCTCGCCCGCCGGCCACCCTCGGGTCTGGGTGGACTGTGATGAGGAGCCTCTTGAGACGGGCCTGTGAATAGTCCCTGGCCGCCACGGCACAGCAGTAGGGAGTACCAGGCTGGTGGGCAGCCTTGGCGAGGGTGTCCGCCTTCTCGTTTCCAGCGATGCCCACGTGGGAGGGCAGCCAGTGGAAGGAGACGGACACCCCGGCGTCGGTGAGGGCGCGAACCTTGGCTGTCAGGAGGCAGGCCGTCAGTCCGGCACGGCGGGAGTTGGCCAGGGTCTGCAGGGCCGCCTTGCTGTCGCATAGAACCGCGGCCGGCTGAAGGGGGATGTCCTCAGCCAGCAGGTCTACTGCGAGATGCAGTCCAGCCAGTTCCGCAGCCGTGGAGCTCGCCGGAAAGGGAAGCCTGCACTGCCGGCTGTTGGTTCTGGACGGGATTACGCATGCGGCCGCTGCGGTCCCGTCTGGCATCACAGATCCGTCCGTGAACACCTGCAGCCGTCCCTCCAGTTGTTCCTGGAGCTTGCAGAAGGCCGCCTGTTGCAGTGCGGCCGCAGGCGTTCGTCGCTTGGTTGCCCCTTCCAAGCAGAGGTGGACCTCTGGTGGCTGGTGGTGAGGCGGTGGAGAGGCAACCGGAACTGGCGGATCTGGGACCATTTGGTGGTACAGCAGACAGAGGCCTCCCATCCGTGATCCCGGCTGGCTGCGGAGACGCTCCAGGAGGGCCCTGCCGTCGGTGGCGCGGTGAAGGCGGTCAATGTGGCCCAGCGCTCGTTGCAGCATACGTAACGACAGGGGCCACTCTCCTGCCTCTGCGAGAGTTGCTGCCACCGGCGAGCTTTTGGGAAGCCCCAGGATGGCCCTCAGTGCACCCCTGTGGAGTCCCTCCAGCAGGCGTCTCCTGGCCGGTGTCAGGCTCACCAGTGGGAAGGCGTACAGGAGGATCGAGGACGCCGCAGCCTGGTTGAGCCGGAGGGCCCACTTGGTGGAGCAGCCGCGGCCACGCAGCTGGAGCCTGCTGATGGCGCCCTGGACGCGCCGCACCTTGGTGGCAGCAGCCTTGGCAGCCGGGATCCAGGTGAGTCGGTGGTCAATGGTGAGGCCCAGGTACTTCACCACCAACCTCCAAGGCAGGCTGCGATTGCCAATCCTCAGCCGTCTCACGTGGGTGCGTGCTGCCGCCAGCGGGTGAATCAGCAGGGCCTCGGTCTTTGTGGCAGAGACCTTAAGCCCGATGCCTCCGAGGTAGGCTACCACTGCATCGAGGACCGCCTGCAGTGATCTCCTGATGGCGGGGATGGACTGCCTTGGTCCCCGGACCCAGAGTGCCACGTCATCTGCGTAGATAGAGCAGCGGGCCGGGAACCTGGTGTCTGTTGGGAGGGACGCCGGAAGTCCTGCCAGCGCGATGTTGAAGAGGAAAGGGCTCAGTACTGAACCCTGTGGGACACCAGCAGTGATGACCCTGGGTTGGCTGGTTGCCCCTCCAACGCGGACGCGGAAGGTCCTCCCGGACAGGAAGGCGGTCACAAAGCCTCGGAGGCTACCGCTTATGCCGAGGCGGTCCAGGGCCGCCTCGACCGCCACGTGTGGGAGGCCGTCGAAGGCGCTCTCCACGTCCAGCAGCAGCAGCATGGCCACGTCCCCGCTGCTCCTGGCGTCCTCGAGGGTAGCGACGACGTCCGAGATGGAATCTGCCGTGCACCGGTGCCGCCCGAAGCCCGTCTGCTGCTCCGGGAAGAAGCGAAGGTGGTCGGCAATCCACTCTAGTCTCTCCAGAGCCACCCTCTCCATCACCTTGCAGGGCGCGGAGGTGAGAGACACTGGCCGGTATGCGGAGAGAGCCGTGGCCTTCCTCCGGGGCTTCAGGATTGGCGCCACCACCGCAGTTTGCCAGGACTCGGGTAAGGCTCCGGTGCACCAGACGTCATTGTAGTATTCCAGGAGTCGTTGACGGCCACCTCCATCCAGGTTGCGGAGCATTTGGAAGGTGATGCCGTCGGCCCCTGGAGCACTTCGTCGCTTGGTCCTCTCGAGGGCTGCCACCAGCTCATGTATTGCTATGGGCTCTTCGCACAGCTCCCGCACCTGCGCTGACACCCATCTGGGATGGTGACAAGAGGTAGGGCAAGGGAGGGCAGCAGGCGGTGGTGCAGCAGGCAGTGGGGCTCTATCTCTGGCAGCAAACTGGTCAGCCAGCCGTTCTGCCAGGTTCGCAGCCGTGGTCGACAGGTGAACAGCCAGGGACAGTCCCTGGTTCAGGGCCCGGGGCGCCATCAGCAGGCACTTCAGCAGGCGCCAGGCCTTCGTTCCATCCCGCGAGCTGTTGATCGAGGCGCACACGCCCTGCCAGCCCTGGTTCCGGCGCCTGCGTGCGTGGCGTCTGCAGACGGCATCGATTCGCCGGAAGACCGTCCAGAGCTCCGGTTGGCGTTTGTTCAGGGCTTGCCGCTCTGCACGTCGCCGTGCCGCCCTCAGAGCCAGGTGCCGGATGTCTGGGACGGGCTGTTCCTGTTGAACCTTGGCAGTGACCGTTGCTGCCCTCGCACTGTGGGCCACCAGTTGCAGCAGGTCCCCGCTGCCTGTGTCCTGCTGGAGTAGTCGCCGGTAGACCTGCCAGTCCACCACGCGGTACTCGCGGTCCCGTGGAGCCCTACCTCTGAAGGGAGACAGCAGGATGGGCAGGTGGTCCGAGCCCCAAGTGTCCGGGAATGGCGACCAGGCATACTGGCAACCCTCCGTGGCAACGCTGAGGTCTATGGCAGTGCTGGTGACCTGCTGCCC
Organism: Rhipicephalus microplus; assembly: GCF_043290135.1. Lineage (NCBI taxonomy): Eukaryota > Metazoa > Arthropoda > Arachnida > Ixodida > Ixodidae > Rhipicephalus > Rhipicephalus microplus. Next base: position 5,241,975 of record NW_027464593.1, read on the forward strand.
ACGACGGAGGAAGGTGTTGGCACCCGAGTTGAGGATCGCCAGCCCCAGCTGCTGGAGGACATCACGCAGCTCTCTGCCTCGAGCGTCAGTCCTGCGGCCGCCCCATGCTGGGTGTTTCGCATTGACGTCCCCGCAAAGCAGGAACTTCTTGCCCAGGCGATGCGCCAGCTGACGAAGGCATCTGGGGTCCCAGGGCTGGCCCGGCCGAACGTAGATGCTGGCCACAGTGGTGTCCTGCCCCCCGATGTGGATGCGGACGGAACAGCATTCAAAGGGGCCTCCAGCCAGGTCAGCCACCTTCACCTCTGCCTGCGGGAGCTCGCGCCTGGCGTAGATAGCACACCGGGAACGTCCTTGCTGGTGGCTGTCGTTCAGGCAGGGGGCATCAGGGCAGGTCGCCAGGGTGCAGCCAGTCCTGCTGCTGTATCCGACGTACCCTGGCAGGCGAAGGTCCTCCGTCTGGGCATACACCTCCTGTAGTGCAAGCACGTCGTAGTCGTTCTGCAGGAGGTGCTCTGCCAGGTCGTCTCTTCGCCGCCCCAGCAAGTTTACGTTCCACTGCAGAACGCTAGGGCGTCGGCCTCGGCTCGTTCCGGGTGGGGATCTAGCCATGATTGGTTGTGGGGAGTGGAGAGCCTCCCGTCTGTAAGCAGATGGCTCGAAGAGGGTGGTCCAGGGGAAGAGACTCTCCCACAGACCGCAGGGTGTTCAGCAGGGTGGCGACGATTTGGTAGGCCGGGTCAGCTGGAGGCAACTCTACTGCCGCAGCAGGCGGGGCCGCAGGAGCCATGGGCACAGCAGGCCGGCCTCCGGGGGCAATAGCTGCAGGCTGGGCCGCGAGAGTGGCAGCTGCAGCAGGAGGGGCCTCAGGAACAGCAGTGGCCACTGGCAGGGCCATAGGGGCAGCAGCGCTGGTGGACTGCAGTCCCTGGAGTGGCTGGCGGCGAGATTTTCGAGGCGCTGGGATGGGTCTGGCCGGAGGGGGGGGCGGCGCGGGGTGGCCCTTCACCACGCTTGCAAAGGTCCGCGCCTCCCGAATCTCCTCTCGCACCGCTGCTGCCACTGTGCGCCTCGAGAGGATGGTTGGGGAGGATGCCATGATTGTGGCAATTTTCCGCTGCTCCTGCCACCGAGGGCACTCTGGGGTGTCTGCAGAGTGAGGGCCCCCGCAGTTGACACACCGGGTCTGCTTGCAGCTCTCTCCAGGGTGGGTCCGGCCGCATCTGATGCAGCTGCCTGGCCAGCTGCAGCTCTCCTTCACATGGCCGAACCGACCGCATTGCCGGCACTGCAGAGGGCGGGGTCTGGCTGGCCGCACTGGGAAACGAACCAAGAAGAGAGACACGTGCTCCGGCGGCACAGGGCCGGCGAAGCGGAGCGTCACGGTTCGCCCCTCCCTGGCAGCAGAGAGCACCGGAACGGCCGACTGGATCCCAGGCAGCAGGCTGTCCACCGCAGGCTCCCCGTCGACACCATGTAGGTACCCAATGCTGGTCTTGTGGTCAGCGGGTTCCTTGGCAGATACGGGGATCCCCTTTAGCTCCTTGATGGTCAGGAGCTGCTCCAGGCACTCTCGCGTGGTAGCGTCAGCAGCCACAATGTTGCGTTTTTGGTTAACGCGAATTGCGGCCACGCCGGGCCTTGTAGAGATCCACTGAAGGTACCTCCGGGGGCTGACGGCCGGAACAGAACTGTGCCCACAATGGCAGGGTCGACCGGGAGGGCCGCAGCAGCAGCAAGGTCCCTGGCACGGCGTCGGGCACTTTTGGTAGTGACCACCTGGAAGCCCTCTGTGTCTGGGGGACTCCCGGCTGCACTGCTGTGCTTCCTTGTGTCCACTGCAGTGGGGGCCTTGCTGAAAGGTTGGGGAAGGTTGGCAGCTGTGCCCTCCGATGCAGTAACCGGGGGTTGCTTCTTGGTGGGCCTCTTCTTCCCCTTCTTTCTGCGGTTGGTATGTGTGGCCCCCGCTGACGATGTGAGGAGGAAGTCTTTCGCAGTATATGGGGCTTCCTTTCGGGTGGTGCCCCCTGTAGCGGTACGAGTGATAACCTCTTCGACCACCTCCATGGCAGCTGAAGCGTCAGAGGGTGGGTTGTCGGGGGATTCGGTGGTCCCTTCTGTTGCAGGCGGTAGGTCGACCGTTGAGGCGGTAGTGGGGTGTTGGCGAGTGCCTGCACCATCCGAGCTCGTTGGGTCCGGGCCGCCTGTTGGGGCAGATGTTGTCATGTCCCCTGTGGAGGACGCCCCTTCGGAATTCACCACGGTTCTGAACTCGCTCCCTGACATCTCCTCTGAGCCCTTTGAAGCGTGTGCTTCCTCTTCGGGGGAGGTAGTGGCCGTTTGCTTTCGGGGAGCGTGGTCGTCCTCGTCCCCACTCTCTTCCCGCAGCCTCTTCCGTGAGTTGAAGTTCATCGACTCGTTGTCCTCATCGGAGCTCAGAGGTAGGGGAACACCAGCAGGCCCCTGTGTCTGCCCAGGAGCTTCGCTCTGCGTGGGGCTTTGTGGTAGCTCCTCTGCAGTTCTGGTGGCTATGATGGCAGGTGCGGCCCCGCTGGCGCACTGAGAGGCCGGCATGGGGGCCTGTGTGGGGGCGACAGGGTTGGCCTGCAGCCACTTCTCCACTATGGCTTGGATGTTTTCGGTCGCTATCTTCTCGAAGAAGAGGTGGCGGTGTGCCTGTACCTTGTTGGTCGGGAGGCTCTCCGATCTTCGGTGAGAGTAGCGACGCCTTGTGGGCTCTTCAGGAGTTCGGGCAGCAACTAAAGTGCTGTCTGCCGATGGGGGGGAAGCCACGATGGGCGAGCGGGCGTCGGTGTTGCGCCTAGGCGAATGCATGGTTACACTCGCGCACGAGTTCCCAGGGATGTGCGACACCGCTCAGGAAAACAACACTTCACAATTAGTGCAAGAGAAAGAAGAAGAAAAACGGTTGCACTAAGGAGGACTGCGAAGCGTCACTGTCAATGTTCGTTAAAAAAAAAAAAACCGCACACTGCACAGAAGTGGTTGCCCAATAGCGTGGTCACGTGTAATGGACACTAGTTGTTCGTTATGACTCAAGCGCCTGTGCACCGCACACACAGGGGCGGCGAAAGCGCGTCTAAGCTACGTGCAATGAGCCGTGGCCCTACACCACGACACACGCCGGTCGGCCGCGTACAACACGCGAAGTGAAAAGGAATTAATTCACTAACCGGCAGTGTGAGGTGTGGGGGGTTCCGGGCAGTCCATGGCAGGCTATTCCACAGCAGTTGCGGCCGCAGATCAGTGTAGATGTCCGTCACTGTCGCAGGAGCGCGAACGCATTGCTGCGGAGGAGCCGTACTCCTGACGAGCGCGGCCCGCGAGCGACCGCACTCAGCGGGAGTTGGGCAGCGACTGACGTCAAGGAGAGGCAGCGAAAAGGCGCGGAGCGCACAGACACGACCGTCTCCTCTGGCTGTCCAAACTCCGAGATTGCTGGGCGCAGGCCTGAAAAGCTTCCAGGGGTGACACGGAGGAAGGAGGAAGGAAAGGTAAGGAGAGGCCCGGACGTCACTCGTTGTGAAGCCGCGATGAAGCCGGAAGTCGGCCATATTGACTTGGCAAATTCTCCTCTCTTGTTTACATATGAATGCGAAGCAGAAGGCGCGACTCCCTCTCCGGCTCGGAAAGCACGTGGGCTGCGCTGCGCGTGTGTCGTGACGATCCGAAACTAATGGAACTGGGCTTATCACTCTGAGCCAGCGGGACACCTTCAGCGAAATCTCTTCATCCGAGTAATAACAGGGAGTAACAGCTCGCCGACAACGAAGCAACTACGAGAGAACGCGCGCTAGATGCACTGACAACGGCGAGTGGTTTCACGTCATTAATTCAGCAACTGTACAGACAACACGATCAGTCGTGCGCCTTCTACGGTTGCATTCCGCCACGTGGCCGACGCAGCATCCTGCCACTGTGTCCGTGTTCTGCGTGAAAATCACTGGCGTCAGCATTCTGCGACCGTGGTGACTGAGCACGGTGCTAGTGACAGTTGAACGTGGTTGCTGTTACGGTGAGATTACATGCAATGCTGGTGGGGAGTGTACCAAGCGGAACAGAAAAGGTGTTTTAATACGCAGATGCAAGTTGTTACTGTACACACACAACACGAAACTACGTATGTGCACATGGTCCTCACGGCGTCTTGCTGGGCTCAACAGCGCCGTCCGTTGTCACAAGCAAAAGCACTGCTCAGCCGTCACTGACCTGCAAGGGGTTCGTCGTCATTCAGCTTCGTCATGGTGCCCAACGCAACTTCGCTGAACACTAACTGCTTCATCCGCGTCATCCGCCGCACGACACATGGATATGCACTTGTTCTACGCACTGTTGAAACCCCGTGATGGACAAAGGAATTTGTAAACGTTGATAAGAGTAATGTAACAGCCAGGAGAACACTGCGTAACCAATAACGCGGCGAAGAGCACAGATATTGTCTGCCATGGCTCAGCACGAGACCTGGGGAGGCACACATTCCGCCGCCAGCCGCGGCCGCTCACTGCTAGACCAGCTACACTGCGCAACTCGTAACCATAGCAACGCCGCCATTGTGCCTAGTGAATATGGCCGCCATGATGTCATTTCCGCCACACTTTTTACGCCCTGCGCCGGCTGGGCAAGCCCTCTCCTTACCTTTTTTCTTACTTCGTGGGGGGTGACGATGTAACCCCCTGAAAGGTGGTTTTTCTGCGGTGGAGGGGTACTAAGCCCAAAAGCATTTTTAGATGTATGTATATCTGCACGTAATCTCCTGTAACAATGGTTTCACTGCAGTGAAGTGGTGCCTAGCCGGCAAAACATGCATTTAGGGGAAACCCACACTGCTGGGAAGTCCAACTTCAAAGGTAAATGAAGATATCACATCGATTCATTTTTCGCGTTTAATCCTGTAATGCTTAGAAACTGTTGAGCATTCCTAAAATTTTTTTCCTTCAATATTTGCTTGATGTGCTTACAAAAGGTCATCCAAGTCATTTTCTCACACCTTTACATCACGTCATAAAGGAATGTATCACTTATGACACAATGGCCAGTGGCGCAAGAGTGGGACCGAGCTTCCACTGGTGACAGTCACTGGTGGGAGGCGGCAAAATAGTTTACCTGATAGTTTTCTAGCTTCTGAAAAATTTTGAATTAACGTTTGGTCTGTCCATGGAAACTTGAAGAATCTTTGCTAGTGGCAATGGCTCCGATGCCTTCAACAATTTATCTTCAATGTCATCCGCCATTGCATGGCCCATTAAAATGAATGTCAAGCACCTAGTTGATCTGATGTGAACGTCCATCTGCTTCTGATGGAGGTAATCATTTGCGGATTCATCAAAGAAAACAACTTAGTAATCACACTTCTCTATTGCCCGGTGGACGGATGATAGAAAGAAGGGGCCCAAACCATGGCACATACGGTACGTGCACTTTTTTTTCTACACGTAAAAGCTTTCGCCACTTCGCTATCGGAAGACATTTTCTGGAACAGTTCGCTTGTGTGTGCAGATGAACAGTACGAGTAATGTGAAATGACAACCTTTAATACCCACAATATCTTGGCTTCGGTCACTCCATCGTGGGCCTTGCACGCGGTATTCAAATCTGAGGACTGCTTTGGAACTGAACGAATGGATTCGCCATTTTCGCGGGGTGTCACATACTTTATCAAGAAGCTACTTGCTGCGTCCTTCATGCTGCCGATGTGCTTCGCACTCCTCTGGTGGCTTTTTAGCGCAGACTCCCCCATTGATGAGACATGGAATGTCTTTGCACATGGTCTGCATCTAGCATGATGTGAACTCATTTGGTCGGGTGCGACCCAGTCTTTGTACTCAACGCGACTGAGCCACGATTTCTGGAAATTGTACTGCGCAGGTATTGCGCACAAACACAACTATGTCGACGTCCAACCTGCATGGCATAAAACATACTCCGATGAAGCGAATGGGAGGTGGCGAACAAGCAAGCTAAATGTCCTTCGCCGATGAAAAACACACACACAATACCACAACATGAATGCCGATGGCAGACTTGTGGTGGATAACCGAATCAGATTGGATTGGCTTGAATCGAAAGGCGACCTACGACCGCTTTCAATGAGGCCAGTTGCTGAACGAACACTCGGCACTGCTGAAGTCCATAGACCTTTCACATTCTCACGGCGTTGTTGTTGGCGGTGGTTGTTGGAGGAAGAATGAGACTCCTAATTTCCGCAGCCCATAAGGGTGCACAGCGCAACGTGTCACGGTGTGCCTCCCCTTCAGACCTCCTCCCACGTGCAGCTTGAGTCTGACTTGCAATGTACTTTCACTCTTATAAGGTTTACAAAGTCACTTACATTTAAAGTACATTAGCCACGCACCTTTCAGTGAACAATGTGTGAACGCGATGCATTTTTTTCTCCTCTGCTGATTGCCCGTTGTTATTGAGCGGGGGACGCTGTTTCACCGGGTGCTGAGAAAGCGCTAGCAAAACATGGATACCGGAAGTAAATGTTACCAAATAATATTTGTCGGCCGCGCTTCAATGGTTGTCGCTACGTAACAAAAGAACGAAAAATAATCTAGGGACTTAAGGCGCCGCAGATAGAGTTTAAGGGTTTTCAAGCACCACTTTTAAGCAACGTAATATTTGAGCGTTTTCAAGGTTTTCAAGGATCCGTGCGGACCTTGTGGTATGTTGTGTTAAGTTTGAATTTTCTTTTTCCTTCATTATTACTGCTTTGTGATATCGGATCTAGCCTGAAGTTGGCAAAGACAATGTCTGGGTGCGTTCTCTTGGTGGTTGTTGGTTGTTTCCGGTCATACGAAATGCATATGCATATTAAGACATCATCTACTGCACAAGCCAGTCATCTGTGGTCACCATTGTCAACCTCTTCATTGCCATCGGCACCATCATCGTCATGGCGTACACGCGTTCTTCATCGTCATCAGCATCATCGTCAGCTGTGGCTACAATGCACAAAGCCAATGGACAAGCCTCAACCTTAAAGTAGCACTGACATCAAATTTACTCATGCCAAGATTTTTGCGTCAGTGAGTAGCTATAGACCCCGAAGCAGCGATTCGTGACCCCCCCACGAAGTAAGGAAACGCAACTGAGGGATGAATAACTATCACTTTTATTGATTAATATTGCTGGGATCTAGCAGTATTCAAAAACGGCCGGCAATCCCGCCATATTTAGCGCTGGAAGCACCAGCAGTGGCGCTACCTCGCAGTCACCTCCAGATCACGCCACAGCTGAGCACTTCTCCACAGAAAAGAGTGACGTCAGGCTCAGCTGCTCCGCAAACATTTCGTCTGCCAGACGGACACACTCGCCTTGTTACCTGCATTGCTGTCGTCGACTCGGGTTCAATACGATAGTCTGGAGCTTGTAATCTCCATGATTCGCGATGTCTCGAAATATTTTTGATTCGATCGACCTTTTGCAGAACAGTGATTCTCAAATGGACGCCGTTCCAAGCAGCACTGCAGAGGTTCTCGAGGATGCATGCTTCAGCCATGTTCGCTCGTGTGTCTCAGTTAGCTATATTGGTGTGTTTTGGCGTGCAGAGTATTCAGGTATACGCAGAAGGGTCGATGCAATATAGCTATCGCGAATGAGCATCAGCGGAGAAATAGAACACGTTTCCTGTTTGTCAGGTTCTTTTTTGGCACCTCCAGATGGCCCCATCTATCCAGCCTCTCGAGGTTAACGCGGTATTACCATTTTTACGTGGACGCAAAGTCTATAGATAAACTAAAATTCAATGATACCTGCATAATACTTGTTAGCGTCGATATCTGACTACACGATCTTCCACTTTTGATAGGTTGTGGTCGTGTTGATGTGTAACACATACGCGATATGAAAGGACACCCTCATTGCGCTTTTTCCGTGCTTCGAACTAGACGACTGCAATTCACAATGATTCCCCGAAATGCTGACCAACAAGCACACGTTTCATCATGCTCTTTTCTTTAGCCATTCTTTTAAAGGTGGTTTTTATCTTGATAATTTCACGAAATCATTCAAACCGGTGCGATGAAGATCAGATGCGACGAGCCACGGCCGGACTAGACTGCACCTGCGTGCGCTAGCCGTGCCCTAGCCCGGCCGTGGACGAGCGAGTGCGTTTCTGCACTTCGGCGTCAGTCAGCACCACGATAAGAACACTCGGATCATACACGTCATTGCTACTAGGGCATCGTCACTCAGGATGGTATTTGTGGAATGTATCACACCGAACACATAGCACTAGTGACGATGTCGCAGGGCAGTCTATTTTTCGGTTTTTCTCCTTAGCTTTTCCACGCTGTTCGACATCGAAATAAAATAACTTCCACGTGACGGAGGCTGTTCAAGTTTGGCCAAGAAGACCTATGCATACCAAGCGATCGAATGATGGGCACATCTCGATCTTGAAATTTGATGTCAGTGCTCCTTTAAAGGAGCTTCTCCCCTTAAACCTGTCTGCAGCTACATTGCGACTTGGCCTTTGTGCTGAGGTAAAAACTTGCATATCCTGATCACAATTTCGCCACCCAATGCAAATTTGCACTGCTTGTTTTGTTGTCCTTGAAAAACATTACGAAGGTACAGGTAACCAAAAGTGCTCGCACGACCCCACAGCTTGATGTCTCATGGGTGAGGTTTGGCTGGCATATGTCTTGTCAAGAGGTTGGAGGAAGACCGAGAGACGCCGGGTTTCAAACGAGAACGCAATGTTTATCTTCTATATGCCCTAAGTCCCTGTTGCCGTCCCAGCCTTCTTAGCGCGGGGTCCCAACAGGTATGTGGCTCCCTCTCTAGAAAGAACATGTCTGCAAAATGAACGTAGCTTACTCAGACTATCTCAAAAAATGTTTTTTACGTCGCACTCACTCGGACTCAGACACACCAAATTTTTTTCAACTGAAAACACTCGAGATCAAACTCACAGAACTTTTTCTCAGTTGGATTCACTCGAACTCAGACTCGCCAAACGTATCCTCAATCGCACTCACTCGGACTCAGACTCGCGAAATGTTTCCCCAATCGAACTCACTCGGACTCAGACTCATAAAAAGTTTCCTCAATTGAACTAACTCAGACTCACGAAAGGCATCCTTTATCGGACTTACTTAGACTCAGACTCGCCGAATGCATTCTCATTCGGACTCGCTGGGACTGAGACCTCGCTGAAAGTTTCCTCAGTCGAACTCTGTCAGACTGAGGCTCACCAAACCTATCTTCAAGTGGACTCACTCGGACTCCTGACAAATTTTCTTGGTCTGACTCGGACTCGCCAAACGTACCCCAACTGGACTCTGACTCGCCAGACGTATTCTGCACGACACTCAGACTCGCCGGACGTATCCCCAACTGGACTCACAAGGGCCCTGATCAAAATTTTCCACAAGTAGACGCAGTCGGACTATGCTCACGTAACATTTCCTCCATCGGACTCAAACTCGCCAAACGTGTCAGCAGCCGGACTTACCAGGGCTTTATATATTGCTTAACCTGGCTGACTCTGCCCCTATAATTCAGCGACATTAAGTTTGGGCTGGATCACTGAGTACCCCACAAAGCCATCAAACCAACTATTCTTAAAAAGTCTCAATCTGGCCTACACTCATCAATGTCTCGCACAGTCTGGCTCCTACTACAGATTGATTATATGCGTTGAAGATTTCTGTGGCGGCGGAACAATCGGTGCAATACTCTGCACTGGCAAGTTTACATAAAAGCATGTGTAAACAAAAAGGCTACACAAGGTGGCCCAAAAAAGTGCCCATGGTCTTTTTTGTGTATTTGTATGCTCAGTTTTTCGATAATGCATTTTATCTTAATCGTGGTCTTGTGGGGGATTGCCCTCTTCTGATATGGAAATCTTTTGTTTACTGAAGTCGCATGTCGTTTCATGATGCCACGGTGGTTTGCAGTTATTGACAGCGGGTACAACACAGAGCAAGAGCGAACGACAAGAACGTTAACGAACAGCATTTTCCTTTGTTGCACCACAGCATGAAAAGAAAACAGCATGCCCTGCGTGCACAAGACCACACAATCAAATTTATACATAGGTGCGAAAGTAAATTTTAAATCGGGAATAAAACCTTTCTAATCGCAAGTCTAAGAAATGCCTTCTAGAGACAGGACTGCACCTTTGGCTGAGTGATATCGGAGCAGTGCTGACACATGAGTCTTAGGGCATTGCGTATGTTTATTTCATCAATTGCACTCTGTCTTGACGATAACTTTTCAAAACCCTGCATGCTCAATATTTCCGCAGACTGCACAACGAACAGTCTAATTGCATGCATCTGGGGATGATTGCTCTTGAGTTCTCTGAGCAGAGGCGTAGCCAGAGGTAGATCACTGGGTCCCCCCCCCCGAAACAATTTCTAGGTACGACCATGTCTCTGAGATGGGTGTTGAGGCAACGATACGGCTGCTGCTAATACAGATACTTTTTTCTGCAGGGTAACTGTTTACTACAGGTGCCGGCGTCATGCACAATGTCGTGCCGAAACAGCCAATCTCTGTCGCTGCAGTGGTCAGCGGTGAGCGAGCAAGATGTTGGAAATTTTCTCCATTGTTCGTAGGATAAATGCAACAAAATAGTCCAGACTACAAAAAAAAAAAAAAACTTTTGAAGTTTATTTTTGGCATATTATAGCACCAGTTGCTCTAGCAATTATATTTAACATTTTCTTTGCTTTTCACATGCTGAGCTGCAATAACTAGCTGCTCAATTGTGTGGGGCAACAGTGAAGTTCCCGTGGCCCTTTGTAGTCCTCCAAAAACTGAAAATAGCCTTTCCACAGTCAGATGATGCAGTGAGCTCTAGGTATAATGGGGCTAATTTTTCCAGCTTAGAGTAATTCTTTTAATTATTTTTCCAAAAAAAAAAGATAAGATCTCGAGAAGGGCACGAACTCTTCTAATAGTTTTTCAGCTCTACTTGTGAGAAGACGTTTGTGTTGGGCTAAGAAGATCCTAGCATAGGGGCCTTCAGTGCTAAAAGAAGCTGGTGCAGATTTTTTTATTAGATGATTGGGGCTCCGATTGAATGTTGCCTCGGGAACCACTCGAGGCCAATCCACTTCTGGTTGGCAAATCCATATAGCTCCATTCTACCGGAGCTCATTTGCAGCCAGCTGCGTGACAGGTACTCCTCGTCTGAGAAGATCCGCTGGATTTACTTTTCTGGGGTAATGTCTTCACGATAACCCATCCGTTAGATGTTGACTATCAGTGACGTGGCTGCGCACGAACTGCTGCCAGCGGTCAGCATTTCCAAGGATTCAATAGAGCGCAATTGTTGAATTCGTTCACAGGCAGGCATTCGGGGGCTGCTCTTTTAGGGTGTCCAAAATGTGGCGGAATAGCCGAACAGTCGGCTTGCCCTGTTGCGCCAACGAAGAGGCAGAATCCGAAGTTTAACTGTTTATTTAATGGCCAGCAGAGACTGCACCACTTGGCTGTGACAATAAGACACCGTGTCACTGCTCTCTAAGTGAAAATAAGTACAGCGAAATCTAACGGTAAAACTGCGCAGGATGTGTAACAATATTAACATCTTTCAAAGGAGCACAGACAAGCAAACCACCAACCACCGTCTCCCCCCTTCCTTGGCCCCCTATGCAAGGTGAAGACGAATTTGTCCTGCACCCGCGCAGTTTTCGGCACTGCTGCTGTTTCGGAGGTGCTGGCTAGGGACCGATGTTGTTCCTAGAAATTTAGGAAACCGCTCTCAAAGGCAAGCGGTTCTTTCGGGCTTGCCGTCGCCTTCATGAAACCACTCAAAGTTTCTTTCTTAGTCGACAACAATGTACCCCAAAAATAGTCCCATAGCCAAAGAGAAAATTTCGACGCCAACTTGAACACAAAGTAGACCAATTGGGCTATCGATAGCCCAATCTGGTAACCATACTGGGCTGGCCGATGCGAAGGTGGAGAAGGGAAGCGCGCTCCCTTCTTGTCAGGCCGGTTCTTGGGAGAAGGCGTGGTGGGAGGGAAGAGATTCTTTAAACAAAAGAAGGTGAAGAGTGGAGTTAAGTGATGCAGTAACTGTCTCTCAAACAGGGACACCACAACTGCTACACTGGGGGCGAGAAGGGGTAAAAGAGTAGGGGAGAATTAGAGGGGAGTGAGTAGGATTGGTGTAGGAAGGCAGGAGCAGTATAAGAGAGGACTGGCAACACATACCTACTCCCAAAAATGAAGTTTCTCGCCGTCAGCTCCAGGCCCAGTCGGTGTGGTCTAAGGGCGTTTGGTCAGTTGCGTAACCTTGATGAAGTTGAGGACAGCCCGCAGGGCAGAGCGTACATGATGGGCCGATCCTACCTTGAGGTATTCTTTATTTTATTTATTTATTTATTTATCGTGAATACATTGAAAGGCTGACGACAAAAGCTGCATACAAGCAGCTTGACAAGCCCGTCAGCCCAATTCAAACGTCAGCAGCAGACGGCAGATATGCATGCTGTAGAAATTTACAGTAATAGACACAACACACCAAAGTATCACAATTCTATTGCGATAACAAAAATATGCAAGTAAAAAATGTATGCACGCTAACAACTAAACAAAGAAACGATATTGTATTCGAAAAACATGGGAACGCTACAAACAAGAAAAAGAGAAACGACGAGGCAATACTGAAACATACAAAAGTGCAAATAGTGTCAATTTACAAAAAAAGATGCACCGGTAAAAGAAAGACTAATAATAAAAAGTATACATATGAGCTACTGCACACAACAGAACAGGAATAAGCGCTTCAAAAAAAAAAAAATTGTTACACCAATCAGGGTATCACCCACACTGAGATGCATATGCACTAAAATGTTACACATAGGAAAACCTACGGCTAGTAATTGAAGGCCCGAAAAATTGGATGCATTATGCATTAAAACGGTACACACAGGAAAAAAAGTAATGTTTGTTGTTGAAAGCGCGAAAAATTTGAGTTGCAAAGAGAAGGAGTAAAAAGAAGGTCTGTAACGAAGGTCTGCAAGGCAGAATCGATAGACACTTGGCGATAACAAAATGGGCGACGTAAAAAAAAAAAAAAGAAACCTTACCAGGATGACGCTATCAATCTACGCACTTTCTTTTTGGAAGTACGCGTCATATCTATGTTTCTTGCTTCGAGTTTGTTCAGTAAGGGCGGCAAAGTATTAGATAATGTTTGCAGACCGTATGATGTACGAAAGGTGGGCACGTGCCATCGTTCAGTGTTTCTGCAAGTGTATACAGGCGCATTCGGGCAAAGGCAGGCCAGCTCAGATAAATTTTTGGAATTTTTCGCTAGTTCTTTCTTGAAGCTAAGAGCTAATCTTACATTATAAAGATAGAAAATTTTGGTAATGCAGTATTTCTGAAATAAATGACTAGTGTGGGCCGAGAAGCTCAAATTCCAAATGGAACGCAAGGATTTTTTTTGCAGTAAATTGAGTCTATTTTTATTAGCAAGCGTAGTAGTTCCCCAAACTAGGTGAGCGTAATTTAGATAAGATTCAAACAAAGATTTATAAAGCAGTAACTTAACTGTAAGTGGAATTAAGTGGCGGTGTTTGCTAAGAATTCTTGCAATGCGAGACAATTTTATCATTACAGAATTAACGTGGTCATCCCAAGTAAGGTGACTACTGAAGTGCACTCCTAATACCTTCAGGCATTCCACGATTTCTATTGAGTCAGAACCAAATTTAACATACTGCGGAACAATGATTTGTTTATTTTGGGGTCGAAAAAGACTTGTTTGCGTTTATTTTTAATCTATTAGTAATTGACCAGCATTGAATAGACTGCAAGACAGCATTAGTTTCCCTTCCGATCTGGTCAGACGAGTCCAACGAAAAAAGTATGGTCATATCATCGGCATACAAAATGCACTTAGCTTGTTGACATAAGCTAAAAATATCATTAATATATAAATTAAACAACGAAGGTCCTAATATACTCTCCTGTGGAACTCCAGCTATTATACGCTTAACAGATGATTTGTGGGTATCAATACAAACATACTGTGTGCGACTGGCTAAGTAAGAGGCGAGTAAAGAGTGAACACCACCGCGGAAGCCATACCTATCAAGTTTCGATAAAAGTATGTTGTGATTAATGCAATCGAATGCCTGAGAAAAATCTATAAACGTGCCTAGAACAACTTTCTTTTCTTCAAAGGAGCGTAATACGTATTCTTTTTGTTGAAGTAGTGCTAATTCCGTAGATTTGTGTGTTACAAAGCCGCATTGATCGTCAGAAACTAATTTATGAGTTTTACAAAATGATGACATCCGAATCTGAATTATTTTTTCAAGCCCTTTAGAAAATACCGGCAATATTGACACGGGTCGATAGTTTGACGCACATCTCCTGTCTCCCTTTTTAAAGAGGGCGAACACTTTTGCCTTTTGCATTTCGGTGGGAAAAACGCCTGAATTAAGGCAGAGGTTAAAGATGTCTGTAAGTATTGGGGTTAATATATCAAGGACGTATTTCACCGGCTTTATCTGGACGTCATCTGCATCCCGGCTTTGAGAATTTTTCATATTCATAAAAACAGAATAAACTTCTGAGCATGTCACTGGGTTCATAAACATGCAATTACTGTTATAAAAATAGGAATTTTCATTTGGCGGTGCAGCACATTCACTCCTGCGGCTAACAAAACGATCGTTAAAGGCATCACACATGTCTTTGCCCGTGACGCTAGCTCCATCAACAACGATCTCAACGGGAGCTATGACATTGTTCAACTGCAAAACTACCGTATTTATTTGTGTCCATATTTTTTTCACGTCATCTTGACAGGATTCAAACAGAGCGTAATAGTACGCATCTCTTGCCTGTTGTAATTCTTTGTTGAGTTTATTTCTGTATAGTTTAAACTGCGAAAATAGTTCTTGATTACGCTGTTCAACAAATTTTTTGTACATTTGATTTTTCTTCCGAATTTTTTTCAATAAGCTTGACGTAATCCACGCTTTTTTTGCTTTTTTAGATGTGAAACAGGCGCGGGTTGGAAAATAAGTATTGTATATTTCTACAAATTTTCCAAAAAAAGTGTTGTATGCGACGTTTGCATCCGTCATGGCGACGACGTGAGCCCAATTCACACAAGCAACTGCCTCTCTAAAGGCCTCGAGTCTATTTCCGGTAACGCGTTGTACTAGACGCCGCCTCGGCACCGTCTTGTTTACTTGTGTTTTAACTGCGAATAGAACTGGAAATACCGTAGCCAACCACGGAACTTAAATAACGATTCTCATCAAAATTTGTAATAAAAAGGTCAATAAGAGGTTCGGTTGTAGGTGTAATTCTTGTTGGTTTAGTAACGGAATTGGCGCAGCCATTGGCTGAAATAACTGCAAGAAGATCTCTGGTAACGTTACTATCAGAAAGCAAATTTATATTAAAATCACCTCCTAACACCACGTGATATTTTTTTAGATTTACATAATTCAAAAATTTATCTAAAAATGAAAGAAAATTTATGATACGACCAGCAGGAGGACGGTAACAAACCGCAATAACCATGCAGCCCGATAGTGTACAAAAAAATTCATAATCAGGCGTAAGTTCACAAAATTCAAGCAAGGGGTCACAAGCAATTGATTTTTTAACCAGGACACAAACTCCACCACCGGCACCAACTGTTCTATTTAAAAAATAAGAGTTATAATTTGGAAGCTGAATAACTTGTTCCGGACAGGTATACCAAGATTCAGTTAGCATAACAACATCCATCATGTCAAGCTCATTAAACAGTTGTTCGAGGGTTGCTGACTTATTAACGGCCGATTGCACGTTGAGGTGGAAACAGCGAAAAAATGTGTCACACAGGATTGGTTGATTTTTCAATTGATAAAAGGTGTCGTACTTAACTGTGGCCATTATTGTTGAGAGTTTCCGTTAGCCGAAGCATTCTTTGTCTTACTTGCTCTTGAACAGCGACTGGTTGTCGTGCTTTATCATATGTACTTGACACACAGACCAGGCTACACACCATAAGCAGGAATATTAGGGGGCGTATATATGCAAAAAACCGAAAAGGAACACGAAAAACACAGCTCAATTCTAAAGCAAAGGTGTGGCATGATTCACAGAATAATTGGGATAACGAAGGAACCGACAGTATTACAGCGCCCTTCACATGTTCAGAAATTATCTGCATACAAAGAACAGATTCAATTTTTGCGTATTTCACCGGGGTGATGTTACAGTTTTCACGCAAGTCACAAGAGCAGCAAAGGCAGGTTTGACAAATGCAGTTTTTCTCTACAAGCTCTGATGCGATCGGAAAAGGGCAAGTCATCTAACATATTTCAGGATCAATTTAAACCACTTTGGCAAGGTCGGCATCGCAGGTGATATGCAGTACAGGTGACTTTTCTGCCTTCCGCATGAGAATTCTGCCCTGGAATACCCAAACAAACTTCCAGTCTTTATCGCGCTTCGCCTGATGAGCCTTGCCCAGCAGTATTTTGTTTTCAACACAAAGTGAAGCGTACAGACACGAATGTACAACCACATCATCCAAGTAAACTTGAGCACCCGGTATTCCTTGAAGGATGGCTTCCATGCGTCTCTGGAAAATTGCTGGGGCGGACGCTACACCGAAAGGGAGTTGGTTGAAGCAGAATAGTCCTTTTTGCGTGTTAACGACTAGAAGCTGCTTTGCGTTCTCATCTAGAGGTAGCTGACTGTAAGCGTCCTTTAGATCGATTGTAGAGAACACTTCGCCTCCACTTAAGCTAGCAAAGATGTCTTGAATTTTGGGCAACGGATATTTTTCCGTGTGGCAAGCAGCGTTGACTGTTACTTTGAAGTCACCGCAAAGTCGTATGGACCCATTTTTCTTTACTACCGGAACGAGAGGCGTTGCCCAGTCAGCGCAAGCAACTGGTGTCAAGATTCCTGTCTGAACGAGACGGTCTATCTCTTGGCTAACGGCTTCTCTCATCCCGTAAGGCAAGAAACGAGGTACGACACCTTCGCGCAAGCGTAACTTAACGGGTGGCCCTTTGATTAAACCTAGCTCTTCCGAGAACAAGTCCTGAAACTCGTCTAACAACTGCTGCACCTGTAAATCGTCCTTAGTAGAGGATGGCTTACCGGGGGCAGCCTTCATTCCGACGGCGAGAACCTGCCTTCCGTGCTGTTCGAGGGCTTTGATGACGTCCCGCCCACACAGATCCGGTCCAGAGCACCCCAGCACCACCAAAGTAGCGTCCAGTGTGGTCCCGCCGTACGTCACCGTGATATTGAGTTGACCCTTGACGGGAAGTTGACCGAGGAAACAAGTCAGTTGCAAAGTAGTCTTCTGGAGCCGAGGCCAAAGGTGACAGTATTTGGTGTAGGTAGGCCATGTGATGATTGTCACGGGGGAACCGGTGTCTACTTGCATTCGGAGAGCCACGCCATCCCATTTCATGGTGCGATAAATTGGCTGGACCATGTTCACCGATGCCGCTTGCAAGTTGAGCAGAAATTGTTCGTAGTCGTCATTATCAGACCACTGACTTTCACAGTGGAATACTTTGTTTTGCCGGGACTGGTGCTGCTGGCACACACGGGCTAGGTGTCCTTGCCTCTTACAAGTGAAGCATTTAACAGAACGGAACTGGCATTTTTCCACTGTATGACCACTTTTGCCGCAGTATGGGCACGTCCCTTTGGGCCGCCAGAAGTTTTCCCTGCTCGCCGACTCTCGTAGTGACGGATGCCTAGTTGGTTGGCCTCTGCGCTTCATCGTCATAGCGTGCACATTGTCCGTGTTTTGCACGCTGGCCATGTGGTCCACGTTTGCCGCTGTCATCTCTGCTGCACGCGCTGCCTCTTCCGCCTCCCTCAGCGTGAGTTCCGCTTTTGCAAACAGCTGCCGACGAACACTAGCGTCGCGCAGGCCGCAAACAATGCGGTCTTTTAGCATCCTGTCGAGGGCGCTACCGAAATTACACCTGCTTGCAATCTTTCGTATTTCCACGAGAAATTCATTTACTGACTCTCCTACAAGCTGATTCCTTGTGAAGAACTTGTACGATTCTGCGATTTCATTGCACGCCGGAGCAAATCGCTCACCCAGGAACTTCACAGCGTCTTCGTATTTCAGGTCCTGTATCTTCGCCGGCGCGCATCGTGCAGCCAATAAATCCACTGTCTTTGTGCTCAACGCCGTGACTAAAATTGCCCTGCGTTTCTTCTCGTCGTGACGTCGTGAACCTCGAAGTATGCTTCCAAGCGTAGCCGGTAAGCCTCCCAGTTGTCCGCCTCCTCATCAAAACCCGGTGGGCCCGCGTGCGCAGCCATGGTCGCAGCGCGACCAACGGTTCGACCGCCTCGTCGCCACTGAAGCGTACAGACACGAATGTACAACAGTGAACAACGTTTATTGGGAGCGAGGCTTTTTATAGCCTCTGAAGGGTATGCGCACACAACGTGCGCAGTGGCAGTGACATGTGCAAATGACGATGCATCACAAAGGTGCTCATTTAAGTAGAGTGGGAGGTCACGGTGAAAACCGAGAAGACCCGTCTGCAGTTTCTTTTTTCTAGTGGCTTCGAGCAAACTGTCTCGTGCACGTCTTGTTCGAAATTTGACTATTACATTGAACTGATCCTTTTTTTTTCGTTGGCACCCGATGAGCGACGTCAATGTCGTCTTTGCTAACTTCGACTTCAAGGCACTTAGCAATGTCTTCAACGACTGTCTCCAAGTCTTCGTTAGGCGCCACCGGTAGACCTTGAATTTCCACGTTCATATTCCGGCTATACTGCTTAAGATCAACCAATTCTTTCCTAGCCACAGCAAGCTCCTTCCTTAACTCCTGATTTTGTTTGCAGCATTCTGCATTTCGGGTCTTTACCTCAGCAATCTCACGACGAAAACCATCGACATCTTTTTTGAAGTTCTCAAAGCAGTCGTTCATGAATTTCATAGATTTGTGAATATCGCCCAGCTCGGTACGAATTTCCGCGTTGGAAGTTGCCACCTTTGCTACCTCATTTTTTACGTCACTCGAAAAGATGTCAAGCTTGGCTAGCAAATCGCCCAAAACCTTTACGACCTCCTTAATACTGTTTGGTTGCTTTTCAGCAAGCGCCTTCGTCACGTCCTGAAGGCTGCTAGCATTTCGCTCCCCCATACCTCGCTGAGGGACACCGGCAGCGCGAGAAGAACTTTGAGAGGTGTAGAAAACGACTTCAAAGCACTGCTAGCAAACAGAGAGGTAGCACACTTGTGACAGCACACTTGGGGCAGCGACAGCAACGGCATGCAATTTAGGCGAAGTTGTGGTCGGCATAAGCCGCCAAACCAACCTGCAAAATTGTAGAAGAGTTGATCAGGTAGCGTTCACACGCCGCCGCTGCCGCTGCCAGAATTATCCTCGCTCTGGTAGACGCGGCAGCACCGCCCCCCGCGATGCCAGCGATAGGAAGTCAAAGTTTTTGGGCAGCACTGGTAGATGGCAGGCCCAACAACGCAGGTTTGCAGTGAAGCCGGCTCACGGAGCGGAAAGATGCGTCTTCTGTGATGCTTAGCACCTCTGATGACAGCCACGGCGCAGCACGCCTCCCCGCAGTCTGCAAAATTGTAGAAGAGTTGATCAGGTAGTGTTCACACGCCGCCGCTGCCGCTGCCAGAACCTGGTGGAGAATGTCATCCACTGTAGCAGGCGACAGTCCCAGCAGCTTGTAAGAGCGCCAGGGTGCTTCAGGGTGGCCAGAGAGTGCTGGGCAGGAAAGGAGGAGATGCGCTAAGGTTTCTCTTGTGTTGCTTGGTCAAGTGTTGCTTGGTGAAGCTGTTTATTTCATGCCATATTTTAAGGCCAGTGATGTCGTTTGCCATGTTTGCGCAAGCTACGGGAGTTCGTGTTCATTTCGCGTATTCATTGCTTGCTGGGAGTTTGGATGAACGAATGCAAGATAGCTTGTTTTGATTCAACAAAGTGATGTCATTACTGTGTAAAAGTACAAAAATTTGAGGCTCACACTTGGCCATGGAAAATGCATTTATTTAGAGCAAAAAGCCTTTTTATTTGCCACAACCTCTTTCTCGCTACTCTCAAGGTGGCGATTTACATCCCTAGCGTAGAAGTGCGTCTTGGTAACTATAATGAAATTCAGCACCTGACAGGTGAAGGCAGCCTCATGCTCTTTGCATCCTTCGACAATCTATGCTCTCCATCTTCAGCACATTAAGCATGCCCCAAAGATGTCAGGCGCAACTTGATTTCCCTTCAACGGGGGTGAAATTGCACGGTTGACAATTTTCACAAAGTGCAGCATTTTTCTCGAAGGATGTTTCAAGCATCCTTTCTTGAAGTTCCTTTAAATAGTGAGGTAAGCATCTTTTCCTATAACTGGCTCAGTGGACCTTATGTCTCCTATGCATGAAGAGCAGGTGGTTTTTGCAAATTAGTGAACCATATATCCTGACAAATTGTACAGGGTGCTGTCGTCTACCCTTAAAATCAACGTTGTCGCTGTCTTCATGCTGGTGGGAGTCCCCTGGCCCTGTGGCTAAGTGAGGCATCTAAGCCTCAATCAGATCACGCAAGATGGCCTTATCCAAGCGACTGCCTTCTTTCGTACTTCTCAGAGTATCTTAAGCACCAACAAGCACAGCGCTTGGTGCACCTTCAACGCTCCCGTGCAGAGCTGTTTAGATGGATGTGTACAAACTGAAAAGTCAAAATATTTGTGTGAAGTTGACGACTGTTAGATGCGATTTATCCCCACCAAATGAGCGTGCTAATCCGAAGTGACACTGAAAAAGCTAGAAGTCTGCCGGTTCAATTAAACTTGAATAAACAGTTTATGCACTCACCTCCAGAAAGGATCTTAAGCTTAGCTCTCAAATTATAATGAGCACCTTGGCTAAACAAATATTCAATGATGTCAATGCGAGCGAAGTCACCGGCAAAGCCTCTGTGGTCATCTGTGATGCAAAAAGCTTCAGTCCACTACAGACAGACAGCGTTTCTCTCAGTCGTATTAAGGACAGCCAAAAAATCTTTGATGACCTAAAGATGAATGACATGAGGAGGGATATGAGCAAAAGTTTTAGCAGGAATATGAGCAGATTTAACATGAGCAGGCAACGGGATCAAGCAAATATAACAAGAAGATTCATTGCCTGTATTTTTTTTGAGCCAGGTCTGGTTCCTTGGGACGGTAACTTGATGTTCAAGGCATCAAAAAGGTGATTGAGGATTCTGGTGAATGCCTCTGTTCGTTCGCTCTGTTCGAAGCCCGGCACTTTTGCTTCTTGGTACACTTTGATTCCAATTGATGATGAACGGCTTAAGAGCTGTCAAAGAAATGCTTGGCATATCGGTTCTGTAGAAATCCTCAAGCTGGGGAAGGGTCTAGTATGAGTTTCAGCTTCGATTTAATGTCAGGTAAACAGTTCCGTATGTAATAAGCCTTATAGACAGCATTGCAGTCTTATTAAAGTTTGTCCTGGTCAGCCGAAGCTGTGATTCTCGGAAACTGGGAAAAATACTCTATATTTTAGCGTGGCTCTTGGATGAACGAAAAATTTAGTTTTTTGTAAAGAAGCGCTTATCTGTTCAAATTTGTAAGCAGATGTGGATTGATTATTAGGTGAACTATTGGTGGTATTCACCTCTGAGTAACCCTGTGCTTCCACAGCCTATGCCTCGGCATATCCGCACAGCACGCGGGTGATCCGGGGAAGACACTGCTTCTAGTTGCCATGACTAGGGTGATATACACTGCTCGTGCCTCTGCGTGTTACTAAAGTTGAGCCGTTACTAAAGTTGCCACCCTGCTGGTTTCTTGAAACACTGTTCACTTACGACTCTTCTGCCCAAAGAGTAGGCCACTCTTTTGTGTATTTGTTAGTTCTAATATCTTGCATGTGTTTCAAAAACGTGCAGGTACACTCATACCACTCACTGCACCTAACCTTTTGTAATACTTGGCTTCACTTCCCAACTCTTTGTATCCTTTTTTCGCAATCTAACATACCTTCTCACAATGTGATAAGCCCAGGCCCACTTTTTCTCTAAATTCCTACCAGGATACCAGCAAGCTCTCCTTGCTCTGTGATCCGCCAGGATGTAATGATGATAAAATGTGTACTTGTACTAGTAGTCATGCGTTTTAAACGTTGTTACAAGACGTCTGTAAATTGAACTTATTTTACAGCATAATTCAATATTTTTCTTTCTTCTGTGTCTGTAGTTAACATATACGAATGTGACAATGTTAACGTATACGAACATGACGAATGTGACAATGCACATTAAAAAGCATAGCCGTTCTGTTATACCAGAGTTTCAGCTGCAGCAAGTATTCTAATTTCAGTGCCGAATGGAACAAGGCTAAAATAACAGGTTTCACATACAGTTGACGAAGAACTGCTTGCAGGAATGCAGATGCTCGAAAAGTGGCTGCTTGTTAATTCCTCACGAGTGCTGCCCCACTGTCCAGCCACTTGTGTATTTATGAAACACTCAATTACAAAGTAAGTGTTCATGCAAATTTGCTACCATTTTGCCAGCTAATTTGTGAATGCAAAACGATTAACCGACAGAACACGTTCGAAAATTGGGTGTTATGACCCCTTCAAACACTCCCGCTTCCCCTGATCCTATAGGTATAAAGCAAAGTATCGGAGGTGTTTTTTTTTTTTTTTAAGTGACAAGACTTGGAGATTATTAGTCTGAATCACAAAGCAGATTTTTATAGGCATATGAGAGCATTGAAAGGCAAGCCCTATTTCTGTAAAATTTTTTTGCAAGTAAAATTAATATTTAAAGTGTGCATTTTGTGTACCAAAATGTACCAATGAAAAAAAAAATGTTAGTGCTCCCTGAAGTAGCAAAAAATAAGTGTGCACTCAAATTCCACATTCTACAAATTCTAATCTTTTCAGGCACAGAAAAGAAGCTTTGCCCTGTGCAATGAACCAAAATAAATCTCTTCAAATGAATATTAAAAGCACAGTGATTAAACAGGTTTCAAGAAAATCAACAAAAGAATTTTAAACAGGTGCGGCACCTACACAATCAAAAGCGCTAAGTCTTGCATATTTGTAACTAGTTACACTCAAGGAGCTATTTGCCTTTTTTTTTTCTGTAGACATTATTTAAATGAGAGAGCAAATCTAATTGTTAACAGGCTGACATATGTGTCCTTGAGCGCAAACAATGCATGCACAATGCTGTGCATTAACCTGGTGAGAAGTGTATGGTTTTTATGACTAAAAATGTCAAGTTGACAATGCTAACAAAGCATTATTACATATTTGCACATTTAATATGAAGGCTAAAAGAGTCATAAAACGCTCGATTTAAAACGACAATGCGAAACCACCGACATCCACACGCACTAACTAGGCGACGTCAGCATAAGTAGTTCTTTGCCTATCGAGGATTGCAAAATTCTTCGGTACTTGCGAGTGCATGCAATTCAAACACCTATCAGCGCCTTTGCCATAAGCAATAAGCACCAACTTGAACTCTGTAGCTGACGTCATATTAAGCAGCATTCTTGTGGGATGCCTCTTGCACGCGCTCACAGAAGCCGTAGAGTTCTGCGTTTCTAGATAGCCAAGCGTCTATGCAGGCTCATTCAGGCTGATGATATAGTTAGAGCATGTGGCTACTGATGGTGCCGCATTGTCATTGTTAAGTGACCTTTTCACAACCTCTTTAAAGAGTAAACAAAATACCACATATCAAGCTAATCTTATGATGCACACAAAACAGGCACTTTCAGTTTTTTCTTCGCAACTGTTGGGTAGTGTAACATTTTTCCTTGCATCTTTGCAAAAAAGCTGTTTAAAGAGAAAGTTCATGCAGCAAAATAATGAGTGATTCAGTTAACATGACAGAAAATGTAAAAAATGACATTTTAAAAAGAAATTTGCACTTGGCCCCGTACCTTAATAAAAAAAAATCACTTCAGCCATTGAAATAAAAAAGAAACTAGTCCACATACTCCATTACTAATTGCATGATCTTCACTTTCAGCTCTAACTGTCGCTTTTCTGGCATCTTCTCAAAGTATTTAGCAAGGCACAGCCCAAAATATTCATGTTGGTTTCTTGACTCAGTTTTCTTCAATGTCTCGCACAAGTCTTGCACATTTTGAGTAATGCTATCTAACTCTTCTTCATTCTTTCTTTTGCGACTTCTTCGCTGGGTTGGTGTTGACCCGGCACTTCCATCAGCGACAGCAGGCTCTGGTGCAGTCCTCTCTTGGGTGTATGGGCAAACAACCCCTGGAGGCCCGAAAGCATCATCATCTGAATGTGCAGAAGCTCCCGACAGTTCTAAACACTGGTCTTCAAACTGGACCATGTCCTGCAGAAGCTCCTGCACATTCAAATCATTGCGGGTAGTAGGGCTGTCAGGCGTCGGTGGTTGCCTGCCAGCCTGCACCTGGCTTGCAGGCCTTACTGGTTCACCCGGACTGCAGAAAAAGCTGGAAGTGCTCTGCAAGCTTGCAGGGCTAACATAATTTCCAGATGTCCTGCAGGCAGCAACAAGTGTGAACGTTATGACCTTACATTAATGAAAAGCCAGTTAAAGAAGTACCCGAATGTAAATATTTAGGAATTTATTTAACAGAATCATTTCATTGGAACAGGCACATAGAACACATGATCTTAAAGGCTAGTAAAACATTGTATTTTATTCACAGAAACTTTCACTGTGCAACAAAAAAGGTAAAGGAAATTCTCTACTACCTGCATGTAAGGTTTATACTTGAATATGCTTGTGTTACCTGGGACCCAGCTCAAAAGTATCTTGCAGAAACAATGGAAAAATTCAAAACTAGGCAGCGCGTTTCGTCCGCAAAAATTACGAGCTATTTGTTAGTATATCAGATATAAAGGCCACATTAGGCTGGGAAACTTTACAATCTGGAAGACGGAAACTTCGACTAAAACTTCTGCCTGGTATATACTATAACCTTTTTAGAGGTGAATACCCAGTAGCACCAACATATCGTTCCACAAGATGCCAACACACACATAAAATACGAGAATACGCATTCAAAACCACAACTTTTACTAACTACTTCTTTTTAAAAACAAGTAGAGAGTGGAACAAACTTCCCGAAGATATTGTAAACTTGAGTGACAACAGCGCTTTTTTTTTTTCATCGTTGTGACATCATGGCATGCTTATTCACTTTTAGTACCTGTTTGCCACATGTCACATTGTACTAAAATATTTTTCGATTGCATGCTGTAATTATTATATGTTGTTTTATTTTCCAGAATGTTTAAAGCGTCACTATTCACAGAAATGTTAGTAACCACATTGAATTTCGTGTGTAAACTCCCCTGCAGTAATGCCACTATGGCGTTGCAGGAACTCTAAATAAATAAAAATGAAATATAATTTCACCTTTTTCTGCACTGAAATAGAATCAAGGATTAAACTGTGCTTTTTCCTAAGCACATCACTAGGTATTTCACACACTACCACACTAAAATACTTTGCTATATCTGGTTTTGCGTGTTTTCCAGACCACATACAAAGGGCCCATGCACTTATTTACTTGCACTTCAATTAAACTTTGGCATTGAGGCAATCTAAGGTCAAACAATGTAAACATAACTAAAATCACATTAACATACTGTCACGTGCGTCCCGCGAAAAAGACGAAGGCGACAGCGCATACGCGCATCTGCATGCTTTTATGCAAAACGCAACAACGAGAAAAATGAGGAACTCTCTCTCACGCGGTTAACAAAAAGACCGACCCGCTGCTGTTTTCTCAGCGTCTTCGAGTACGACCTCTCTCTTGACGTCGCGACACTGGTGGAGGTGCTGGGGCCTGCAACCTGATGCAAGAAAGCGTTGTTCGGGACCGTACACCCAGTCCGGAGCCTCAACGTCTTGTTGCGACTCCAGTACACCGATTCAGCCGGCGCCTATTAGGCCTAAGCCCAGAACTCTTGACGGCATCTCCTGTTACCAACATGGCGGCCCCTTCAGCGTCTGCGAATCTTCCCCCGGCCCCAGCCCAGACGACTCACCCTTACCAGGTAACTTTCGAGACTTCTCGTGTTCCCGAAGTCTTTCGTGGAGAACCGTATGAAGACGTCGAGGACTGGCTCGACCAGTTCAAGCGGACCGCTGTGGTGAATCGTTGGAGTGTGCAAGAAAAACTTGGCCGTGCCTACTTTGCAATGGAAAATAGCGCTCGCACATGGTACGAGAACAGGGAGCCTACTTTGCAAACCTGGGACAATTTCCGCCAAAAGCTTCTCGAGACGTTCCTGAGTGCGGACCGACGAGATCTCGCACAACAGATGATCGAAGCCCGCATGCAAAAACCGAACGAAAGCGTGGTCATGTTCGCTGAGGATATGGCCCGCCTATTTCGCCGCGCTGACCCTGACATGCCCGAGGCAAGGAAAGTTCGTCATCTGATGCGGGGAGTTAAGGAACCGCTTTTCGCCGGCCTTGTACGAAATCCGCCAACAACAGTGGATGAATTCATCAAAGAGGCGACTGTCATTGAGCGGGTGCTCCGGCAACGATGCCGCCACTTTGACCGCCTGCCTGACCAAACGCCTGTTGGTGCCACCGCTCAAAACGCTACCGTTTCCGAAAACTCTTTACGGCAAATGATTCGACAAATTCTGCGAGAAGAGCTACGGGCCCTCGGCCTTCCGTCTACCGATCCCCCAGTTGCTTCTGTTGCAGAAATCGTGCGCCAGGAACTACGGCAAGCCTTTCCATCACCGGCGCCACCAGCCGAACCACGTCCACTGACCTATGCTGATGCCGTCCGCCGTCATCCGCCTGCCCCAGAAGAAGCACCCTTTCAGCCGCGGCCCGTTACCTTGCCGTGGTGGCAGCATGAACCTGTGCGGCGATCACCAGTACGTCGGACCGACTTGTGGCGCACTGCCGACCGTCGACCCCTTTGTTTCCACTGCGGGGAACCAGGCCACATATCGCGCTACTGCCGTCATCGAGAAACCCGGTTTGGAAACATTTCTCGGCCCGCTTCTTTTTATTCTGAAGACCCTCGTGACCATGGTGCTGATCACCTACCGACCAACCAAGCGTCTTCACCAAGTCGTTGCTGGCGGTCTCCCCCACCTGCACAAGGTCAGAATTCCCCGAATCGCCAAAGATACGCGGACGCCATCAGAAACCGCTCCCCAAGCCCGTGCCAGGGAAACTAACTGCCGCGACCTCCGGGGGCAAGGTTGCCAATTGCCGAGACGCCAAAAAGACCCCCTTGCCTCTACACAAAGACAACGTGACGACGGTGATGACGAAGACGACAACAACCACGAGTACTACTGCCAATGAATTTGCACGTGCCGACCTCAGCGTTATTATAGACGGGCACCACGTAACAGCACTGGTTGACACTGGTGCTGACTTCTCTATTATGCGACAAGAGCTCGCCGACCGCCTTAAGAAGGTTAAGACGCCGTGGAGTGGGCCGAGCATAAGGAGTGCTGGTGGGCAGCTAATGACGCCAACCGGTAAATGCACCGCTCGGCTCGTAATCGATGATTCGAACTTCGTCGCCACTTTTGTCATTTTACCGGACTGTTGTAAAGAGTTGATTTTGGGTATGGATTTTCTGCGAGAGTACGGTGCTATCATCAACATCCCAGAACGTATCGTCACCTTTTCCGCCCATCCTTACGTCGACGCCACCACTGAAGAACAACTGCAACGTTTACGTGTAGCTGATGATGTGATGCTCCTGCCGAGATCTTGCTGCCTTGTGTCGGTGTTGTGTGAACGGCCGTGCCGTAATGAGGTGATAGCGGAGCGAATAGACACGCTATTGCTTACGCAAGGTGTTTCAATAGCGAGAGGCATTCTGGCACTAATTGATGGGCGGGCAGAAGTCCTGATCACCAACTTCAGCAACGAGCGTCGTCACATCCAGAAGGGCACCGCGATTGCCTACTACGACGATGTGGACCAAGCCAGAGATTGCTTCGCTTTGCAACCGGACGAGGCGACCATCCCAGCCTCGACACCTTTGTCTGTCAACATTTGCTCAACCCTGTCAGCCTCGGAAAAACAGCGCCTACTAGAGTTGATACACCAGTTCAAAAATTGTTTTTCGTGCACGTCGAAAGTCAAGCAAACACCACTGACCCGGCACCGAATCATCATTGAAGAAAATACGAGACCGATCCGTCAAAACCCATACCGTGTGGCTCCGAAAGAACGTGAGGAGATCCAAAAGCAAGTTCAAAAGATGCTCCAAGATGACGTAATACAGCCTTCCAAGAGTCCCTGGGCATCCCCCGTGGTATTGGTTAAAAAGAAAGACGGCAGCTTGCGTTTCTGTATAGATTACCGCAAGTTAAATCAAGTAACGAAGAAAGACGTCTACCCACTGCCACGTATAGATGACTCTCTTGATCGGCTGCGGCATGCACGCTATTTCTCATCGATGGGCCTGCGAAGTGGCTATTGGCAAATAGAGGTCGACGAGAGAGACCGTGAGAAAACTGCTTTCGTGACGCCCGACGGTCTTTATGAATTTAAAGTGCTTCCATTCGGGTTATGCTCAGTGCCAGCCACTTTTCAGCGTTTAATGGACACTGTGCTATCAGGACTTAAGTGGCAGACATGCTTGGTTTATCTAGACGACGTTGTCGTCTTCTCAGCTACATTCGAGGAACACCTAAGTCGATTATACGCAATTCTACAAGCTATACATTCGGCTGGCCTGACTTTAAAGCCAGAGAAGTGCCATTTCGGTTTCAACGAACTTTGCTTCTTAGGCCACGTGGTCAGCCACGAAGGTGTTCGACCTGACCCGGGCAAAATCGACGCTGTCGCAAAGTTTCCCGCACCGCATGACAAAAGAGCAGTGAGACGCTTCTTAGGCCTCTGCGCTTATTACCGACGATTCATCGCCAACTTTTCGTCTATTGCGGCGCCTCTGACGCGGCTCACACGAGAGGATGTCCCCTTTCTTTGGAGCGAAAAGGAACAAACAGTGTTCAACGAATTACGCCAACGCCTCCAAACACCTCCGGTTCTGGCACACTTTGACCAGGAAGCGCCAACAGCACTTCACACCGACGCAAGCAATGTAGGCCTGGGCGCCGTACTGATACAATGGCAAGATAACTCCGAGAAAGTGATAGCCTATGCCAGCAGAGCTCTCTCTCGCACGGAAGAGAACTACTCGACTACCGAGAAAGAGTGCCTCGCCGTGGTTTGGGCGGTTCTTAAATTTCGACCGTATCTGTACGGCCGCTCATTCAAGGTCGTCAGTGATCACCACTCGCTTTGCTGGCTCACTAACTTGAAAGACCCATCCGGCTGTTTAGCACGCTGGAGCCTTCGGCTTCAGGAGTTTGATATGACCATTATTTATAAATCAGGGAAGAAGCACACCGACGCAGACTGTCTCTTGCGGTCACCCATTGAGCCTGCCGCTATTAATGACGAGTCTATGGACGCCGCATTCTTGGGAGTCATCAACGCGGCCACTATCTCACAAGAGCAGCGCCGCGACCCTGACCTGCTTTCGCTTATCGATTTCTTAGAAGGACGACGGGAAGACGTGCCGCGAATTTTTGCGAGAGGAGTGCCATCTTTTTGTTTAAGGAACGACGTCCTATACAAGAAAAACTTTTCTCCCACCGGCAGCCCATACTTGCTCGTCGTCCCTGCATCACTGCGAAAAGAAATTCTGGAAGCCTGCCATGATGAAGTCACCTCTGGTCATCTCGGTTACACTCGAACATTGTCCTGTCTGCAAAACAGTTACTACTGGCCTAACCTACCTGCTGCTGTGAAACATCACGTCCAAACATGTGCCGACTGTCAAAGACGCAAAGCACCACCCGGCAGGCCGGCAGGCTTATTACATTCCGTTCAAGTACCAGCAAAGCCATTCGCCCAAATCGGAATGGATTTCCTGGGCCCATTCCCAACTTCTACCACAGGGAACAGGTGGATCATTGTCGCCACTGATTACTTGTCTCGCTACGCAGAAACTAAAGCCATGCCGAGGGCCACAGCAGCAGAAGCGGCTCATTTCTTCATAGAAAACGTCGTCCTTCGCCATGGTGCTCCAACAGTTCTCATCACGGATAGAGGAACTGCGTTCGTGGCAGAACTTTTGGAGTCGGTTCTCAGGCTCAGTGGTACAGCTCACCGGAGAACAACGGCGTACCACCCACAAACAAACGGACTAACAGAGCGGCTTAATAAGACCCTCGCAGACATGCTTTGCATGTATGTCAACACAGAACACAAGAACTGGGACGAAATCTTGCCTTATGTGACCTTCGCCTATAATACTGGCCGGCAGGAAACTACCGGAATGACGCCGTTTAGTTTAATACACGGGCGCGAGGTCACTACAACGTTGGACGCTATGCTGCCGCACGAGTGTGACGACACTCACGCTGACGCCGAAGAATTTGGTCAGCGTGCCGAAGAAGCCCGACAGCTAGCCCGCGTGCGTATTTGTCACCAGCAACACAAAGATGCGAAACGGTACGACCTACGACATAAATTAGTAACCTACAAACCAGGCGACAAGGTATGGGTCTGGATCCCAATACGTCGACGCGGACTTTCAAAAAAGCTATTACGACGATACTTTGGCCCATATCGAGTCACCCGACGATTGAACGACATCAACTACGAAGTTATTCCCGACGACAATTGCAGTTCCAGTCACCGAAACTGCTCACCCGAAATCGTGCATGTCATCCGGATGAAACCCTACTTGTCCAGCTAACTCTCGTTTGTCCTGTGCGTGCCGGTGCATATGTGCGTTTCTATAAGTAGAGTGCCTTGGCTGCGCATCGGGACGATGCCATTTTTGGAGGGAGGCAAATGTCACGTGCGTCCCGCGAAAAAGACGAAGGCGACAGCGCATACGCGCATCTGCACGCTTTTATGCAAAACGCAACTACGAGAAAGATGAGGTACTCTCTCTCACGCGGTTAACAAAAAGACCGACCCGCTGCTGTTTTCTCAGCGTCTTCGAGTACGACCTCTCTCTTGACGTCGCGACAATACTTACATTTCATTTATGTAATCTAGAATTTTATGGCAGGAACCACATACAAAAAGAAAACCAAGAAGCTAACTGTGCTGGCAATACAACTTGAAATGGCACAGCTAATGATAGATGAAGTGATCACAATTCATTTTACACCAAGCAAAATCCCTGGCATAGTACCTTGTCTTGGCAAATAGACGGACAGGGATCATTAGTGGCAAAAGAAAAAAAAAACAATATGAACAACATTTTCATAAATTAAATATATAGCAAACCATATTAGCCATACCAGAAGCTGGGCTGATTGACCAAACAGTAATAGGTGTTTTGCAGCAGCGGCCATGTCCTTATGCATAAAGCCAATGATGGGAAGGCAACACTGATGTAGTAAACTACACATACTCTGCTACTATAGCACATGTGATTCACTAATAACTGCAACAGATGCTAGCAGAGAAGCGTACATACCTTATAGCAAGGATGTCAGTACATATAAGATGGATTCCTAGAGTCGTTTTAGTGCTTTCACTGGAATATTCAGTCAATTTTAAGGTAAAGGAAAAATGTAAGTATTGTTTATTCTTCGACGAACTACAACGTTTAGTTGATGCAATATGACCATACATGTGGTGTAGGAATAATGTGAATGTCTGCGGCAACGTTAAACGTAAAGGCACAATTATGCAGTTTACTTACAGCCAATATATTTGCTCATGATCTCGAACACAACTCTGTGTGTGTGTATGTATTATATATATATATATATATATATATATATACTGTACAATGTCAATTTTTATTTAAGTGGGCACGTGAGCGTGTGGCCTGCCAACTCTGGTGGCTGCTTGCGGCATGTTCATACGGGAGCGAGAGTTACCACAGCCTCTTTTTGCGTCATCTAGTGACGAGCAAAACAAGCAGTCATAGGTGATATAAAATTGGTGGCAAACTTTAACCCCTCCCCCTTTTTAAGGCATAACAGGTCAGGCCTGGCCTCTTGTGGGTTCAATTTCTGCTGGAACCCTGATATTTTTGCATTCGCCTCAATACTGCCAATGTCAGTTTTCATTACCACTCTCACATTCCAACAACCAATGTCTTCTTGCCATTCCTAGGTAAATATAAATTATCAATCACCTGTGGAACATATCGTGGCTCATGGTATCCAATTATATGCCATATAAGTCTGGAGAAAAGGCTTTGACAGCGAATGCAACAGGATTTTCACTTTAGCCATGCCATGACCAGGTCAAAAAAGAAATTACAGCTCACTCAGATTCAATTAAGAAATACATTTTGCTATGAGGACTCACTCCGACTCAGACTCGCCACAATGAGAGGGCTCAGTCTCACTGTACTTTTTCAGAACCGAACTGAAGTACGGACCCAAGCTCACCAACATAGCTACTCAGTCAGGCTCACAGTTTCGCCTGAATCTGGGTTGATTCACGAGTTCATTAGTGCAAAGTTATCTTTTTCAATCTTAGTGTTAAAGCTCCTTAACGCAAGCAACTCGCATAATCGATTCTCGATAATATGCCTTTAATCTTGTAGCTTCAAGAACGAGTTCTCAGTGGTTTCAATTCAATGAGGAGATTTTTATGAAATATGCGACTCGCGCGGGATATCTTGAGGAACCACCTACCCTGAAAAAATTGGTGGGGAGGGTCGTGGCACCCTTGCACCCCTAATTCGCTCTTTGAATCAACAAATATTGTGCAGCACATTGTTGAGGTATCTGTGAAAAGACTTGGTACAAAGTTGAGTTGATGTAACACTCAATTAATGAAAAAAAAAATGTCAGTGTTCCCGGAAGTAGCGAAAAATAATTTTTGGGGTTCAACATGTCTAAATCATCATGTCATTATGAGAGAGACGCCGTAGTGAAGGGTTCTGGAAATTTCGACCACCTGGTGTTCTTTATAATTTGCACCTATATCTATGTACAAAGGCCTCAAGCATTTTCACCTCCATTTAAAATGCCGCTGCTGTGAATGAGATTTCATCCTACACCTGTGGGTCAGCAGTTGAGCACCATGACCACAAAACCGCCGTGGTGGGTGAAATAGCGAAAAAAAGGGAACATGTATGATGCAAAGAGGGCTCTCTGAATATGCACAAAAAAAACATTTGTTTTTCCATTTGACAACACTGCTCAACAATGGAAAAATGCACACCATTGTGTCAGCAAAAGGTTTTCTCAAGGTCTTTAATGTAGTTGTCATTAATGTTCAGACCTCTATCAGTATTGTCGGTACCACACTGCTTAGATTACTATAGCTGTTGAAACGGATAATTTTTTCATATCACTGCACACTGCTGCCTTGGCCACATGTAACAGTAATCAACACTTGAACTTCCTACATGCTGTACACTGCATTCAATATATGCATACCTGAAAATCACAGAATTTTCAGTGTCACAGTATTTCTATTTAAAAAGATGACATTTAGCAATGCTCATGAAAACGATTAATAAACTGACTTACGTCCTTGTTTGCATGCTATCCTTGAGGACGTATAGAAGCTGGAAATAAGGCCACGTGATGGTGATACACTCCACATCGTCCAGGCCGGCACCGCTCTTTGCTTTTTTATTTGCTACGAAGAGCTGCTGGAACTTGTCGCGTAGCGACTTCCAGCGCTTCTATACAAGCTCGGCGGCGTCTGCGCAATGGGAAATACAAAGATTGAAGCGCTTATGCATGTCGCACGAACGACCAAGTGCTAACTTACCATCAATATTTACATTCGGTAACACGGCTGCGGCTACCTCCCGCCACATCGCGGCCTTCACAATCTTGTCTTTGTGATGCCGGTGGCTTGCCATCCATAACGGTAGTCTATGCTGCACTGCAGCGATGAGAATCTCGTTGTCAATGAAGGCACCGTCCATTGCTTGCTCCTCACACGACAACTGCAGCACTGCACGGCTGAACACAAAGCACCGCGCTTGTGCAGCACATGTTCCGGAAGTGAGACCATGAGCGCCGTAAATATCCGGTGCGACCGTAGTGTTTCGAAGATTTTCAAGGCCGAAAATTGTCATGCCTGCCTATTGCATCGACTGCTAGTGGATGTAGTTTTGCAGGAGCACATACAATCAGCTAGCAATTTTCACAGTAGGACAGTTTCGCCGCTGCACGACGACGGCTCACAGATCACACAGTTGCATTCGTCGTATGCTTCTCGTTAACACTCACACCGGTGCTACAGTGCAATTCATTCACGTAAACACGCACATCGAAGCTTCAGTAGAACTCGTTCACGTAAACACGCACATCGGAGCTACAGCTGAATTCGTTGGTGTAAACACGCACGCCGGATCAATTCGTTCGTGTCAGTGACACCATGTACTACAGCTCAACGGAGTTCGTACGCCGATGTAAACGATGATCACATGTCACTAGCTTGGCATCACACGCTAATGCAAAGGCATCATACAAGCCTCAAGCACTCTTTCTATGTAATATTTTTTTCTTTTTTTAGCCAGCTGAGACGTAAACAACTTAACTTTCGTTGTCTGAGTTTGTCACGTCAGCTTCCACCGAGGAATGCAAACGAAGCACACATCTTTTTCGGCATCCGGCTAGTGTTGATCATCCTGACTTCTATCATCGGAAGCATCTTACCACCACAGCCCACTGACTTCGAGCACAACGTATGGAGATGAAAGCACAGGTGCAGTACAATCGCCGATACGATGTTTTCACACGGCCAATGACCACACTGAAACTGGCAGGCACTCATTAGCAAGCCGGCAGGTACTCGCTGGATTTGTCGGCGTCACTCGCACTCGGCACGAAATTGAGTCACGCTGGTAGCACTCGCAGACATTCGTCGTGTCATTCTAGATGACGAAGCGGTCATACAGGAACGTTTGGAGTAGTTTTCGTGCTTGCCTCTAGCACTCGGCCGTGCCTTCGAAGCGGCGGCCATTAGGCCCAGCACTCGGAGTCATCGCGGCCTCTGGTTGGTTGGCGCCGCTGTACGCGTGGTGACGTAGCGTACGCGAGGCGAAATATCAAGCCCGGCTTGATCCCTCGTGCCTGCTCGCGTATGCCCCTCCGAAGCCGACGTCGAGAGGCGCATTCGACGCTTTTGACGCGTAGACGCAAGCGAACACGTGCCAGTGGTTGGCACTTTACACCACCGCTTGCATGTACCGGCAGGATCAGATCCAACAGTGCTTGACATGAGAAGAACTCCTTTGTTATCTCTCCACTTCACAAGGCATACTTCTCCATCTTCCCGCACAAGGCAAGCATTGTCTCCCCGCTTCATTGACTATCATTCGGAAGTTGTGTGACTGCACCTCTTGTTCACTTTGAATTGACAGTCCCAGTCAAAACCACTTTCCTTTTTAGAAGGTAGTCCACGATTGGCAAGCCTGTAAAATATTGATCAGTAAACACATGAACTTTGTTATTCGTTATGGTTGTTGCGAGCTTGTTGACAACTGCTCCACCCAGGCCATACGCTGTTGAATCATCGGCGTGTACGATATCCTTCCCTGTGTAAACAAGAAAGTCAAGGACTAGACCATCAGGGGAGGCCAAAGTGAAATTCTTGAGACCAAGTGGATTCGGCTTTGAATGGAGATATTGCCTGAATGCACACCTTCCTGAAAATGGGATCATTTGCTCCTCTATCGAAAAGTTTTTTGTCTGCGGGAGTGCTCGGCACGAAGTTTGGAAACAATCGACTATTGGCCGCGCAAGGTGCAGCTTATCTTCCTTTGATGCGCTGTAATGGCGGAAATATAGATAAAGTGCAATTGATTGCGCAGCTCGTAGAATCTGTTTCTTGTCATGTGGTCAGCAACAGATGGCGTTCGGGTTGCGCAGGACCAGTACAGCTGCACTTGGGGAAGATGCATGATTCCCATTAGCAGGTGTATTTCAGCAAGCTTCCTTATTTCAAGAGTGTTGATTTGAACTGATCGGTGACTTCGCCTTTGAACCAAATACAGATTCGTTTATTCAGCAAGTTCCCTCCAAAACTCCAATGCAAAATACTTTGCAAAGTACTCATGCGTGTTGAGAAACTTCCGAAGAGTGAGTTCTTGATTGTCAGGTTGAAGACCATCCCTCTTTGGAAATCTGTAAGTAATGAGAGAGTATGTTTACCTTTAACCAACAGCCGCAAACTATAAACACTTACGCTCGCAAGTTCTAGATGCATTTCTTCTTTTTTGTTGGTGGGCTAGAAATTTCAGGTTGAAACTCATCTCCAGAATCACTTGTTTTCTCATCCTCGCTTACAGGAGGTGAAAAGTCACATTCATCTTCATCTTCTGACTCAGAGAGACCTGCGTCACTTTCCTCCAACATGGCAGCGATATCTTCATCGGTCAGGAACCTGGCTATTGAGAGCAAACCGAAAAATGCTCTACACACATACACAACTTTTGTCCACAAACGTGGACCATTGTAAACACACATCTCGCACGTCAACGCAAGTAAATACCTTCTGAGTAACAGCTTATTACGCTTTAATGGGGGGCAAGTTTCACGCGTGAGCAAAAAGTTTCGCATTGTAGAGCATAATAGCCGAAAACTTACCCCTGGGTCGCCGCAAGCCACTCGAGCTATTTGCCGCCATTTCAACTTTTCACCACAGCGCTTCTAAACGACTGGTGCTGGTCTCTGTCGGGGATTGTGAAAACTGAATGCCAGTCTTTCAAACACGCCGAATTTGAATTATCCAAAACAGATTTTGTTTGAATACTGTACCTAAACATCCACGTCCACAATTGTGGTTGCTGGTAGCTAAGAGGCTAAGTGACGGCACTCATCGTGCTTCTAGTAAGTAAGCTGAACTGCTTGTTTTCACATATTTCTTTACCTTGAGTTTATGTGGCAGGCGTGCTATTCACTACTGTTGGTGGTGGTGGGCCTTCCAACAGTGCGTTTAAATTTTATTTCACAAGCTACTGCTAAATAAAAATCACTCTGTTCGAGATACATTGTACATGACCGTGGAGCACCTGATTCCATGTTGCTGATGGAACTTTGAATACAGATTGTTGTTACAACCGCGCTACATGCAAAAGTGTATAGTTTATAAACATGTGCTAACATTTACAGATGTCACATTTTGAGAAGCCAATGACACATATAGATGACATGTATATGACAGGTATAGTTAGCAAGCGCTGGTCTACAACTTCATCCAAAGCAAGACACCATCGAAATCACTGCTCTTTATGAGTTCTGGAGGGAAACTTGATGTTCATAGGCTGTTCCTGGTAGGTAGAACTCATACGTTTTCACCGAAAAACAGTCTAGGCTTGCTACCGAAGCAACGTTATCTACAACGGAATGTATCATCTCTAGACTTCATTTTGACACATCACGGTGCTCAGACTACATGGTTATCACAAAAAGTAGAAGTAACGAGTTAACAAAACGCCAAGCTGCACTACTGCAGCATTGTAGGGCAAAACAGTCGCCAACCCTGCCTTTCAATGTTCTGTCAGACGAGTACAGCAGCTCCACAAGTCTTGGAAACGTCAACACAGCACTACTGTTCACACCATCGTTTTACTCCCGAACACCAGACTGCTCACAAGAAAATAGAAGCACACGGGCTAACCAGTGCCGAAGCAAGAACACAACACAGTGCGTAGTTCATGTGTTACCGTATGTACTTGGGTTTACTCAAGTAACCTTAGTAAGAAACT
Organism: Rhipicephalus microplus; assembly: GCF_043290135.1. NCBI lineage: Eukaryota > Metazoa > Arthropoda > Arachnida > Ixodida > Ixodidae > Rhipicephalus > Rhipicephalus microplus. Next base: position 5,279,660 of record NW_027464593.1, read on the forward strand.
TCAGTTGCTAAGGAACTGCACAGCATGTTTGGTTTGAGTTCCACAAAGCTCTTCCAGTTCAAAAAATCTTTAGTAACAGGTACTATGTAGTTCCTCCTTCATGGTGGAACAAGTCTGTGCCGACCACCTGCCACGGGCATTCTGGGAATGGTGTCTGGAGCAACTGTTCCTTTGCCACAGGACCGTGCATTGTACAAGTTGGGCATCTTCTCACGTGCGTTTCAACGTCTCAACTGATTGCTGGCCACCACTACAACTCCCGTGCTCTTGCTCGGCATCTCACAACTCCTTGTTGTCCCCTGTGTAGTTGCTGCAAAACTTCTTCTCGTAATGAAGGAAAAAGACAATGATTGTGCCCCGAAGTAGGAGTTCCTGTACAACAGACTGCTCACCGGTCACACTTGTGTACTTGCGCAGTTCAGGTGCCAGCATTTGTTTTTGGCCATTTGGTAATGCAGTGGTGCATGACCAGTGATGTTGCATCTTTTTACAGCTTGACTTTGGTGCTGTTCAGCATCTCAGTTAACACTGGCAGCTGCTCATTGGTCCCAAGTTCCCACTTTTCTATGATGGATGCTAGATGTTGGTCAGAGCACTTTAGCGGTTTGCGCCATGGCACATCAGCTGTGAGCATGTCTTTTCCTGGTATGTGTGAAATCGTGAAGTCATACTCAAGCACACCCATGCGAAAACGGTGCAAACGAGGAGTCATTTCGTCAATGTGTTTTGTTGAGAACAAAGGCGCCGAGGGTTTGTGATCAGTCTTTGCTGAACTGGAGACCGAGCACATACATTATAAAACGTTCATATGCCCAGGTTTTGGCAAGAGTCTCCTTTTCCACCTGAGCATAGTTTTCCTCTGTCGATGTCATTGTGCTTGAAGCGTATGCCACTGGCTGCCGCTTGCCGTCGTCATTTAAATCGAGCAGAATAGCCCCCAAGCCATAGAAGAAGGCATCAGTTGATATCATCAGAGGTTTTTGTGGATCATAGTAGCTCAACACTGGTGTTCTGGTCAGTCATCTTTGACCCGGTTGAAGGCTTCTTGTTCAGTATGGTGCCGAAATCAAACTTCGTTATCCAGCAATAGCTCTTGCAACGGTTTCGTCTTCTCGGCCAGTCCCGTGAGAAAATTTGCCACCTGGTTGATCATGCCCAGGAATGACCTGAGCTTGGTGGTGTTCTCTACTGGCGGCATTTTTCTGTTGGCTTCAGTTTTTTCTTGGTCAGCAGCGATACCTGCTTCATTTCAAGATGTGCCGAGAAACTTGATGCTTATTTTGCTGAATTCACACTTGCATAGATTTAGAGTCATTCCTGCGTCCTTGAGCCTCTGACGCACTGCTGTGAGCTGTGGGTTGTGCTTCGCTTTGTTCGTTCCAAAAACGACGGCGTCACCCTTTTGGTATGCTGTGTCAGGTAGTCCCTCAAGAATGCAAAGCATTTCTCGCTGAAAGAACTCTGGCGCTGCCGCAATGCCAAAAGATACTCGCAGGAACCGAAATCTCCTGAACGGCATGATAAATGACATCAAGTCATGGGACTCTGGTGCAAGGGTGTCTGGCAGTAGCCAGAATTTGCATCGAGCTTGCTGGAAACGTTTGCATTGGCAACTTTGCAAAGTTTTCTTCGACTGTAGGCATGATGACCTTTTCACGGATCAGCTTGGGCATCATTACGTGAAGAAGTTTTGTAGTTAAATTCAGTGTAGTCAATGCAGATTCTGATCTCTCCAATCTGTTTCAATGCAATAACCGTAGGTGCATACCAGGGTGTCCCATGGTAAACCTGCTGGATCACCCCAAGATCCTCTGTAGTTCTTGTTGAAATATAGACGGCAGTCAAACAGCCACTCGTCGAGGCCTTGTCAGTGCATAAGGTGTAGCATTTGCTTTGAGCCTCACTTCATAGTTTTCATTTGAACAAGTCTTGCAAAGGGTTGGCAGAACTCCATTCTTGCCTAGGGGACACCATATTACTTGGGTCTGTTTGTTGGCCCCAACTGCCTGCAGGTGTGACAGTGTGTCGGGAGCACACATGACTGGTCTTCCCAATAGAGCTCTTTCCTGGCCTTCCACTTCAAAAACCTGTTGATGAACTGACTTGTCTTGCCATGCGGTTGTTGCACTGAACATTCCCTTTGTTTTTATAGGTCTTCTGCCCAGTCCAAAAAGTTGGGACGGCCATGTTGGCCATCCCAGCTTTCCTAGTGGCGGGGTCCTTTATTCCCAACAGGTATGTGGCGCCCTCTCTGGAGAGTGTCGAGATTTCTCATCACAGGACAGCATATACTGTTTGATAAGACAATGCCACGTGAACATCGTTATTTCATCCACACTATTTAATTCTTCAGGTTAAATAGTGTTTCTCTTGAAGATTCTCTTGAAGAGCATTCAGGCACTTCTGAATCTTCGAAACCTTATCATGCTTTATGTTCTTTGTGGCACTAATATTTAACCTTAAAATGATGGAACCTCATGAGCCTTTCAAATTGGTTCCAAGGTATTACATCAGCCACAGCAGGGAAGGTGGTTCCATTTTCCGAGTAACACCTCACTCATTTCAGTAAGCGTGTATCAACTAGCCAACAAGTTTTTTTAAGCTTACTAAAAATGGTGGTACTCAAGCAAGTGCAATGTGGCAAAGTCAGATTGGGTATATTCGATTCGAAGTGGGCCATAAACGAGTTCTATATACTAGGTAATTGAATATATTAAAAATGAACAGTTACCATAAGATGGCTCTTTCATCAATCACAGGAGAGAAGCATGCCTTACCGTGCCTGGCTTTCTGAAACTGCACTGCCCATTTCTTTTTTGACCACTAGCCGGTACTCCCTGCTTGTGCCCTCTGTTTTCATTGTAGTGCATGGCAGAAATTTGCACTCTCTAAAAAATTGAAAAATAATAAAGCAACATTATGAAGGAAAACACCTATATGTGAGACAGACAGAGTTTAAGAATAAAGGATTACTATGAGAGGCAAAAACTTCTAACGAAATAAAGCTTGACTTGTGAGAAATATGATCAGTGCTGATTTTTTTTTCATTACAGTAAGGCAACCTTCAATAAGTATAAACATATTTCATCTGAATGTGTGCAAGCACTAGCCTAACCTTCATTCCATTGTAGCTGTAATGGTAAATCTTGACGGAAAACTGGTTGATGAGGCTGTAAAAGGCCTCGCAGCTGTGATACCCCTGTCACACAGCCACCACCAAACTCTAACTTCGTCAACGTGAATCTCCCCTAGGGAGTTCGACAGAGATGAAGTTGTGGCAGTGTCACACGGCAATGACAACATTATAATAGTTGCCATGAGGTGGCTCAGCCAGCGCTGCTTGATTTTCACAGAAGTATCTTAATTTCATATCTAGTTGCTTTTTTTGTGTGTATCTTTGTTATGCAGTTTTTACAAAAACATGCGAACGAAATATGAAAAATTATTTCAAATGAAAACTCATTTGCTAAATGTAGCGATGCTGGCCACCTTGTGCCTAACACTATGTTTGTGTTTACAAACGCACCATTATTCTAGCCACCCTAGCACTGTGCTTGATTACTAATTGTTTTTGTAGCCCGTAAGTTACTTTTGAATTATTAGGTCGGGTCCTATTACCCATTCCTGCAGTCGTCGAAGCATGCCATGATGATGCAGAACTGTCAGTCATTCCTCTGACGGGCAAACGCAAACACAGCGACAACAACCGCATGCACGGGCGAAATATTTTGAAATGGCGGCGCCTGGCTCGACTCGCGAAGCACGGTGTAAATACCAACCATTGATATAAGGTAGATACCAACCTGTGAAACGGAGAGGCTTTCGCAGTTGCTTTCAACAGAAAGTGTAGCGTCATTTACCGGCAGACTCCCAAGGAACTGGTGGATTCGCCAATAAAGTGGCCACGTGACCGCACCAGAACCTGTAGTTCTGTTTTTTGAGAATAATCTGTAATAAACGAAAGTGCAAGCTTAGTAGTAGTGACAGAAGCAAGTCGAAACGATTCTCTAGGCTTGTGTATGACACCATCTTATGACACCAGGCTTTGAACAGTGGAATAGGTTGAATTGCTGTGCATACTGCGTGGGATAATCCAATTCGATAACAGTATCCAATGGCAAGACGACTGCACCAACTTACACAGAGTCCATTCTTGGTAGTCGCACTATAAAGATAAAAAAATCCTAGGTACACAAGGTATGTCTAGAGTTAATGTTTTCACAAGTGGACCTGTATTCTGTAGGATTTTAATTTCTGAGGACAGGTCCGTTTGTTAAAGTGTTGGCTTCAGGAACATCCCGTCTTCCAAGGGCTTTTTTTTTTCATTGCTTCAAAACTTTATCTCCGACTGAACTTGCCAATAAAGGCACCTGAGAGAGGCCATGAGGATGAGCTATTAACTCATGTATAATGTTGCCCCGGAAAGGCAATACAATCAGCGCGGGTACAAATTTGTTTAAATTGACAACTAAATAGGCATAGCAAGTGTTTTTATGTGGGACACCTAGCTAAATCACACCTAAATGGTCGTAAGGGGCTGAGCTTTTTCGCGCCGTTTTCCGCGAACATTTGGTTGGTTAGTAGTGTGGCAGCTTGGGCTAGTTGGTATGGCATGACGATAGTTATAACGCGAGAACAAAACGACGACACAGAGACAGGGAGTGCCCTTGTCTCTGTGTCGTCGTTTTGTTCTCGCGCTATAACTATCGTCATTTGGTTGGTGGCAGCATTGACATGCACGGCGTAAGCTCCTCGGCAGTACACAGGCATGATATTCAAGTCAAAATGCTCACCTATACTTGCTTCGCAGATTTTAGATTTTAGTATGCACTTGGGCTCGCGTCCTCACGATGCCGTACCTGGCCAGCGCTTCCATAATGGCAGAGTAAATTTTGGCATTCCGCTTTTGACCACGAAGGCCTGAGAGGTGTTCTTCCCAGAGCGTAATCAAAGTCATCGTCTCCTCTTCTGTCCAGCTCGTGCGCTCATTGGGACACGTCATCTCTTCTTTTATTTCTTCTTTGTTTAAGCAGAGCGAAATGGCGAATGCGGGTTAGCGCAAGATTGGAAAGCAAAGAATGAAAACTGATGAAAAAAAGAGAGAAAGTCACGGAGAAAGTGAACTCAATGGCGATGGCGATGAAAATACCAGTGTTGCATGCTTGTTTGCCAAAGTTTCGCTAAAATTGACAAACGTATCATTATCAATACTTTATTTTCTTCGCATAATGTTCAAAGCATCTTTTTAAGACTTTAGTGCAAATAAAAGATGGGAAATTTCATTTTTAACTCAATATGATTTGTTTTATATACTTTCAGGTAAATCGCACTTCGCGAGCTGTGTCGTCGAGAGTAGGCATTTTTCAGTCAACTGAGTTCTGGCGAAGGCAGTGGTGGCGACTGGCATTCGAATGGCATTCGGGTGAATGCCATTTTGTTCGCCCATGTGGCACCGCGCGAATGGCAATAAATCTGCAGGCATTCGTGGGTAAATGCCATTTTCTCTGCCCCTGTGGCACGGGTATAAGTCTGAAATGTTATCTGAATGATCAGTAGTGCGAGTGGGATTGTTGACAACTTGTGATAACACAAATGTAAGACATGTGTTGACGAATTCACTGGCCATGTTACTTTTTGATAGTGTGGAAGCGAGATTTGACGAAGCGATAGATGGGAAGTTAAAATCACCAGAAAGCAAGACGGGCGTTTTAGGATACGACTTAGTTATCTGGCCCAATGCATCGTGGAAAGCGGGCAAGAATGCGGCATCGGCAGAAGGAGGGCGATAGCAAATGCCAAGAAAGATGTGCGGGAAGGATGCAGTGCAACATAGCCATAGCATTTCAAGAGGTGATTGAATTAATATCGGGATGTATCGTAGTTCACGGCTTGTGGCGATAAAGATGCCACCACCGCGGGTATTGTTGACTCTATCTTTGCGAAATATATTGAAGCTTGGAAAGAGGAACAAGATCTCGGAATCGCGAATGTATGTGTTAAGCCACGTCTCAGTAAGCAAAACAACATTACACGAAGATGAGCTGATGAGGCCACATAACTAGTCACGTATTGGAATTACACTACGGATATTAGTATGCAAGAACGATATGGAAGAACGATTGCGTTGCGGTGTTTAAGGTTTAGACTGGTGTAACTGCTAGGATTTCCGCTCGTCTACTTTGTTGGCCTGCTGGTCGTAGACGAAGGTTTTGCCGCCAGAGAGTTTACCATAACGCAGCGTTAGCTTGAGATTGTTAGTCTACTAACAACCTCCAGCTACTAGTGACTCTACATTTTTTCTGAAGTAACTCTACTAGCATTCTAAGAGGGACATGATTGAAGCTGACGGTCTGCATAAGAATTTCTTGTCTGGTATGTAATCCTTTAACTGCAGAAGCGAGCCAGTCCTAGCAGCATCATTTCCAGTCGACGTGCCTTTGCAGATGTCGCAAAGCACATTCTTCTTGTTGACACTTCGTGCGATGTACCCTGCCAGGTATTCTAAACACTCCCGCTCCTATGGCCCAAGGTTTTCAAGCGTAGCTGGCATTCAGACATGATCAAACTCAGCACTCAGGTTGGGCCTTGAGAAAATCTGTTAGCTGAACAGTGACTATTCATTTTATCTGAAGTAACTCTTCGTGCATTCTAAGAGCGACATGATTGAAGCTGACGGTCTGCATACGGATTGCTTGTCAGGTACGTAATCGTTTAGCTGCAGAAGCGAGCCAGTCCTAGCAGCATCATTTCCAGTCAACGTACCTTTGCAGAAGTCACAAAGCGCATCCTTTTTGATGACACTTCGTGTGATATACCCTGCTAGGTACTGCTAGGTAACACTCCTGCTCCTCTGGCACAAGATTTTGAAGCGTAGTTGGCATTCAGACATGATCGAACTCAGCACTCAGGTTGGGCCTTGAGAAAATCTGTTAGCTGTACAGTGACTATTCATTTTATCCAAAGTAACTTTCCGTGCATTCTAAGAGGTACATGTTGAAGCTGACGGTTCGCATATGGGTTGGTTGTGAGGTACGTAATTCTTTAGCTGCAAAAGCAAGCCAGTCCTTGCAGCATCACTTCCAGTCAACGTGCCTTTGCTGAGGTACAAAGCACATCTTTCTTGTTGACACGTTGTGTGATGTATGCACCCTGCCAGGTATTCCAAAGACTCCCGCTCCTCTGGCCCAAAATTTTCAAGCGTAGTTGGCATTCAGACAACATCTAACTCAGTACTCAGGTTGGGCCTTGAAAAAATGTGTTAGCTGAACTGGGACTTTTCGTTTTATCTGAATTAACTCTTCGTGCATTCTAAGAGGGACATGATTGAAGGTGACGGTCTGCATACGGATTGCTTGTCAGGTACGTAATCTTTTAGCTGCAGAAGCAAGCCAGTCCTAGCAGCATCATTTCCAATCAACATACCTTTGCAGAAGTCACAAAGTGCATCCTTCTTGATGACACTTCGTGTGACATACCCTGCCAGGTACTCTAATGCCGCTCCTCTGGCACAAGATTTTGAAGCGTAACTAGAACTCTGACATCACCTAACTGAGTACTCAGGTTTGGCCTTGAGAAAATCTGTTAGCTTATGGTGACCATGCTACTCACCGTAGAGGATGATCACCGTGGGTTCACGCTTAGTGAGCCACAGAGCCGCGACTTCGTCACCTACTTGAGTGTAGCGCACCGCGCCGTGCGCGCTCAACTAACACGGCGTTTAGCGCGGCACGGCAAAACAGAGTGTTCCAATAACAGAAATACACAACACTTTATTGCCTTTGGCGGCACCCTGAACAATAGTACAATGTCTGCTCCCGGGACGCGGAAAGCAAAGGCACCCGCAGGCGGACTATCGATAAGGGGAAACCACGAGCACGTCGCAGTTGGCAATGGCGAGCTTCGACACACCGGTCGGGAAAAGGTCCCTCGTGGCTATGCTGTGTTATTCCAAATGTTTAGGCCTTATTCCAAATGTTTTACCAAAGCAAGACTGCGATTCTTCCTAGTTGGAACATATCGATCTTGAAATGTTTGCGCAAGCACACGGGGACTGTCTATGTTTTCTTCTGTGTCCCCCTGTGCTTGCGCAAACATTTCAAGAAGGGTTTTACCAAAGTGAGCTGCACACGTATTTCCAAGAGGAGTTCGGTAAATAAAGAAAAATGGGAGCAAATATGGAGGCAGAGGTATATGAGAGGTGTATAACCTGCTACGTGTAACGATTTAGGGGATGCATATAAGAGAGCGCACAGGGTAAAGGGGTGGCCGGCCGATCCTCCCCGCCCAATGTCACCTTTCTTCTTTTCTACTATGAGGAGATGCCAAGTGCGTCTAAAAATTATGCTGCAAGATGCTCCAAGAAAGAGCTTTTAAAAAATTCTTTCCTTTAAATAGATAGAAACAACTACAAAAAGAGTGAACATCACTGTACTATCATGGCAACATTCGTGCCGCAGCGTTCTCTTACAATGTTGCTTGAATATGTGAAAGTACATTGCAGTTTCATATAACATACACTCATATCGTCGCAACATTGTCGCAAATTGTGCAACATTGCGCAACATAGCAGAAGTTACGTAAACATTCATGCAGCAATTTCTGCTATAGAGCGACGACGATGTTGTTGTATTCTGGGTTTCCACTATAGCTGCCGCCATCTTGTTTTCCCGACTCTGCTTTCCTCTCGCTTTGCCATGTTGGTCACCATGTTGAGTTCCCTCCCAGCCGGGCTGCTGTGAGGCGCCACCATGTTCCTGCGCCGACCCAGGCAGCTGTTGCTGCCGGCTGGATATGGACGGTTCAAGGTGTTTCGGCGCATGTTCTCCTCCTGGCGTCTTCACAGACTTTTCTGGCTCAGCTGAGCTACTGAGGTGTTTATCGTATGCCCTCTGCGAGACGTCGCGGCCGTGTGACGTATTGTCGTCTCCTTTGTTGTCCCACCACGCTCCTTGCATGGCTGTACTAGTGTCGTTGTCAGATAGGAAGGAGGCGTGGTGCCCGGAGGCACTTTGTCCCAGAGTCTCACGTAACACATCAACTCATCATCATCCGTCTGTCTTGCACTTCTTTCCTCCATGGGTCTGGCGAAAAGAAAGATTTGTTTTGGACAGATGGCCGTTTTCCATTCTTGAATAAGCTAAGGAGACTAAAAACATTCAAAAATTTAGGAAGCGAATTACAAATTTAATAATCTAAATCCACTTGTGGGGTGCATGTGCTGGAGATGGGTAATGTAATATATTTATTGTAATCATTGTTTTTTCATCATTGTTTTTCATATTACACTCAGTTTGTATGTGTTTCAATCTACGTTAATAGTGATGATAATGCTTCTTGTATTTATCCTAAAGGAACAGCTTTGTTTGAATATTTAACATACTGTCATGCAGCCGCGACGATGAAGGAACGTGCACGACAGGATCAGGAGCAAGCCGCAACAATCTTTTTATTTCACGGGGCTGACCTGCGCCCGAAAGAAACAAGTGAACCGCCGTACAGATGGCGAACTACTACACCGGTGCCGACGGCTGCCCTCGGCTTATTGGCGAGGGGCGTTTTCCGATAAAACGCGGCACGAAGATAAGTTCACAGATCACGCCTTCATGATGGAGCCCAGATACACACTAGCCACGTGCGTCACAAGCAAAGCGATAAGGATGGCAAGTGATTGCGGCATTACTCCCCTTTTAAATAAACGTCGGCCCGATGCTTAAAAGAGCAAACATTGAAAACCGAGAACAGTGTCATGAGAACACACGAGGAGAAAAAGGAAGATCGAAATTCGCAGTTGACATTGCAAACTGTAAGGTCTATTACCGCATGTAATAAGGTTTAAGGCGCACGACATGCACAAGTTCTGGGTTAGGGCGGCGCCGTTGCGGTGTCGTCGCGCCATCGGGGACAACTTCATAGTCCAGTTCACTAACACGACGTATGACCTTGTAAGGTCCAAAATACCGGCACAACAACTTTTCGCTGAGTCCTCAGCGGCGAATGGGGGTCCAAATCCACACACGGTATTTGTATTCCGTATGGCGGTGGCGTAAGTTGTAGTGTCGAGCGTCGATGGACTGCTGTTCCTTAATCCGCAGGCGTGCAAGTTGTCGGGCTTGTTCTGCACGTTGAAAGTAGGTGGCGACGTTGTGGTTCTCTTCTGTGACATCTGGGAGCATGGCGTCCAACGTTGTAGCTGTCTCTCTGCCGTAGACGAGGCTAAAAGGCGTCATGCGTGTGGTCTCTTGTATTGCAGTGTTATAGGCAGATACGACGAATGGAAGGATGCTGTCCCAGGTTTTGTGTTCTGCATCGACATACATGGCAAGCGTGTCAGCGATAGTTTTGTTCAGCCGTTCCACGAGGCCGTTTGTCTGCGGATGATACGCAGTAGTCTTCTGGTGGCTGGTTTGACTGTGGTGCAGGATAGCTTGCATTAGCTCTGCCGTGAACGCTGTTCCCCTGTCCGTGATGAGGACCTCGGGGGCACCGTGTCGCAGCAGGATGCAGTTGACAAAAAACTTTGCGACCTCCTCTGCTCTTCCGTTCGGCAAGGCTTTTGCTTCGGCATAACGGGTGAGGTAGTCAGTTGCTACGATTATCATTCTGTTGCCAGAAGTTGATGTCGGAAAGGGACCGAGAAGGTCCATTCCAATCTGTTGGAAAGGCTTTGCTGGGGGTGGTATGGGGTTCAGCAGCCCGGCTGGCCTGGTCGGTGGCTTCTTTCTTCGTTGGCATTCACGGCAAGTTTTTACGTACCGCGTGAGGTCGGTGGGCAGTCGTGGCCAGTAGAATTTCTCTTGGACTCGGCGAAGAGTGCGCGCATATCCAAGGTGTCCAGCAGTCGGTTCGTCGTGGGAAGCCTGTAGAATTTCTTCTCGAAGGTTGCTGGGAACGACAATAAGATACGTAGTCTTATTGGGCGCAAAGTTCTTCTTTACGATGATGCCGTTTTGAAAACAGAAGGATGAGAGTCCCCGCTTAAATGGTGCAAGGGGTGATGAAGTTTTGCCTTCCAGGTATTCATGGAGACGCTTGAGGTCAGGGTCCGTGCGTTGCTGTTGCGAAAAAGTGCTGCTACTGATAGATCCAAGGAATCTGTCATCGTCGTCGTCGTTCTTTGGGGCTTCATCGACAGGAGCCCTTGACAAGCAGTCTGCGTCCGAATGCTTTCTCCCAGACTTGTATGTTACGGTGACAACAAATTCCTGGAGACGAAGACTCCATCGAGCGAGGCGGCCGGAGGGATCTTTCAAATTTGCAAGCCAGCAGAGGGTGTGATGGTCACTCACAACCTTGAATGGTCGTCCGTAAATGTAAGCACGGAATTTCGATGTCGCCCAAATGATTGCGAGACACTCCTTCTCAGTAGTTGAATAGTTACTCTCCGTCTTCGACAGCGAACCGCTAGCGTATGCGATCACTTTCTCGAACCCGTTGCTTTTCTGGACAAGGACCGCGCCTATGCCCACGCTGCTTGCGTCGGTATGAATTTCAGTTTGGGCATCTTTGTCGAAGTGTGAAAGGATGGGAGGGGACTGTAAACGACGCTGGAGGTCCTTAAAGGCTTTTTCTTGCGGCGCTTCCCATTGAAATCGTACATCAGCCTTTGTTAGCTTCGTCAAAGGTTGAGCTATGCATGAAAAATTCCTCACAAACTTTCTGTAGTAAGCACACAAGCCAAGAAACCTTCGTACGGCTTTCTTGTCTGTCGGCCGCGGAAAATGCTCGATAACAAACATCTTCTGGAGGTCGGGTCGTACACCGTTCGGGTTGATGATATGGCCAAGAAATAACAGCTCATGATATGCAAAGCGGCACTTGTCAGGCTTTAGGGTAAGTCCTAAGACTTGATTGCATTGAGTACGGCCCTCAGTCTTCGCATGTGTTCGTCAAAGATTGCTGCAAATACTACGACGTCGTCGAGATACACGAGGCAGGTTTGCCATTTCAGGCCTGCCAACACAGTGTCCATTACTCGTTGAAACGTTGCCGGTGCGGAACAAAGCCCAAATGGTATGACCTTAAACTCGAATAACCCGTCCGGAGTGATGAAAGCCATCTTTTGTCTGTCCCTTTCGTCGATTTCAATCTGCCAATATCCGCTTTTGAGGTCCATGGACGAGAAGTACTTGGTATGACAGAGTCGGTCTAGGGTGTCGTCTATCCTTGGGAGCAGGTAGACATCTTTCTTCGTTATGTTGTTTAGCCTGCGATAGTCGATGCAGAACCGGAGGCTTCCGTCTTTTTTCTTTACGAGAACGACTGGTGCTGCCCAAGGGCTTTTCGAAGGTTGAATGACGTCATCGCGAAGCATTTCGTCCACTTGTTTCCGAATTGCTTCACGCTCTCGTGGCGACACACGGTACGGGCTTTGGCGGAGAGGTTGGGTGTGCTCGCTGGTTATGATCCGATGCTTGGCAATTGGTGTTTTTGGCACCTTAGACGAGGTTGCGAAACAGTGACCATAGCTTTCTAGGAGAATGCGGATCTGATTTTGCCAGTCGCTGGGAAGCTCAGGGTTGATGTCGAACGCAGGCAGCTGGTTTTGCATTGACGAGTCTTGGTGGGATTGGTCGAAAATGACGAACGTGCCTGGAATGTCCCCTACTTCATCTAAGAAGCCAATCGTGCTGCCTTTGTTGAGGTGTCGGTGTTCCCTGCCGAAGTTGGTTACGAGCACATCAGCTTGTCCATTCTTGAAGTAAGCGATGCCTCTGGCGACGCCAAGCTGTCGGTCTAAGAGGAACTGTCTGTTGTTCTCGATCACGCCTTCAACATCCTCGGTGTTGTCTGTAACCACTGGTATTATGACGCTTGACCTTGGTGGGATGCTTACTTCTTCATCTAGAACACGCAGGATGGCGTGGTGCCCTAGGGTGGTCTTCGACTGAATGGTTTGACCCGTGAAAAGTGTGATCTGTCTTGATTGAAGGTCGATGATTGCTCGATGTTTGGTCAGAAAATTCATGCCCAAGATGACATTGCGGGAACACTGCTGCAGGACTATGAAGCACGCTGGGTAAGTACGTCCACTGACAGTCACTCGTGTTGTGCAACATCCCGTTGGCAACACGAGATGGCCTCCGGCTGTGCGAATCACGGGACCATCCCATCTAGTCATTACCTTCTTTAGTTGCTCTGGCTCCGCTTATTACAGAAAAGTCGGCTCCTGTGTCGATAAGTGCTGTTACACTACGGCCGTCTATAAGTACGTCTAGGTCAGAGACTCTAGATCTCGAGTTGGACGTCAGTCTTGGTGTCGAATCACGGCTTCTGCGAGTGCCGCAAGTGGGGTTGGGGCGTGCCGTCGAGCTTAGTGCGAAGTGTCATCGTACCAGCCGTGGTGTCTCCGTCGGGGTGCCATTGTCGTGCGGTATGATCAGTGGAGGTTCTTCGTTCATTCGGCGGCAAGCAACCTCGCCTCCACAGGTTGCTTTACTCAGTTTCCCCTACGAGGGCTCGGGGACCTTCCTCGCGCTGCCGCCGCGTTGCCACGGCCTGGCGATGGGTAGCGGCTGTATGGCGGTGATGGTGTCGTGATGGACAGGTGGGCGGATACTCCGCACGGCGCAAGTAGTCTTCAACTTCATGTGGTCGCTGTCCGGGTCGCGGTCGTGGTGCGTTGAGGACAAAACCACGAAGTCCCATGCGTTTGTAAGGGCAGTATCTGAGGATGTGGCCTGGCTCACCGCAGTGAAAGCATAGTCGGCGTTGTTGGTCGGGGGTTCTCCAGAGATCTGCTTTTCGCGGCGCTTCCAAAAAAAGCAGGTGAGTGGACGGGTGACGGCGATCGCTGGGGTGGTTCGTAATGCTCACATCACATGCTGGCGGTACCCCTTGGGCTGCGTACTGCGGCAGCGTAACTTATTCCCTGGTTTTCTTGACATGGAGTCGCCGTCCGGGAAACACCCAAAGCAATGCGAACTTCGTCGCGTATGACATCCGTGAGTGACGCTTCTGGAGGCTGCGAGGGTGATGGTATAAGTAGCCGCAGCTCCTCGCGGACGACTTCGCGTATTATTTCACGCAAGTTGCTGGTACTTGCAAACGTTGCTTGAGGGTTCATGGAAGCTATGTGCGCTGTACGGTTGTACTGGGGGTTTCGGGAATCTGTCTTCTCAATGGTGGATGCCTCTTGCGTGAACTCGGCAACGGTTTTCGGCGGGTTGCGAACTAGGCCAGCGAAAAGGGACTCTTTTACTCCTCGCATTAGAAGCCCAATTTGCTTTTCCTCTGCCATGTTTGGATCCACACGGCGGATGAGAAGCTTCATTTCCTCTACGTATATAGGCACAGTTTCGTTAGGCTTTTGGATCCTCGATTGTAGCAGAATTTCAGCCCTTTTTTTGCGCAGCATGTTGGTAAACGTCCTCAAGAAATCAGTCTTGAACACCTCCCTTGTAGTCAAAGAGGCTTCGTGGTTTTCAAACCACGTTTTAGCGGGGCCATTGAGGGCGAAGAAAATGTGACTCACCTTCATCTCGTCATCCCATTTGTTTAGTGAAGCCACCCGAGTGAATTGGTCGAGCCAATCTTCTGCATCTTCTGCAGGCGAGCCATGGAAGGTTGGAGGCACTCGAGGCTGTTGCAAGATGACGGGGGTGGGCGCAGCTGGTAGGCTCATGGTTGACGTCGAGTCTTCTTTTTTCTGTCGAGTGCACTCCGGTAGTGTTCCAGGTTCCGGTGGCAACCCTTGTAGGCGGCGACTACTGCGAGTCGCGTCGTTGCTTTTGGGGGCCTCGTCCTTCTGTGCAGCTGTTGGCTCAGGGACCTGGTGCATACCCAGCACCTCCACCAGTTGTCACGCAGCCGCGACGATGAAGGAACATGCACGACAGGATCAGGAGCAAGCCGCAACAATCTTTTTATTTCACTGGGCTGACCTGCGCCCGAAAGAAACGAGTGAACCGCCTTACAGATGGCGAACTACTACACCGGTGCCACGGCTTATTGGCGAGGGGCGTTCTCCGATAAAACGCGGCACGAAGATAAGTTCACGGATCACGCCTTCATGATGGAGCGCAGATACACACTAGCCACGTGCGTCACAAGCAAAGCAATAAGGATGTCAAGTGATTGCGGCAATATTTTTCCAATTGTAGTGTTCCTCGTTTGTTTATTATTTGTATGTACGCTATTGAATATTTCTATGTACTGCTTTGCTGTACCTGGCCGAGGTGCCTCACGAAGAGTGGGCCATGGCAGGAAACACTCTCTTCTTTGCCTCATTCGTGGGCATTTTGTGAAAATGCCCAAATAAATTAATAAATAAGATACCGGGTGGTTACGGCCCTCTTTCGAGGTCGCTTGGCTTCAGTCGCTTTGCTGTGCGCAGATTGGTCATTCACTTTTGCGTCTGGCCTGTGGCGGGTGCCGTGCCAAGTGTCAGGAACACGCTGATATCCATTGCTGCTGCCATACTGTACGACTTCTCGTGGTGCAGTCGACGCTGCTGTGAGCTTCGCCACAGCATCAGCATGATTCAATTTCAATTCAATTTTTATTTTCAAGTATGTACATGGTGGATGGTTTCATTGGGTTAAAAGCTACATAAGTAGCTTGACGGGACCCAACAACCAGATTATACTATACTATACAACGCAGTAACAACAAGCAGTCCGGTGCAGTGTTGAGCAAACCAACAAGTAAAACAATTGGAATAGAATATTATAAGTACATATACATCAGGTTACATATGTTTTCAGCGCAGGTATCTGTGCGGTACCCAAAGGCTCCGCACCTGGCGCAATGCGAGGTGTTGCGTTGGGCCTTGAAGTGGCCTTCTTGATTGCAACGGCGGCAGAGACGCTTCACGCTGCGGTGCTCAAAGGTCACTTTATGGCCTCCAACTCGCGTGAAGTTTGGGAACAGGTTCTCCAGCCGCACGTCCATTTCGATATACCTGGTTCCTATGTGGATTCTGGGGTGGTGATTATACCTCACCTCTTCAATTCTTAGCGTGTTTCCGTAAGACTTGAGGTCAATTGCGGCCTCGTTGTTGGGCACATAACAAGGCAGGTACAGCTACGTGACGCTGGCTACCTCTTGTGCCACAGGGACAAGGGGGCTTTTCAGGTTCAGAGGCATGAAAACGAAACAAGTTTGCTAGAGCTGTTAAAGCACTGGTTAGCAATGTGATTGTGGATGGCGACTGCATCTTTCTCTTTAGTTGTTTGTCAACCCAGCTTTCTCTCCTGTGGAATGGCACTTCACACTTGGCTCGCTCCAAGGATCACCTCAGTAACCATGTTGAGGTCAAATGTGAGAAAATAAATCAGTCTCATATCGATACGCTTGGCAAGACCACAGTACACCTCCGAACTGTCCAATTTTCCAAACTAACAAGTTTTTGCTGTACTCAAAATCAACTGTGTCATAAGCACATGGCCAAAGCCATCGGCTGATTCCAGCAATGCGACTTAAACACTTATGCGGCCACCTGAGGGTGCCGCGATATATGCTAACACTGTGCCTCATATTAGTACTAGAACTACCCCGTGCCATAGAATTGCGCTGGCGTGCTTGTGCTCACGAAGAGCATCACAATGCATGAAACCAGATAGCAGGAGGTTACTGATCATGTCCTCTGGAATAACACTAACTGTGATGGTATATATGGTGTTATCCCAAGGGACATAATCCATAACAATGGAACGAAATCCCCATCAGATGATCCGCCCTTAGGCATAAGACCGTAATACCTTTCAGGAAGTTAAGCTTCTCTGGTGTCATGGCAGGTTTGGCCTGTGTTTGCCCAAGGGACTTGTACTTGTTTGACGGGATCCCTGTTACACTTCAGCGCTTTAGCTGCTCTGGAGTCCAATACATTAGGCACACAGAGTGGCAAAAAATTGAATCGCTTAAGGATTTTATAAGCATGGCCCAGACATCTTCCTCGACCCACCTGTTGCACCCAACATAGACTTGCATACAGAATTGGGAAAGAACAAAGCTGCACAATTTAAACATATGTGCAGCAAGCATGCACAGCTCATGTCATATTTATCAGGTCACTAATGCACAGTGTTACTCACTCTGTGGCAAGCATATTATTTTATCTGAGAGCTACAAATTGCCATGTAGGTGCAAATATGCAGGTCATTATTAGCAGATTAAGTGGTCATTATTTTATCAAATGAATATCACTGAAAATTCAACGTGTTAGTGACTGAAAAGCTTCATTTCTCACTGCTACTGTTAAGATGGCCTAACAGAGCAAAAACGCATCAAATGTATGCTTTTCAAATGCACTAGTCACTTCAGCCGATCTCCACAATTGAGCTTATTTCACGGTGTAAGAATAACTCAAGTGATGACACTGCATTCGACGTCGCGTCCACATTGTGTTTGCCGCGTGAGCTGTTTCTGTTTGATGTGACAGATGGCGCTCACGGAGGGTGGGTCAAGGCGCTCACTGGGGAGTGACTCTGATCCCAATAGCAGTCGCATAGCGGTCTATTCCTGCCTTAACAAAAAACCTTTTTCTCGGCTCGAACACAGGAGTGAAAAAAAAATGACACCAAACACTCACTCTGTTTTGATGCCAACTCCTATGTACTTTGTGATTCGACCATGTTCGATGACGGTTGGGGTAGTGGGTCGCTGATGGTGACACGTTGAGGGCTACCTTCAACCAGCTGCTTCTCGTTGCCTTCCAAGAAGACAAGACTTCGCTCCTACAGCAACCTGCTGCATTGTCTGCGGATATGGTGCTGATTAGAAAGGGGCCTCTTCATCTGCACTTCTTTGTCTTCACTGATGTCTCAACCAACTTCTCCTTCCACTTTTTGTTAACAGCAAGCTAATTCTGTCAACTGCGCCAGTAAAACAGTAAACGGTTAGGCGCTAAGCCCGCCCGATGTGAGGAGTTATGCTGCCGCGCTGGGTCCCGGTAGAAACCCATTCATGTGCAGGCCGAAAGTGTCGCGAAGCAATCGGGAAGTCACATTGACGTTTCCATCTTTACCTTTTTGTCCCCCTCGTGGGGGTTGGTTTCTTTGTCCTGGGTTAACAGAAACCGGAAGCGCTCGGTAATCTCTGGCGCCCCAGCACTTTGCGGGGCGCCGTGCGGGCTCCACGGTGACTATTGTCAGGGCCGAACTGGTCGCACACTAACTGAATGTCATCAAAGCAATGTGTAACGGAGCAAATACCGCGTGATGGCTGGCATGCCTCCCCAAGCTTGCTGCACAAAACAAATAAAACTTCTTACAACATCCACTTCTTACAGCAGTCCTACACCACTCATCCAAGACTTCGCAACTACTTGTTCACAGTGTTGCCGAAGTAAACACAACAAAAAAGCTGATCGCGCTCAATCATTGGGGGTAAGGTGGGTTAACAGCCATAGCGAAACTGCCCGGCAGGAGGGTGCCACCCACTTCGCGTAGTCACGCTGCTCCTGGCTTGCAGCAGCGTGTGCACATGCTATCCTGAAAAGGAAGCGCATAATGTGTTGCAGTTCCGTTTATTTCCCTTTTTTACGGTGCTTAAAAAGACAAGAACAGAACAACAACATAAACCGGCCTACAGCACCAGCTGACATGTTAAAGCTAATTACTGAGCTGCCCTGTTTACTAAATACAGCAAACATATGCGAAACGTCATACATAAATAATGCAATATCTAGCGGAAAAGAATAAACATGCCATAGCGGCTCACTCAGCCCACTTATTCGCCGAATGCTTAATGCACAATACATGCGACATATGACACCAAAGTTCATGCCGCAGGCAATTCCTTCAATGCAACGCGGGCGTTTTCAGAAACATGACACACACTGAGCAACATGTGCCATGGTATAATCAAGTGCTGTTGTCTCTTCAAAAATAATAAAAAAAACATGTAAAACAATTACATTTGTAGGTAGTAACAAAAGATGCAGAAATCGCAGTCTACGCGAATACACTTGATATTTGTTACACCACACAATTGCATCATGTTGAAAAGTTTCACCACCACTCGTAAGTGTTCTTGCCCAGCTTTTCCAATATAACCATCAAAGTTAATCACGTCATACCTAACACTCGTTCCTTCATAAGTGTTCAATGTATTCATTTTAGTCACAGCACGCACTGCACATAACATATACGCCATGACCGCTCTGGCCCCCTTTACTTCACCCTGGTAATGTTTGAGCCTCAACAAGCAAAACTGCTCTCCAACACTGTAAGAATTAAATGGCGTGAAGTTTGACGCTATAGACTTCATGTCATCACCTATTTTGCGCCGTTAAAGTGGCTCTCACACTGTTGAATAATTTCATTGGTCGCCACGGTCAAATGTGTGTACTCAATGTTCCACGGAAATATAGTGACTGCGGTTATTATCGCGATGACGTTATCTTATACGATTGATTTACATGCCTCCTCGACATTTTCCTTTGGTGAAGGGCAACTCTCTTGCACAAGAGAGCGGTTGTTAATGAGCGTTAGCGCCCAGGCATCTGTGCAGTTCCAAGAAAAATGGCCAAGCACTGCGCGCAGATACAGTGGTTTTGTCCCGGACTTTCTTCCTGATAACACAATTTAGCATTAGAAAAGCAGTGATGCCATGTATTAAGTACATTCTTTCTAGACTTGTTACAAAACTTTCAGTTTATTTCCTAGCGAGCAAGCGCACTGCCTTATACATTTATGTTATGCTATGCATCATAGTTAGCAATGTTTGTTTCTTATTTGCAAAAGGAGGAGCCTCTATACTAATATAGAGGCGCTAGCCTGTACTGTTGCATCATGCTAAACATGAAAACTGTGAATAATGTAGGCATGACAACCTCTAGCTATTTTGATGTTTCAGAATGAAGGCCCGAATGAAGACTAGTAGCTTGTGCACAAATTTTACTCGACCACATAGCTAATTGCGTTGGTTGCTTTCAAATGCTTACAAATACTAGGAATGCTAAAATAGAAAATTGGACGCTGACGCAGATAATCAGTCAAATACTTCACTGTTCATGATGACCGAAATGTACATTTTTTTTTGTGTGTGTGTGTGTGTGAAGCCAGATGATGTGCACGAGCTGTACTCACAATTACATCATTCCAGATACACAAAGTTGAACGTTAACACAAAACCAGCACCTCAAAATAACTGTTGTAAAAAATTGTGTGTCATGCGATAACACCGACAGGAAGTGCTTTTCTTCAGTATGCATTTAACAGTGTGCGAAGTCGCCTGTCTTTCTGCGTGAGGTTGTTGATGTTGTGCTGCACTTGTCGCGCATTCTTACAATACCCTTCTGTGCAAGAGCTGCCACAATGGCGTTTTAAACTCTGGTGTTCTATTTCTCTCCTCCGAGTTCAGGAAGGTGGTCCTCCCAGATTATAATCAGCACCCATGTGTCACTTTCACTCCAGTTTACCCTTGAATTAGGTGGGGTCTCATTACCCATTCCTGCAGCCGTCGAGGCAGGTGGCGATGATACAGCATTGTCTTTCATTTCTCTCACGGGCAAACGCAAACAAATGCAAGTATTTTTAAATAACGGCGCCCCGCCCGACTAGCGAGACACAGTGTAGAAGGCACCTGTGTTGAGAATGTATGTAAATAAACAAACAAAATAAATGAGTACTGCAAGGAAATAACATTTAATATTGTCAACATATATTATTATTGCTTTCATTGCGGCAATTTAGAGCTTGAAGTTTTTTTCTGACTGGCAAACAGCTGGGGACGAGAGTTCCTCGTTGCGCAGCAAAGAGAGATCGTCGTCGTCGAATGTCCTTGCTGTCAAACTTTGTCCATGATTGTTGAATGCACAGCTATTAAAAAAAATGTGGGCTTAGTGCATAGACATGAGTGCACTACGCCATGGGCAACATGATTGCACAGCACAAAAAAAGCAAGGAAATAGAGAGGACACAACGGTGGTGACTTGGGCTAAATCTTATTAGCGAAGACTGTTCCGATTCCATGGCACGTGCCTCTGTAGCGGCCACTTCTCGGACAGATGACGGAAGGCGACAACAGATAATGAAAGTGATATTTAATGTTTTAACCATGCCTAAAAAGCCGGTGCTGCCACGCGGTGCAATGCCATTGGAAAAAAAAAAAAAAAAGAAGAGGGAACACAAGTGCTCTGCACAGGGTTGATAGATCAGACAGCAAAAATGAAACTGCTGCAGCGATAGCCCCAATCAATGGTTCCAGCACAAAGGTGCTTGAAATATATACACCAGATAGCAAGCAGTCCACCAAGGTACAACTGCGCTACTTATTGTGTTCAGCCAAATACTCCATATCCGTTTTAATCCCGAATTTTTTATGGCAACCAAAAAAATTGGTGGGGATGTTTTCTGGCTTAGAAGCTGTCAGAATTCATGCAAAAAAATTATGAAGGCACCACGTACAACAGATTACCCTTGAGAACCACGTCCAGTGTACTGGACACTGGGACTTATTTATTCCAAAGGAAGTTGAATGTAACGAACAATGCTGATTGAAAAATATTGCTTTGGGGAATCTTGGGATTTCAGTTCGCTTTAAAATCACAAAAATAGTTGTCGCCCGGCTTCATATAAAAAAATTTGTACTTGAAGCACGCAATTTGCTGCAAGGTCTTGCATCATTGTCTTTCTGCTGGTGAAAACATGCAAACTTTTGGTCAATTCTGGCGTTCACTTGTGATGGAAATCACGAAAACAGTTCTTGCCTGCTTTCAGACAGAGAAACACCTTGCACTTAGAGCATTGAACTTGCGACTTGGCCTTGCAACCGGAAAGCCGGCACCTAGGAGAGTTGGTCATTACTGGCAGATCCGGCCAATGACCTTCTTGTTCAAAACGAACGTCCGGTCCGGGAATTTGGACGGCAGCCCTGTAGTGGTGTTCAGAATGACCACTAGCATCCGCAGATGGCCGTCCACGGCGTTTTCTTTCTTCGGAGCCTCTGATAAGAGCTTCTGCTGCCTGCATCCTGAAGTCTAGCAGATGCAGCACTTGGCTCTTTGTGTAACCTGCCTCTTTGGTGTCTTCCTTGTAATTGAGCCAACTGTTCACCAAAGCGAGATCAGTGAAGTGAAAGGTGACCTTAACAGACCATTTTTTAGTCTTTATTCTTATGCGGTAGAGGCTGATCAGGAAGTCGTTCAGGTCTACTCCACCCTTGTGATTGTTGTAGAAACGGACGCACGCTGGCCTTTCTACTTCAACATATTTTTTTTGCTTCTTGTCGTATCGCTTTGTGATGTCCACTGGTTCGGTGCCACAACACGAGGACAGCAGCGTAACTGACCTCGTGTTCATCCATTTAACCACAACCATTTTGCCGTCAGCGCTCACCTTCTCGTCGCTTGATCCGCGCCCATCAGCAAGCAGCTCTTTATCAGACTTTAAGGTTGTCCTTATTCGGTTCGTCATAACAGTACCGTGACCGAACATTCCTTGCTTCAGAAGACGCTCAATTAGCGGCACCGACATGAAAAACCTGTCAAAACACGACACGCAGTCCTCCCAAGGAGGCATCGTTTCAGCAAGCCGCATGACAATCCCTCCGCTGATTCCGAGGTCCTTGTGCTCTGAGGGAATTGATGTCGTGGCACCCTGGTAAATTTCAAAGTCCAGTACCCTCCCTAGACGGTCGGCAAGCACAAAGTTCTTCAGTCCAGTCGGGTTTGGCTTGCCCCTAACGTACTGACGCAGTTGTGTTCTTCCTGTAAACGGAACCATTTGTTAATCCACACAGGCTGCATGCGGCCTCGAAATTTTCAGGCAGGCTTTCCTCACACGATCCAAAAGCGGCTGAACCTTCCAGCATCGGTTGTTGTCATCTTGGTCGCTGTCATTGTTGCAGACGTGCAAGGCGTTTCTGAGTCGGAAGAATCGATCTTGCAGCATGGCATCAGCAATCAATGATACTCAGGTCGCTGCTGCCCAATACATATGCGCTTGCGGAAACTTCAGGCTGCCCATTACGATGTGGATGCCGAAGAGAGCTTTGGCCTCCTTAGCTGTCATACCTAGCGTGGTTCCATTTGTCTGGACCCAGTACAAGTTAGTTCTTGTCGCTACAAATTCCCAAAAGTCGTCCTCAAAGTACTCCTTAAAATATGTCAAAGGCGTCTGAGGTTCCTGACAGGCTAGTGAAGCTGTAGCTTTTTCGATGTCAGTTGGAGCCGAAAATGCTTGCACTTTCCAGGACTGTGCAGCTTTTTGGCGTGTACGTTCCTCTAAAAGTGTTTTCTCAAACTTCTTGTTTTTGACATTTTCATCTTCACTGGAACTATCTTCGTTTTCGTCGCTTTCTTCGCTATGAAGCGCGGACTCCGGTTGAAATTTTTCCGCTTCGTCGCCCGAGTCTGAATCCACATCAAGATCTGACTCGTCTCCAAACAATAGTTCTTGGATTTCGTCATCAGTCAGCGCTTTTTCTGCAAACAAAACAACCAAAGTGTGTTCAAACTTAGTTTGCAAGAAAAAACAATAAATTTTAGAAATTTTTCGATTTTAAGTTAGAAACTATTATTTTCTGGGTCACGTATTAAAAATCAAACGTAATACTCCGTTCACGGATATTTTTCAACGAAACGCAAGCATTGAATCCCAGTGTCCAGTGCACTGGACATAAACATATTGTCGCGTTGTGCACAAACTACCCTTATTTGAGGCGATCTTTAAATAACATCATTTCGAGTTGAGTTTATTTAACAAGACGAAATTTTGCTACATCAATTAAACAAACATGACTCTTTCTAAAAAACCACTTACTTGAGCGCGTTGCACGTGGCGGCCTGCCGCTGTAAGACGCCATTACTCTGTGCTGCCCCCTCAAGCCTATGCGGCCAAGGCAGGAACTAGTTTAATTGAGATATTTCTCATGGTCTGGGGAAAGCTTGAAAATTGGTTTCGGTTTCGCTTTGGCCGATTTTTAGTTGTAGTAATCGCTTTTTTTGTATGTCCAGTTTACTGGACTCGGGGTCGGAAAGGGATATCTTGTTGAGTGGCTAAGCCATTTGAGTATTTGAGTCATCTGAGTATGCCACATTTCAAGATGTCTTCTATGAATCCCACTGTCTCGACCTTGTTCTCATTCAATCTGACCTCAAAGTGTTGCTGTTGTGCTCCCGAATTGATGAAGGGCTTGAATAATTTGTGCACTGTTCTAATACAGCAGTGTTTCACTGCACTTTTTTATGCTAAAGAACAAGCCTGGTTTGGAGTTGTGCAGTGTAGGAACACACCAACACTGGGGCGATGGTCCTGTTGTTGAACACCTGCAAAGGCAGAAGCGCTCGAGCAGTTCGTGCTCGGTGGTCAACACTGTGATCGTGCCTACTATTTATTGGATTAGATTGTATATGCCGCATTAATTGGATACAAGATCATCTTTCTCAAGTGGCACTGTACAATGCACTTGACTTCCTGATCACGAATCGCGATGTGATGATTCGTTTTGCAGTTAAAGCTAAACAGATAGCCACTATGCAAGACAAAAAAGTGTTAACACACAGCTTTCTCATTTGAAACTAGATCAGAATCATGCTGAATATCAGTACTTTAGATGATGCTCATCGCTTCACGAAACAAAGTTATCCAGTGACTATATATGGGAATTCATCAATAGTCTTGTAGGTCATGAGACTTCCTCTATTGTTTTTGCTAAGTGCCGTGAATCGCTTTTCATGCACAAGTTTTCTCAGGCTGGAACGGCTAAGCGAATACACTACAAGTGACTGAAGGCTCTCGCTTTTTTACCTATTTCTCATCGGAAGTACTTGCTGAAGGAATGCAAAAATGACGAACTTATCAACAGTCTGAGCATGGGCATACCTAGTGCCGTTTTCAAGGAGCTACAAGGCACTACAAGGCAGATTGCTTTTCCCGCAAATGCGAACACTCTCGCAGCTTTTGCATCGACTTTTAGTTCCATTTGAACATTTTAAACGCTTTCAGCAATTATGATCGAGTTTGTTTAGCTTACAAAGCTTGAAAGTGCAGACAAGTCTCTGATGGTGAGTGCGTTATTAGGATTTTGAGTAATCGCACTGGTTAGCTGTGTGAGAGGATAATAAATGTAGTTATTCCATGCTATCACGAAAGTAAGTTTAAACTGAGTAATTATATTGCGTGCTCGTTCTCTGGAACACCTGTCAACAGCATAGGGAACTCGAAGCCAAAAGAGATCAATGGGGGGTATAGGGCCTTTGAGGGAGCAATTGCACTGTAGTAAAATCAGGTTCTCTTCTCGATGTAGAAGAAACCACTTCTCCCCACTTCGGCGCCCAAGGCGGACCACCCGCGGTGGTATAGCAAAGTGGGAGAAGAAACGTACGCCGCTATCCCAATAGCGGCTATTGGCCTGCTGGTCGCTTGACGATGAAACAGAAGCAATGCTGAAGAAGTTCTAGATGGCTGAGAAAAACTTGTATTTACAGATTTTACAAAACAATGGACATCAATGTTACAAAAAAAAAAGATAAGAAAAACAACTTGGAAATGAACCGTCCTCTGTAGGGCGACCCTACGGGGTTCGGCGGAGCCGATGGCGCCTAACACCGCAAGCTCGGTTGAGAACACTTGGCGGAGCCCCGGGGCCTCTTCTTATCCCTTCCTGGCGCTCCGCCCTTACCACACCCTCGGCAAATAATCACCTGCTTGTCCTTTGATTGGACAGTACATTAGGTAGATCAAACAAAAAAAAAAACGCCACGAGGATGCCGCTTTCGTGCACGTGGGACTCATGCACTCTCCCCAAACAACACAACAACCGAAACGTAAATAAAACAAAACTAGAAGAAGCATAGAGGCCAGGGCCAGCTTCGCGGCGCACAATTATCTAGACAGAGCTAGCCGTACTCGGTATTGCGGCCGTAGGGCGACTTCCCTCAACCACGTCAATTTCTTGACGACGGGGCTATAATCCTCTTGCCTCTCTGCGCCATAAGAGGAACCGCTCGCTGACCGCGCATGTTTCTACTTACAAGCTCATTTGCCCGGATAAACGGGGACGCAGTCGAAGACATGCCCGATTCAACAATAGGCAACCTAGGCGTCGAACGGGTGGCCGTTATCATTTCCTGTGTCGCGAGCCCGCTTCTGAGAGCTACTGGACCAAAGCCGGACCGGCAGAAAAGGTCGTCGGTGACTTCAGAGTTTTCGCAACGCGCGCCGCCGATTTGGCAGGCGCGCAAACAGTACGTGGCCGGGCCATAAGCCGAACCGATGCGAGGAGTCGCCGCGGTGCGCGGGGTCTCTGAAGAGGCCCGTTGATGCGCCGACTGCCAGTGCCGAGAGGCAATTAGGGGGCCGTCACAATGACGTATAATCTCACCCCTTTTGTTGCCCCGGTTGGTTCCCTTTTCCTTAAGTTAATAGGAACTCGAAACGCTCGACCGTCTCTGGCGTTGAACAAAGCAGGGTAATATGCTGGCGCCGTGTGTCTGCACTCGCGGCAAAACCGGTCGGTCGCGCTTCGACCGCCTGTCACTCAAGCAACGCTGGCTGCCCGCGGCCTACATGCCTTCCCAAGCTTACGCCGCAAAGCAAATAAAAGACAAAAATTGCCGCGCTACCAATTCTTACCGCGGTCCTACACCCCCCATCCAAGATCTCCCAACAACTTGCCTACAGTGTTGCCGAAGTAAACCAGCAAAAAAAAAAAAAAAAACGGATTGCGCTGAACTAGTGGGTGTACGACGGGTTAACAGCTGCAGCCAACGGCTGGGGTGTCCCACCCACTACACAGTGGTCGCGCAGCACCTGGCCGGCAGCAGCATGTGCAAATTCTCTCCTGCAAAGGAAGCGCGCAAAGAGCCCCACTTGGTCTCGGTGCTCAAAAAAAAAAAAACAATGAAACAAATCAGTCTCCAGCGCCAGCTGACGTAACAAAGCTACTTAGGGAGCTGTCCTGCTCTCTTAATATAGCGAGCCTATTCAAAACATCATGCAGCTGAAACGCGGTATCTAGTTGACCCGACCAAACGTGCCAGAGCTGCTCGCTCCGCACGGCTTTTCACCAAACGCTTATGATGCATGCAACATCTGACATTCCCTGCCGTAGGCAATTCCTTGAACACTCTGCAAGAGTTTTCATTAACATGACACACACTCCAACACATGTCCCAGAACAATCGGGCGCTGTTGCCCCACCCAACATAATAAAAAAACGCAAAAAAATATTGGACCGTAAAAGCAAACAGACACCACACGCAGTTCACACGACTACTCTTGGTAATTGCCATACACTGTTGTATGATGTTCAAAAGTTCCATCACCATTCTGAAGTGTTGTTGCCATGTTTGCACCATAAGTCCATCACTTAGTCCCGTGGCACATAACACTCGTTCCCCGTCCTTCACTGATCGCCGCTGCGGGGCTCTCAGGCTACTGCACCTCCTCCCAGCATTGGTTTGTCAGCCGGGAAAGCTCCTCGGCGTGAGCATGTGCCGTACCCTTTCTGTGTTGCACTACCACGTCGTAGCGCTGCAAAGCCAATGCCCAACGTATCAATTTGGCCCCTTGTGGCGCAGCTTGAGTGAGATACGCGAGCGGATTGTGGTCGGAGACGACAAAAATTTTGGCCCCGAATACCCAGGTGTCGAACTTTTTGAGTCCCTAAATGACACCAAACGCCTCGCACTCTATCGTAGACCATTTCATCTGAGCAGGCGTGAAGCGATGACTGGCAAAAGCAATCGGGCACTCGGTACCGTCATCGACCATTTGGGCCAAACAAGCTCCCACAGCAATAGCGGAAGCGTCCGTAAAAAGCCAAAACGGCTTGTGAATGTCTGGGGTGGTTAATTCAACAGCGCTGCACAGGGCACCCTTGAGTTTTGCAAATGCCTCGTCGGCCTCGGGCGTCCAAGGGATGTGATGATACGGGGCGCGAAAAAAACGACACACAACAGAGAAGAAGTACACGGGACGACGCGCTACTAGCAACTGGAATATTTTATTCAGGAAACACCATTTATACCGCAGTGACATCAAATTTAACCCAACGAATCGACCAAAAACTAAAAATACATGCTCAGCATGCCTATAAGTAACGTTGCAGATAGGCTATCTCCCCTTCCTGCAGACTGATAGAGGGGTGGCTGATGCAATCATGCCCCTCCCTCTGGATAAAGAGGGCTTCTATAATCTCCCTCTCCGCTGAGCCCCTGTGCCTGTAGATTACAGTTGTCTGCTCAAATACCGGCTTACAGTTACCCTGATCGCATCCTCTGCAATGCATCGCCAGATGCGTGAACGGCCTTCCTATTAAAGAGCTGCTGTGCTCTCGCAACCGCACGTTGAGGCATCTACCAGTTTGCCCTATGTATGCCTTGCCGCACGACAGTGGTATTCTATATACAACACCACGTGCGCAAGGAACGAACTGCCTTACGTGCTTAATGGCACATCCTCTTTTTTCACACTGCTTTGGCCTACCTGTCTTCTTACCAACCGCTGAGCAGATGCGGCCCACCTTGTTTTCTGCGGAGAACACGAGATCCACCCCATACCTCGAAGCCACTCTCTTAAGGCCGTGCGAAAGCCAGTGGATATACGGGATTTTTGACACTCTTTTTCTTCCCTGCGGGACATTCGTGTCTAGGCCTGTCCCAGACCGTTGCTTAATGGACTTTTTTATTTTTTCGCTAGCAGCAGCTAAGACACTATCAGGAAACGCCGCGTCTCTTAGTCTTTCCACCTGCGCGACAAAACTTGTCTCCATAAGATGTGGGCATGATCTGTCCAACGCCGTTTTTAGGCACGTCATGGCAATGCCATTTTTTACTAGGCGAGAGTGCCCGGAGCTGTAATCAAGAAGCGGCTGAATTAACTTTGATAGCAGAGTTGATGAAGTGCTCAGTGTGTTTGGTAATAAGGGGCGGGGCTTGACATTCACGCGCGAAGTGCCGAAGAATGGAAAGCTGCGTTTTCTGGATTTGCAGCTGTCATTCCAACAAAAACACGTGTGTTGGATGTTTTCCCCTAGGACCGCGAAGCCGCTTCTTGATTACAGCTCCGGGCACTCTCGCCTAGTAAAAAATGGCATTGCCATGACGTGCCTAAAAACGGCGTTGGACGGATCATGCCCACATCTTATGGAGACAAGTTTTGTCGCGCAGGTGGAAAGACTAAGAGACGCGGCGTTTCCTGATAGTGTCTTAGCTGCTGCTTGCGAAAAAATAAAAAAGTCCATTAAGCAACGGTCTGGGACAGGCCTAGACACGAATGTCCCGCAGGGAAGAAAAAGAGTGTCAAAAATCCCGTATATCCACTGGCTTTCGCACGGCCTTAAGAGAGTGGCTTCGAGGTATGGGGTGGATCTCGTGTTCTCCGCAGAAAACAAGGTGGGCCGCATCTGCTCAGCGGTTGGTAAGAAGACAGGTAGGCCAAAGCAGTGTGAAAAAAGAGGATGTGCCATTAAGCACGTAAGGCAGTTCGTTCCTTGCGCACGTGGTGTTGTATATAGAATACCACTGTCGTGCGGCAAGGCATACATAGGGCAAACTGGTAGATGCCTCAACGTGCGGTTGCGAGAGCACAGCAGCTCTTTAATAGGAAGGCCGTTCACGCATCTGGCGATGCATTGCAGAGGATGCGATCAGGGTAACTGTAAGCCGGTATTTGAGCAGACAACTGTAATCTACAGGCACAGGGGCTCAGCGGAGAGGGAGATTATAGAAGCCCTCTTTATCCAGAGGGAGGGGCATGATTGCATCAGCCACCCCTCTATCAGTCTGCAGGAAGGGGAGATAGCCTATCTGCAACGTTACTTATAGGCATGCTGAGCATGTATTTTTAGTTTTTGGTCGATTCGTTGGGTTAAATTTGATGTCACTGCGGTATAAATGGTGTTTCCTGAATAAAATATTCCAGTTGCTAGTAGCGCGTCGTCCCGTGTACTTCTTCTCTGTTGTGTGTCGTTTTTTTCGCGCCCCGTATCATCATGAACCAGCACCAACTCGCCCAACTTTTTACTTTACCAAGGGATGTGGTTAGGAACATGTTTAGCCGTCAATTGAGTAAGGGGCTTGGCAATGCCAGGAAAATTGGGTATGTAACCTCGGTAATACCCGCACAGACCTAGAACACTCCTTAACTGTTTGTTATTCTGGGGTACTTGCAGCCCCTCAATAGCCGCGAGCTTGCTGGGGTCCGGACCGTGCTTTCCCGATCCCACAATATGTCCGAGGTAGCGGATAGACGCGCACGCCACCTGACATTTTTCCATGTTAGCTACTAGACCTACGGACGTTAGGGCGGAGAACACAGCATGGAAGTGCCGGACGTGCTCCTGTAGGGACCTGCTGAAAACCGCAATGTCATCCAAGTAGGCACAGGCATACGCCTCGTGGGGTGCTAACAGCTGGTTCATACTCTGCTGAAAGCTGGCTGCCGCCTTCCTGAGCCGGAACGGCATTACCCTCCAAGCAAACTGGCCTAGGTGCGACACGAACGCGGTCATGCGCTGTGACCCCTCTCTCTGCTAAGGGAACTTGCCAGTAGCCTCGTCGGAGATCAATGAGGGTTATATAACTAGCCTGACCTACATTCATGATCAATTCTTGCGGGAATCCCATCGGGAATGCGTCTGGTTCGGTTATGGCATTTCAGTTTCTGTAATCGACACACAGGCGCACCGTGCCATCTTTCTTTGGGACGCACACAAGGGGGTGAGCAAATGGACTTTCGCACCGGTATATTAAACCAAGCTCTAGCAGTTCCGCCATCTGTTTCGAAACCTCATCCTTCAAGGCCACTGGCATGCGGTAAGGGCGGCTACGTTTCGGCGTGGCCCCTTGCACAAGCCTTATCTTGTGTTCGCCTACTTGCGCGATCCCCACTTCTCCGCTAAATAAGGCCGCATGGCGTTGAAACACCTCCCGTACCAACACTCTCTCAGGGGGCTGCAAATGAGCCAAGCTACCCGCCGGTCCCCCGCAGGGGCGCCTGCGCAAGTAGGCGTTTGGTGTGTAGCGACACCACGGACCCGAGCTAACGGGGGAGTTTCGGCTCCCTCCCACGCCTAGCCGTGCGTGGCTTTGCCGTGTCCGGGGAAAAGGGGATCCTGGGGGTTGAGCTGACGCTGGGTGATTGGACCTTTAAAGCCCCCAGGCAGAGGCAACACACCCCTTTGGCCCCGGCTTCATGTAGACGGCACCCCTGGGCTGACCCACCCAGGGGAAATCGGCAGTCGCCTTTTCCTATCTCTCTCTGCCTACATCTTCGTCTTTATCTCTCACTATCTATCTGTCCTGTCTTCTACTCTCTTCTGTTTACTTCCAATTTTCCTGGCGGCAAGGGTTAACCCTGTGTAGTTACCCAACCTTGGGTAGTTATATTCGGTTATAGCGGCGATGCATGGCTGGCGTCTCCAAGTGTTCACTATTCAACCTTGTAGCGTCCCCTTGTTGGGCTCGGTGGTGGGTGGCCACCATCGCCGCCGAATTTAACATGCTTCTTATGGAAAACCCTTTTCCTGCACTTCCTGATCGCCGCCTGAAAAGGTGGCGCACCGATGACAGCTTTTTTACTGCACAGCCTAAAGAGACCTTCCCCAAGTACCATGTAATCCACAGCCAAAATGAAAAGAAAGCAGTTCGATCTATTTCATCATTTATTGTCTCGAAAACGCTCACAGATGCAATTGGCCCTGGCTATAAATTAACTAAGATGGGGAATGGCGATCTCCTTCTAGAAGTCCGCGACAAGACTCAGTACGACAAGCTCACAAAACTCGTTTCATTTGATAACATCCCAATATCAGTGGGCTCACATAGGTCGATGAACACAGTGCGTGGTGTCTTATCTGACGATGACCTCCTCGAGCTATCTGAAAGTGATTTGCTTCAAGGCTGGCAAGAACAAAAGGTAGTGAAAGTACAAAGAATAATAATCAGGCAAGATAATAAACAGATCCCAACAAAGCACATCATAGTTACCTTTCGGTACAAGCAACCTCCCCAACTCTATTGAAACTGGTTACTGCAAGCTTCCTGTCAGACCTTATATACCGAATCCTCGCCGATGTTTCAAGTGTCAGCGCTTCGGACACGGATCCCAAACGTGCAGAGGGCGCACTAGGTGCGCGAAGTGCGCATCTTGTGAACATGTATCCGAAAAGTGCACTTCAGAAGCCTGTTGCGCTAACTGTGAAGGAGATCACGCTGCCTACTCCCGATCATGCCCTGCATGGAAAAAAGAGAAACAAATATTAGAACTTAAGGTAAAGTTTAACCTGTCATTTCAAGAGACACGCCAACGTTTTTCTGCACACAATAATTCTGAACCTTCCTTCGCCGACGTGGCGCGTCGAGGCGCCGTGCCACGTCTTTCGGCACCTGCGAGATATTACACCAAGTGTGACTGCGGTTGTGCCAGAAGCGCCTCCGGCTGGAGCAGTCTGTACTGCTCCGCCTCCTATTCAAAAGGGCCAGCAGACTTCAGAGACTGCTGGACCACGGACCACTGCAAGTACAGTCAGGTCCGAAACTGCCATAAACGTGCCTGCCAAGCAGGCACCATCCACCATCTCAGAAGAGGTGATGGACACAAGCCATACTCCTCCGGCGCCCCACACGCCGAAGGAAAGGCGCAGTTCTTTGGAGCGAAGCAAGAAAGAGAAAACCCGTATTACAGGGCCCCAACAGGCCCTGTAACTTAAGGCAACGTTTCTGTACACACAGCACTTAACTACATTAAAAATGGAGACACAAATTTTACAGTGGAACGTCAGAGGACTACTGAGAAACCTTGACGATATTCAAGAACTTTTACATAAACAGTCACTAAAAGTGCTGTGTGTACAAGAAACACACCTAAAACCCAAGATCACTAATTTTCTACGCCAGTATATCATTTTTCGAAAGGACAGGAATGAAGCCGTCACGTCATCTGGTGGTGTGGCTATTATAGTAAATCAAGGGATTGCATGTACTCATCTACCACTCGAAACATCTCTTGAAGCAGTGGCTATTCGTGTAGTTCTCCTGAACAAACTCGTGACCATCTGCTCTGTCTACATACCTCCACACTATCATCTTGAAAAACGTGAATTCCAGTCCCTAATAGATAAACTTCCAGAATCTTATATCCTCCTTGGAGATTTCAATGCACATAGCAATCTATGGGGTGACTCTCGCTGCGATGCTCGAGGTCGCCTGATCGAACAGTTCCTTTTTACTTCTGGCGCGTGCCTTTTGAATCGGAAAGAGCCCACATATTACTGCCTTGCCAGCAATACCTACTCGTCAATAGACCTTAGCATTGTCTCACCATCCCTCCTTCCTTTACTGACATGGAATGTCATCAATAATCCTTACGGAAGTGACCACTTTCCCGTAACGCTAAGCACACCCATATCAAATGAATATCACCCACAGGTACCCAGATGGATCACTGACTAAGCTGATTGGGAACAGTTCTCGCAGATTAGTCACTTAA
Organism: Rhipicephalus microplus; assembly: GCF_043290135.1. Classification (NCBI taxonomy): domain Eukaryota; kingdom Metazoa; phylum Arthropoda; class Arachnida; order Ixodida; family Ixodidae; genus Rhipicephalus; species Rhipicephalus microplus. The sequence goes on from NW_027464593.1 coordinate 5,313,034, forward strand.
GTTGGACTGACCTATCTGGTTTAAACATAGATGCAGCTGTACAATACTTTTCTGCTTTTCTGACCGACGCTGCGATGAAATGCATCCCGCAAACTTCTGGACTGCCTGGCAAGCGACGTGTCCCATGGTGGAATACTGAATGTCGCAATGCACGCAAACAACAAAACAAAGCGTGGAGATTGCTACAGGACTCGCCGACGGCAGAGAATCTTGAAATTTTTAAGAAAATCAAGTCCCAAGGCAGGAGAACGCGCCGGCAGGCTAGGAGAGAAAGCTGGCTTAAGTTTTTATCAGGCATCACTTCATATACACAAGAAACTAAAGTCTGGAACATGGTTCGCAAGGTAACAGGACGGACGACACGCATCTTCACTACTTCTCGTAGACACACAAGGGGACACCTTGGAAGACCAGGCGAACTTCCTCGGTGCCCACTTCGAAGAGGTGTCCAGTTCGTTGCATTATACTGCAGCTTTTCAACGACACAGAAGAAAACTCGAAAAAGAGAAACTTTAGCGAAAATCCTCTAAACATGAGTCGTACAACAACCCTTTCAGTTTGGCCGAGTTAAAAGCATCGCTACATGTTCGCAATAAATCAGCTCCAGGTTCGGACAGTATAGTATACGAAATATTAAAACAACTGCCTTCTGAAACACAAAAAACCCTGCTTTCCCTGTATAACTCTATCTGGTTTTCCGGTGAAATCCCTTCTGTGTGGAAAGAAGCCATTATTATTCCGATTTTAAAGCAAAGCAAGGATCCATCTTCCGTTAGTAGTTACAGGCCAATCGCACTTACAAGTTGCATGTGTAAACTTTTTGAAAAAATGATAAATCGCAGACTTGTACGTTATTTTGAAACGAACAATCTGCTCGACCCATTCCTATGCGGGTTTCGAGTGGGTAGATCCACCACTGACCACCTCGTGCGTATCGAGGCACAGATCCGAGATGCCTTCGTCCACAAACAATACTTTTTTTCTGTGTTCCTCGACATCGAAAAAGCCTACGATACGACATGGAGATTCGGAATATTAAGAGACTTGTCCAATCTTGGTGTGCGTGGCAGGATGTTTACTATTATCGAAAGCTACTTGTCCAATCGTACATTCCGTGTCCGTGTGGTCAGTGTTCTCTCCCAAACATTTGTCCAGGAAACAGGCATGCCGCAAGGGGGTGTACTTAGTTGTACACTTTTTCTTATCAAAATGAATTCCTTGCCCCTATCCATCCCCCGCAATATGTTCTATTGTACATATGTCGACGACGTTCAGCTTGGCTTCAAGTCATGCAACTTGGCAATGTGTGAGCGGCAGGTTCAGTTAGGTTTAAACAAGGTCTCCAAATGGGCAGAGGAAAACGGATTCCGACTGAACCCACAAAAAAGCACGTGTGTCTTGTTCTCCCGAAAGAGAGGCATGCACTAAGAACCCGACATCGAACTGAACGGTCGTCTGTCTGTAAATGCGGAGCATAAATTCTTAGGCCTAATCTTGGACAACAAGTTGACCTTCGTACCGCACATAAAGTATTTAAAAACAAAATGTTTAAAAGCCGTGAATGTTTTAAAAGTGTTGTCACACACTACATGGGGTAGTGACAGGAAATGTTTAATTAACTTATATAAAAGCCTCGTACGCACACGCCTAGATTACGGCGCTATAATCTATCAGTCGGCAACACCATCAGCCTTGAAAATTCTCGACCCTGTCCATCATCTAGGCATTCGCCTCTCTACGGGTGCTTTCCGCACCAGCCCTGTGGAGAGCCTGTACGTGGATTCGAATGAATGGTCGCTCCACCTACAAAGATGTTCACTGTCCTTTCTGTACTTTTTGAAGGTGAAGGCAGACAAGAAACACCCTTCCCATTTCACAATTAATGATTTGTCTTGTTCTAGCTTGTTCGAGAACCGTCCTTAGTTTAGGCAGCCCTATGCACTGCGTGTAAGCAGCCTGGCCGAAGAAACAGGTGTGCCTCTTGAACACAGTTTGATGGCTCCTGCAACATGCAACATATCTGCCACCGTGGCAGTGGCAGCTTATAGACTGTGATGTCTCTTTTGTTGATGTCACAAAGCACGCACCACTTGTACACATACATACACACTTCCTAGAACTACAACATAAATACACATGCCCTGAGTTCTTTACCGATGCGTCAAAGTCAAACACTTCTGTATCATATGCTGCGGTAGGCCAATCCTTTTTTGAGGCCGGCGTTCTTAATCTTGATGCAAGCATTTTCACAGGAGAAGCTTTTGCAATACTGGCGGTCGTAAAACACATTAAACAGATAAAATTACAAAAGGCGGTAATATACACAGATTCCCTAAGCGTGGTCGAAGCCCTGAAAACTCCTAAAAAGCCCCGCCGCGGTGGTCTAGTGGCTAAGGTGCTCGGCTGCTGACCCGCAGGGCGCGGGTTCGAATCCCGGCTGCGGCGGCTGCATTTCCGATGGAGGCGGAAATGTTGTAGGCCCGTGTGCTCAGATTTGGGTGCACGTTAAAGAACCCCAGGTGGTCTAAATTTCCGGAGCCCTCCACTACGGCGTCTCTCATAATCATATAGTGGTTTTGGGACGTTAAACCCCACATATCAATCAAAACTCCTAAAAAACACAAGAACCCCGCGCTGGTGTCACTTTACTCACTTCTGTGCACACTCTACACATCGAAACAGCATGTCACTGTCTGCTGGGTTCCAGGGCACCGTGAAATACAAGGGAACGTTTTGGCCGACAATCTGGCTGCTTGCATCAATGTCACTACTGACGATGCATCAACACCAGTCTCTGCACTTGACTTGAAACCTTTTATAAAACGAAAGCTCAGGGGGTATTGGCAGAGCATGTGGGATAAACACACAGATAATAAACTCCATGCTATTAAGCCGCAACTAGGTTATTGGCCGCCACTATCAAAATCACGACACACAGAAGTAATACTAACAAGGCTTAGAACAGGACATACACATTCTACACATACATTTTTTCCAGCGATCCACCATATTGTGAGAGATGTGGAGAGCTCCTTACGGTTCTCCACATTGTCGTCCAGTGCAATGAGCTAGATGCTCTAAGAAAAAAGAACTTTTTACTGCCCTACCGACAGCAGCTCCCTCTACACCCTGGGATGCTCATTGGTAGGGATCCGCTTTTTAAACTGCAAGCACTTTTTACGTTTTTAAAGATGTGCAAAGCTTTCATCCGATATTTCGAGGTCATCCGTAGCACGACCCCTATAGAGTGGTCGTGGCTGCGGTGACTACATGTTCATCATGGTTTTATTTTCATGACATTTTGCCATCCGCTGTCACTACATATATGTCACGCCACTGTCATGATTTTATTACTTTCATGTTTTAACCCGCGTTAGAGCGAGGAATTTTAAGGCCCCTTTACAGCCACGCACCATATCATTGTTCATATCTGTAGTCAATTGAAATGGCGCTCTTTGGCCATCAATTGGCCCTTGCGCCACTAAAAACTACTCATCATCATCAAGCTACCCGCCGGTCGGTAGGATAGATGCTCTGTCGTGCGAGGTGACAGGACGCGGCACGTATTCCACCTCCCCGAACTCGTGGTCGTCATGGAATATGACACCAATGCCAGCGACACGGCACGTGTACGGGCGCAGGTGGTTGGCATGCACTAGCATACGCTTACCCGCCGGCGTCTCTAAGTAATAGGAGTGTTGGCGGTACTTTCCTGTGATCCTGCACGGACCTACCCATTTCGGTTGCGTCTTACCGGAACGGTTGCTATCAAAAACAAGCACCTGCTCCCCAAGTTGAAACTCCTTTTCTTTTGCACGAAGGTTGCATTGCGTCGCGTACGCCCTCTGCTGTTTGGTTGCGGGCACGTTAGCAGCTTCCGCAGCTATCTCCAACTGTTGCTTCAGTTTTCGCATATACTCTGCCGGCTTGTCTGCCACTGTCGTGGGCATTTCCTGTTCTTCCGACCAAGCCCTCCGTAGGATCGCGAGCGAACCGACGGGTTTTCTGCCGTACATCATCTGGAACGGGGACACGCCCGTAGTGTCGTGAAGAACTTCTCTATATGCCCACAGTAGAAGTGGTACGAACTTGTCCCATTGTCGACCCTGTTTGGATATCACATGAAATAGCATGTTTTTGAATACTCTGTTCCACTGTTCGACTGCTCCGTTGCTTTACGGGTGGTCCGGTGTTGAAAACCGAGGGGAACAGCTGACGCGCGTCAGGAATTCGCGGGTCAGCGCGGCGGTGAAATTGGTCCCGCAATCTGAACATACTACCTCTGGTATCCCGCTACAGCTGAAAATTTCCAACATTGCGTCGCAGGTAGCTTTAGCTGTCAATGATTTGAGACATATGACCTCGGGCCAGCGGGTGCACAGATCTATCATGCACAACGCGTAGCGGTGGCCGCGAGGTGTCGGCGGCTCAATTGGTCCTACGACGTCGATATTGATTTTCTGAAAGGGGTGTCGGGGCCTTACGCGGGGCGCTATGGGAACTCTGTCTGTCTGCCTCCGGTCAGCCCTGATCTGGTACGCGTGACAACAATTGCAGTAGTTTCGAACTTCCTTTTTTATACCTGCCCAAAAAAAACTAAGTTTAATTCTCGTTTTCGTCTTACGAAACCCCAGGTGTCCGCCCCAATACGACTCATGCGCCAGGCTGAGCACATCAGCCCGCCGGGTGGTCGGCCAAACTAACTGCTTGATCGGTTGACCAAATACCTGTTCTCGGTGATACAGCAACCCGTCAATCACCAGCATTCCACCTCGCCCTTCCGCGGCGTCTCTCCATGCCCGGCCCAACGTTTCGTCACTCTTTTGTTCCTCACGCAACGCCTCGAAATCGCCCCTCTCGCCACTTGTGCCACCTTGCGACACGCAACTTGCCTCGTTCTCGACGGTGTGTGGTGTTTTCTCTCTAGCGTTACGCTCTCCTTCTGTCTCCATCCGAACCGGCCCTAATTCTCCCTCCTCTACCTCAACGGCTGTAACCACTTCTTCCTCCCGGGTGCGTTCGACCTCGCTGGGCTGCAGTACGCTTCCCTCCGCTGACCGCGGATAATCCGGAGTCGGTCTACTCTGCTCTACTACTCTCCCATCTAGCTTTGCGGCCGCCTGTTGTTCGTCGGAGAAGTTTCGGGGGGATAGTGTCGTGTCCTGTTTGTTGTATTCACACTGGCTCTGCTGCAACGCGGTCCAATCGCTCGCCGAGAGCAGGCATTCACTTACGCTTAGTTTATCTGTGACCGCACACAAGACCGGTGTGGCGTGTGAAACTTCGGCGAACACCGGTTGCCCCTGTTTCAGCGTTAGCGGGAGCTCTACTAGTTTGTCCTGGACTCGTTCACCAAATGCGGCCCGGAGGCCTATGCGGCCATGGGCCTGGATAAGTTCTTCAGGAACTACGCTTTCCTGCACTACCGTAATCTCGGCGCCCGTGTCTACTATTGCATTCAAAGTTTTATCTTTGCAGTTCAGAGTTGCCTTCCACAAGCGGTCAGCAGACGTTACCTTATCTAGGCAGACTCGAGCAGTGAGTTTATCATTTCCCGCCGAAGCGCTAGGATTCGGCGCCACCCTTTCAAGATAGTGCGGGCAGTTGAGTCTAATATGTGTGTTCGATCCACACTCAAAACATCCCGATTTCCTTGGTTGCCTACCTGAATTTACGAACACTTCGGTCTCGTATTTGAACCCTGACTTGGACCCGACGGGCTGCTACTCTTATGGTCGGTCGTCTTTTCTACCCCTTTACTGCTGGCGTTACGCGGCTGTCCTTTCTGCACTTTCGCACTGCCGTTCGCGTCTTCAAAGGTGTGCAAGAGCCTTGCAATTTCTGTGCTTTTGTACCACGCTGCCCCCCCACGTAACCTCAAGTATTTTAATGCCTCTTCAGACAACACGGTTTTCAATTGGTCCACTACCAGTAGCTCCAAAAGCTCCGCGAAGGTGGACACGTCTCTTGACGCCACGTGAAAATTTAAGTAGCTGCCCAACCTTGTTGTAAAACTTTTCCACGTCTCTGTTTTTCGTTTACGTGCCCCTGTGAATTTCTTTTGGTATTCTAAGGGAGACAGCTTCAGTTCATCAAGCACTACTTCCCTCACGGTCTCATAGTCCCGATGTTGGGCGGGTGCGAGCCGAGTTGATAATAAATACTCTATGCGCTCAGCCACGAGTGGAAAAACTATTTGTCCCCAATAACTTCGAGGCACCTCATATGCCTCCAGAGTGTGCTCCACTGACTCGAACCAAATTGGGACCTCCGCGTCTGCGGGAAATTTCGCGAAAGCACCCCCTAACAATTTGGCGTATTTGCGCCACTCAGTGTTGGAGCAGCGCTCAAATGTTCCGCCAGCATCACTCACGCTACCTGATGGGCTTGCCGGACGTAATTTAGCGAGCTCTAACTCCAACTCCATTTGCCGGCTTCGTTCCCAAGCCATCTTAAAATCATGATCTGCTTAGTCTCGTGCCGTCCAAGGGACGTCACCACTCCCATCCTCACTCACCCCATCGCCACCCTCCATCCTGCTGAATGTGGTGCTAGCCTGTTTGCCCCGCAACAACAATACAGCAATGAGAAAGGAACTCACGTTAGCTCTGTCCCGTTGTCCTGGCGTCGCTCTGGCTTGCTGCTGCAGGCTTCTGGTCGATGCCCCACCTCGTCGTGGACGCGCCTTTTGGGTGTCGAGAACTCGTTCGAGGACCTCTTTGTCCCAGTCACTCCCTCGGTGTCCTCCGGAAACACCAGGCTATCTGCAGCTTCCAGCTGCCGCAGCTACTTGCTGCAGTGTCTGTCCGTTGGTCTGGTGCCGATTGGCGTCTTCATCTGTACTTCGTCTTTCCTCTCAGTCAGCTTCTTCCCACTCCGTCCACAGCAAGCCAATCCTGTCGACTGTGCCAGTAAATCAGGTTCTCTTCTCAATGTAGAAGAAACCACTTCTCCCCACTTCGACGCCCGAGGCGCACCACCCGCGGTGGTATAGCAAAGTGGGAGAGGAAACGTTCGCCGCTATCCCAATAGCAGCTATTGGCCGGCTGGTTGCTTGACGATGAAGCAGAAGCATCGCTGAAGAAGTTTTAGATGGCTGAGAAAAACTTGTATTTACAGATTTTACAAAACAATGGACATCAATGTTACAAAAAAAGAAAAGAAAAACAACTTGGAAATGAACCGACCTCTGTAGGGCGACCCTACGGGGTTCGGTGGAGCCGATGGCGTCTAACACCGCAAGCTCGGTTGAGAACACTTGGCGGAGCCCCAGGGCCTCTTCTTATCCCTTCCTGGCGCTCTGCCCTTACCACGCCCTCGGCAAATAATCACCTGCTTGTCCTTTGATTGGAGAGTACATTAGGTAGATCAAACAAAAAAACCGCCACGAGGATGCCGCCTTCGTGCACGTGGGACACATGCACTCTTTTCAAACAACACAACAACCGAAACGTAAATAAAACAAAACTAGAAAAAGCATAGAGGCCAGGGCCAGCTTCGCGGCGCACAATTATCTAGACAGAGCTAGCCGTACTCGGTATTGCGGCCATAGGGCGACTTCCCCCCTCTACCACGTCAATTTCTTGATGACGGGGCTATAATCCTCTTGCCTCTGTGCGCCGTAAGAGGAACCGCTCACTGACCGCGCATTTTTCTACTTACGAGCTCATTTGCCCGGATAAACGGGGACGCAGTCGAAGACATGCCCGATTCAACAATAGACAACCTAGGCGTCGAACCGGTGGCCGTTACCATTTCCCGTGTCGCGAGCCCGCTTCTGAGAGCTACTGGACCAAAGCCGGACCGGCAGAAAAGGTCGTCGGCGACTGCAGAGTTTTCGCAACGCGCGTCGCCGATTTGGCAGGTGCGCAAACAGTACGTGGCCGGGCCATAAGCCGAACCGATGCGAGGAGTCGCCGCAGTGCGCGGGGTCTCTGAAGAGGCCCGTCGATGCGCCGACTGCCAGTGCCGAGAGGCAATTAGGGGGCCGTCACAATGACATTTATAATCTTACCCCTTTTGTTGCCCCGGTTGGTTCCCTTTTCCTTGAGTTAATAGTAACTCGAAACGCTCGACCGTCTCTAACATTGAACAAAGCAGGGTAATATGCTGGCGCCGTGTGTCTGCGCTCGTGGCGAAACCGGTCGGTCGCGCTTCGACCGCCTGTCACTCAAGCAACGCGGGCTGCCCGCGGCTGACATGCCTTCCCAAGTTTACGCCGCAAAGCAAATAAAAGCAAACAAAAATTGCTGTGCTACCAATTCTTATCGCGGTCCTACAACTGTCATGCCCATTACTCCCCGAAAAGAAGGAACTGCAGCGGGAGGAACCGTTCCTCTCCTTTCAGTCCTTCTTTTGGGGAATGAACAGTTACTCCCTCAAGTTGCTCACCGAGAACCAACCGTTACTCCCACCAATTGCTTCCCGAAAACTAACAGTTAGTCTTGATCGTTACTCTCGTGTGTTTGCAGTTAATCTTTGAGGAACAATTGCTCAGGCTCACAGTTATTCCTTGTGAGAATGAATATTTATCTCGAGTAAACTGCTATGCTCCCCACCTTCCTGTTTTTTGCACTACTTCTAAGAGGCGAAGCATCTGTTTGGAGAGCGAGTACAGGGTGTGTAGTCGATACCCTGTAGACCCTCCCACTTCGGATATCGAGCGGCAGTTTCACCTACTGCACTATTTCCATTTGGCATCATCGCTAGAGGACTCTGCTGTGGTTGCTTAGAAAGAACGGGGGATTTTTGCGGCTCGTCCTGTGAACGTCGAATTTGAAACTTAGTCTTTTTTCTGAAGCGTGCCACAAAGCCGACTCCGTATCTTCCTGTCTTGATGTCCTCAGAGCTTCTCTGCATGGAACGGTCAGTGTAGCGTTCTTGTTTCATGGACACACTGCGTTAAGCCAGCTGCTCTTCTACTTTTAATGCTGCTTTTTTTTTTATGAACGCCGCCCGTGTATGCGCCGTTTAGGCTTCGGCTCTTGCTTTGGCAGCGAGCGTGCTCGCTGTGCTCACACATAAGCACTCAAAATGCGCAGAACGTGATGAGCATTGTAGTGTCAGCAACACGGCACGATTGAACAGAGCGAACACACTCAACCCACGCCACACAAGAACAGCTTTATTCTGGTGACAGATCACACCACTACCAACACTAACTGAGCGGCATAATACATCAAAAGTTTTCTGTGTACTTCGTGGTGAAAACAATGTAAAATTCCCAGCACAGGGCAGGACTCGAGTTGCGCAGGACTGTTCTTTCCATCAAGCCAGTGCAGTGAAATGTCAGTGTAGGCATATGCAAAAGATCTCATTGCTGCAAGAAAAAATAGAAGTTTGAGGATTTACATGCCAAAATAAATAGATAACAATGAATCACACACACAGCAGCAACATTTGCATTCTATGGAAAGTGTACTGTAAAATGAAGTGTGAAATGAAATGGTACGTTCGGCCAAATGTTACTTGGCGAACCATATCAGTGCTGATGTGCTGGACGCTCTTCACTTGATGTCTGTTGCCAATATAGCAAGATTTTTTTGCAGAAAGTGTGGGTCACCTCAAGGAAGGAAGGACAAGAACAACAAGAGAGAAGACAGGGAGGTTAACGAGACACATGCTCGGTTTGCTACACTACGCTGGGGGAATGGGGAGTATAAAAATGAGGAAGAGAGAAAAGAGAAGAGAAAGAGACCAAAAAAATTGTCAATTGGTTGACGCGTATGCAGCAGTGGCACTATACAAAAGTTAAAGGCGTTCACATAGGCTTGTAGTGCTCAAAAAGCACAAGACGGCTTTGACTGCCTTTTGAGCCGACGAAGGACAAGGACAGTGCTCCAGCAGAATCTGCACAGATAGTGGCTGATTGCCCAGTTGTCGCAATGCGTCAGAAAGCTTTTGTTTCTCAGAGGCAAATCAAGGGGGACGGCCTAGCAAATGGTCGATGTCTTTTTCAGTGCCGTAGACATCGCATTCCGCTTTGTCAGTCAATCCAACGAGGGGAGTCACCTCAAGAAAGTATTATATTTGTAGCAGTTGAAGCTGGTCTTAGGTTAAGTTCACTTGTTTCCTTCACACAGCTGAATGACATTTCCATGAGCCTATTCAAGAACAAGTATTTTAAGCAAAATCATGTGTGTGACAAATAAAATGTATCGTTTGCTCATATTAAAATTGATATTTGCCTCGTGCACATAGTTACCTTCAATTCTACATTATTCACTGGCACACAGATGTGCAGTTTGCCGCCAAAAAAGCGATGCTTTCGTATACGTAACATGTACAAAAAGTCTGCACTTACCAAAATTCACTTGCCTTGTGTATTTTGGCGTCATTGGAGCATGATTATCTGCAGTATTAACAAGTATGTGTCATACACTTGAAAAAAAAAATATTAGAGGACATGCATCAAATATTTATTTGGTAGCAGTCAAGTCTGGTTAAAAACAGGCAAGTGGGAATCGGCTTAATTATGTGCATGTGGCAAATCTCAAATAACCTTTTTGAGGTCACCAAAACATAAAATTTCCATCGATCGGTACTGATGTCAAAATGTGAGTAAATGGTTTGCCAAGGTTGCACAGCGCATACAGATTCCTTGATGTGAAATGATAACAATGGCACTAATAAGAACGTACAGCATTAATGATTGTCTCTCACAATATTCAATTTCGCGAAGGTTTAAATGTGAAAGATTTGGATCATTTCTTTTCACATTGTTCTGTCTATATGCAAAGTCGTCATTTGATGGTGCTCTTATAAAATAATACGTGCAGAGTGGAGGTGAAGCAAGAGACGCAGGCACGTTGGCAGAATTTTTCAGGAGGATGCGGCGGTTGTGGGGGGGGTGCTCATCTGAAGTGGCGGCCGGGCATGCAAATGTGGTCAAATGTCATATTGGGCTCTTGGTGCCCTGCCTAAAAACATTAGGAGACGGGGGTGGAGGGAAGCATGGAACCAGCTGGCTACGCCATTAAAGTGATGCGAAAATCATCGGTCGGCTTACTGGTCTACATACACTACAGCTCTAAAAAGTATGGCCGAAGCCCTCAACACCCTGCGATTAACGTTATGTAAAGCAGGTACAAAGCTGCCCCATTGTCATTTTTTCGAAGTAGGTATTATCGCAGAAAGGACCATTTAACAGTGAAAATAGATCCTCCAGCATTTTTAACGGTATCGTGCGAGCGTCGACCGCTCGTAGTATCAGCGCCTTACAACGGCAATAGAGACTGGCAGCGGTATGCGCAGGTGCACGAAGCAGCGCAGAGCAGATATTTTTTTTTTATAGCACAACAGCTCTTAACAATGTGCTTGCAGAAAAAAACAATTAGCCAGCTATTTGAGAGCTTAACACATTTCACATACTCTGAACAAGCACGAACTTCGGAGTTGAAAACGTCTGTAGCATTGTTGGACTGTAATTACCTACACTGCATGAACTAGAAATGTAGTTGAAAATGCGACGCAGTTCGTCACCACTTAACTGCAAGCTGATACATGTGCAGCCTTTTGTCTGACGAGCGAACATCTTTGCAGATAGCTGAAGACATGTTTACATCGTTTTTGTTCCATCGAGCAGCAAAATCAACAACAAGGTTGCACTCTTGAAAGATCGGTATACGCTAAGCTCCATCACGAATAAGTAGAAATGCAAATCTGCGGAATATATGCACGAGCAAAACATAGCACACAGGCTTGCCCGTCCATGTGCTCGCCGTCCACGAACCATATGAGTATGAGAAGTGCGACCACGAACCTAGTTGCACCGTGAAAGCGTCAAGGGGTGGTGGCACTGACTTCGGCGCTATGCTTTCAGTGTATTCTCTTAATACACTTATAAAATATATATCTATACAGCAACTAATAAGTATTCAAGAACAAATTGAGCTTAAAAATTTTATATATAGTACTAACACCCAATAAATATTAAAAAATGGTCACTTTGTATTGTACATCGCTTGCTATGGTAGCACCACATTTGTCCTTCGGCCGCATTTTGTTCATACTGCCCTGCAACATTCACGTTAAAGCATCCTATCAAGTATGCGGCTGATGAAAGGTGCGCCTGGGCTTGCTTTTTTTCTGATGTTTATTTTTTTTGAAGCCTCCTTTTGCACGTGTTTCGTCATTTGATCAGCTTTGATGCCCCTCCCTAGTAGACGAACAGTGCGCCTGTTTCTTTTTTTCGAAATTCTCGCTTTGCGCGTGTCACGTGCGTGGCAGCAGCAGTTTTAGCAGGCCTCCTTTGTTCAGCAAGTGCTGCTTTTGTTATCTGCAGATGCTAAAATGAATTACTGTTTTGTTTTGGTGCAGTTTGGCACAAAAAAAAAAGAACGATCTGCTCCCTGAATATTAATGTGGGCGGCAGGCACATTTGTCTGCAGTGTCCTTGAAGGGAGTAACTGTTGCGTGACAGGAACATTTACTGCAGTTCCTTCTTTCGTTACGTTAAATCAAACACTAAATTGAAAAGGCCCCAAATGGGCCACCTCCAAATATCTCAAATGCGTAACTTGCCCTCATTTTCTCGAAACTATTGCGGTTTAAGTGAATGACGGTTATACTTGGTATCACTTTTAGGGTGACCGAATAGCTTTTAAGTTTGTTCGCTTCTTTCACATACTGGAGTAAACCTAGACCCTAAGGTGTGGTAAATGAGTTGTTCAAAAGTCGATTGAGCGCATTGTTTACAAGATGTGGAAAATCCGAGAAAAACCAAAGAATGCGATTGCTGTTGACAAGGTGCACTGTCTTGTAGACCACTTGTAGACCACTTCATTTGATGATGCATAAATGTTGAGTGTTCTCCACATTGCTCTAATCCATGTTATTGCATCACATGTGAGAAAATCTGCAAACAAACCTAATTTTTTTTTTGCTAGCACTGTCGTCTCAAGCACATTCTTGGGTAAGAGGCCGCCATTCACGTTTTCGTGGCTTGCAAATGTCCTGAGCAATTGTGTCCAGCTATCCACAAGGGGCACATTAAATTTGCACAATTGTGTCCCCATTGTTTTGTTTCTTTTTGGATTTTGTAAAGCATGTCCACCAGGTCTGAAAAGCAAAGAAATGTTCACGTCAAGTTTCGAAACTGGGAAGGATTGTGGAGATTGTGGTTTCAGAACCTATGGCTTGTCACAAATTCAGTATCATGCTTACTTTATGTATCATGCAACTTTATGTTACAAATGTGTCTATAATAATAAAGGCATGCTGTACCCTTAATATTTGTCTGCAGTTAGATTAGCAAAGCATAGTAGTATGTATTATACTCAAATGATAGAGGCCTGAAATAAATGAACGTTTTGTGGGGCAAATAGGGGAACTCATTTATTAAAGGTATGTTGAAAACAGGTCCACTGTTATTTCTTGGGCTGCTGCCTGGTGCCCACGCAAACCCTGTTCAACCTGTGTGGTAGTCTCAGAGCTTAAATCAGCTTCTCTTGCTGCTCTAGCGGCGCACTCAGAAATTTTGTGATAGTAGATCTTCACTTTCTTTTCTGCGCTCAGCGCAGAGCTACTTTCAGTATCGCCGTCTTCATCGGAGGAGAGGCTTGAGCCCGTCTCCATGTTCAGAAAAATCTGAAAGACAAACATCTGTTAGTGCTGGCCATTAAGCTACTTTCAGCCTAATGTGGCATTTATGGTGTTGCACATCCTTGAAGAGCCGTAAAAATGAAGCATGCAAAAAAATGAACTGAAGCTAGGTTTAAATCCTAGCCACAGAGGAATTACCTGGATTTCTGACCAAAAGGACTTGGGGCGCAGCCACAAAAAAACATATCCATCGTATGTGCTTGACACGGCTGCGCGTTTTTCTGTGTACATGACCAGTCTCATGATAGTTTTGCGTGTAATAATGTGCATACTATCGAGTTGGGCGAACGTGAACTGCTCTCGCGACACCCGTGTATATAAGAGCAGACACTTTTACACAGCAACAAAGGATCAGACGATTATCTCGTACAATAAACAGCCAAGGTATAAGAGCACAGCGACACGAGGCTTGCACGATCGAAGAATAGATCGCGTAGCGGAACGCGAACCTTTCAAACATGTAAGTAACGCACACAGCGACCGCTTTTTACAGCGATATAAAAATATAGGCCAACTCAAAACATACCTGCCTCTCAGGTCTCTGTTTCATTGTTCTCGCTGCGCTCACACGCCGCTTGGGCTATCGGTGTCTGCAAATCGATCGTCATGCAATGAAGTAACCCAGTTGCGCAGTTCAGCGACTTTTTTCAACTTACCGAAGCTTGGCTTTGGCTGTGTACTCTTCAGTCGCCCGTCAAAAGGCTCACGCTTTTACTCTTGTATAATACTGTCGTGTAGCCGGCACGGCGACACGTGAAAGTAACCACGCTACACCACTGTACGGTCCATGAAAATAACCCAGTTTAATCAGCGAGTATTGTTTATATACACACGAGCGCAGTGGCGCCATCTATTGTGAGTCCAATGACTCAGAAGGCCATCTGGTGTAAACGCACAACACTACATCTACCCCTTCCCTTGATAATAGAACACAGATTATGTGCATAGAAAAGAAACAGTCACTACCCGTGACAGAAAACTATAGTAAGTCTCCACTGTAAACAAGTCACTGCACATAGTCCCCGAGTCTCTCTGGTGGTCTTCGCTCCCGTGTAGAGCGACGGAGGGGCACCGGCTGCTCTTCTGGCTGATGGACGACCTCTGGTTCGTCGGCACGATCAGCACCCAGTCCTGCGGTCGTGTTCCCCGTTGGTGGGCTTGGCGTATGAGGAGGCAGTGCTGACCCCCCCAGAGACTGTGCAGCTTCCTGTATTGGGATATTTTGGGTCGTGTGGCTCTTTGCCTTCAAGGACGGTTTTCGTGCTGTGGCGTTTCCTGCCGACCCGTCTGTTTCCATGTCCGCCCACAGCGGTTCTTGTCTTGCCCCCGTTTCTTCGTGAACAGCTTCATGGGGTACAGCCGACAGTTGGGAGGCATTCCAGGTACGGCCGTCCTTCAAGTGGAATGACCATCGTCCTACCCGCCTCAGTATTTTGAGTGGAGCCCCAAAACTAGGGGTGCCTTCCGCACGTAGGCCCCCACTTTAAATTTGGCTCCCGGGCTGCTCTTCGCTTGTCTGCATACGCCTTATTTCTTTGTTGGTATTCGCAGACACGACGCCGAAGTCTACGCAGTTCACGGGCGGGATGGGTGCCGAAATCCGCTGATGGCTGGCCAACAACATCTAATGCTGTCCTCATGTGGTGGCCATGAAGCAACACTGCTGGAGAGATGCCAGTGGCGCTGTGGGGTGTGGCTCGGTAAAATACCCAGGTACTCTGTAACTATGGTCTTGATTGCTCGCTGCTCTAGAAGAGCTAGTTGTATATACGATTTCAAGACCCTGTTGAATCTTTCCACTAAGCCATTGGCTTGAGGGTGGTAAACTGCCGAGAAGAAACTGCCGAGAAGGAAGCACTTGAATTCACTCGACGTAAACTGTCGGCCGTGATCTGAGACTAGTTCCGTCTGGTAACCCTCTCGTGCAAAGACAGCAAGCAGGAAGTTGATCACCGTGCAAGAAGGGATGTCACTGCAGAACGCAATCTCTGGCCATCTGGAGAAGTAGTCCACTACCACGATGACAAATCAACAGTCGGCCGGTGCACGTTCAAAAGGGCCCATGATGTCTATTGATATTTTGTCCCAAGGCTTGTCAGTAAGCGGGACAGGCTGTTGTGGGGCTTGCCAGTTCTTGACACTCTTGTCCGAGGCTTGACAGGCGCTGCAACTCCGGACGGCGGCCTCCACATGCTTGTCAAGGCAAGGCCACCAGTACTTCTCCCTGATGCGCTGCTTAGTCTTCACAATTCCCGGGTGTGACTCATGAGCTAACTGGATGAATGTATCCCTTAGCTTGGCAGGCACTACAACGCGTTTTGTGCGCAGAAGCAACCCATCTACTACCGAGAGCTCGTCTCGTATTTCGTAGTACGGAGTCAGTTCTGCGGCAAGTCTTTTCCTTGTTGGCCATGATGACTAGATAAATTGCATTACCTGCCGTAGTATGTCATCCTCCGCGGTAGCAACCTGAAAATTCTCCCGATGTACAGACGATGTAACCAAGGACACAACCTCTTCATCAACATGGAAGCCCCCTTCTGTGTCTGGCACGGGCAGTCTGGACAAGGCATCTGTTACCTGGTTGTGGGCTCCGCTGCGGTACTGTATTTTGAAGTTGCAGCGCAGCAGTCGTGCGGTCCACCTTGCAATACGAAGTGGCCGCTGTCCTGTGCTACGGGATGAGAGCAGTGCCACCAAAGCCTGGTGATCCGTCAGTAGAGTAAATGATCTGCCCCAGAGGTAAACGTGCTACTTCTCGCAGGCCCACAGACAGGCAAGGGCCTCGCGCTCTCCGGCCGAGTATTTTCGTTCTGTCTCTGTTAATGTCCGCGATGCAAATGCCACAGTACGCACATGGGGCCCCTCCACCTGCTGCAGTACGGCACCGAGACCGTATGCAGAGGCATCTGTTGCGACAATGACAGGTAGTGTCGGGTCAAACATGCGGAGGACCTTGTGGGATGCTAGAAGTCTTTTTACTCCCGCGAAGCTCTCTTTCGCAGCGTCATCCCAGTCGAAGTGCACGTCTTTGCGAAGTAGACGACGCATTGGCTCTACTTGCTCTGCCAGTCGCGGCACGAATTTGGAATAGTATTCAACTAGCCCCAAAAAGGAGCGTAGAGTGGCTGCATCTCTAGGCGCAGGAGCATTGATGATTGCACCAATCTTGGTCTGGAGCGGTGCTATACCCTCTGCGCTGACGCGATGTCCTAAGAACGACAGCTCCGACGTGTTGAAGACGCATTTTTCGTTGAGCTTGAGCCCAGCTTCTGCTATTCGTTCCAGCACTTGCTCCAGGTTTTGCCTGTGTTCGCTCTCAGTCTTGCCAAAAATGATTATGTCATCCAAGTAGCATAAAACCCCTTTGCAACCTCCAAGAATTTTCCGTCATGATCTGCTGAAACGCAGCTGGTGCCGATGCCAACCCGAAGCAGACCCTCTTGAATCTAAAGAGGCCATTGTGAGTTATAAATGAAGTTAGGTCCCTGCTGTCTGGGTGCAGCACAACCTGGTAGTAGGCTGATGCCAGGTCCACCTTGGAAAAGCAGCGGGCTCCATTGAGGGCATGAAGCAGCTCCTCCATATGAGGCAAAGGGAAGTTGTCTGCTACTATAGCTTTGTTGGGTTCCCGGAGATCGACACAGAGTCGAATGCTATCATCTGCTTTGCGGGCTGCTACAATAGGAAACACCCACTCGGAAGCATTGACTCTCTCAATGACATCAGCAGCAAGTAGCTTCTCAATCTCGTCAAAGACCGGCTGGCGGACTGAAAATGGTAGGGTATCTCAGCTTCTGTGCGACTGGCGCGATGGAAGTTTTCATCTTAACTTTGTGTTGCACACGTCTTACAAGTCTCAGGCCAGGCAAAAACAAGTGGCCAAACTTGGTCCACAGTGTTGGCGGCATTCCAAACTTGGGAGGGCCAAGGGGTTTTTCATGCCTGGGGCTTTGGGCAAGGCCTGCACTCATTGCTGGAAGCTCTCGGCATTCCTGCGTGGACATTTGCAGGCAGCGCAATTCCTCTCCCATGATGCGAAGGTCAAGGGCTTGAACCGCATCCAGGCCAAGGAGAGATGTACCACATGCTGTAACATGAAAAGTTACAATGGCTTCTTTCCCCTTGTATGTGACTATGGCGTGAAATGACCCGAGAACAGGAATCTTCCTGCGCGAAAAATCCAGCAATGTAAGATGGGAACTTGTCAGTTGTACTGCGTTTGCGAACAAGCCTTGGAATTGGTGCTCACCCATAATAGACACGGCCGAGCCTGTGTCCACCAAAAAGTTCATGGTATGCACCCGTGTCATCGCGGTAACTGACGCGACATTGACATCCACGTAGACGCCTGTGCTCTTATCAGTACGGACCGCCAAGGTGCTAATGACACTGGTAACATCCTTCTCCGGAACGATTTCCTGGACCTCTGCAGAATACCCTTCTCGGCCGCGACGGTAGCTGCGACATGCTCTCTTAAAATGGCCGTGGCGTC
The DNA here is from genome assembly GCF_043290135.1 of Rhipicephalus microplus. NCBI lineage: Eukaryota > Metazoa > Arthropoda > Arachnida > Ixodida > Ixodidae > Rhipicephalus > Rhipicephalus microplus. The sequence goes on from NW_027464593.1 coordinate 5,331,131, forward strand.
CGCAGGCAAAACATGTGCGACCGCGCGCGGGACATTCCGTAGGCGAACACCGTGCTGCGCCGCAGTTTCCGCAGGCATTTACATTTCTAGGCCCGGGGACAGCAGCGGCGGTGGCATTCATATCAGGTGAAGGTGCGCTGTACGCGCGTGAGCAGCTGAAGTGGCGACGGCCCGGAAGGCGTGTGCCATTATCGCCGTTATCTCGTCGATCGTGCCTGGCTGAGCTGTATTGCAACTGCTGCTGAATGCGCTGCACAGGATTGGCGAAGGCTTCAGATTCACGTTGGGTTTGCTCACGAAGCCGTGCTACCTCGACAGCATGATCGAATGTAAGGTTATCGCCCTCCAGCAGCAATCGCTCTCGTAGCCGCGGGCACGTGACGCCTGCTACGAACTGTTCACACAGGTTTTCGTCCGCTTGAGTGGCGAAATTGCAAAGAGCTGCTAACTCCCAAAGTGCTACAGCGAAATCAGTGATGGGCTCACCCTGCAGTTGACGACGCTCCCGGAATCGATGGCGTTGAAGGCTGTGGTGTACACGTATCTCGAAGGAGTACGGCCAGCAGCGTGGGTCCGGTCTTAGCGAGCCGCAGGGCACGCGTTAACCGTCGCCGTGGCGGGAAACACGATACTGCTCAAGTCGCAACACTTTATTGTGGCAACACCAAACGCAGTACAGCCCGTTGCAAAAAGGCGCGGCGGGAAAGCAAGTAGGCTTATCCACGCCACGGGCACAAAGTACTACACAGGGTGCCACGAGCACGTCTCCGCGGTAAAGGTGATCCACGGAGACACCGGGACAAAGGGCCCGGTTGCTCGAGCGAGGGCAAAGGCGCTCGCGTTGGCTTCGAAGGGAGACGAGTCGGCGTAGCTAGGCCACGCACTAGGACACCGTACTGCCCTTCGGCCGTGAGTACGCAGCGGGGCAACAAAAGGTGAGCGTTCGCATCGGGCGCGAGGCGCCGTCAGCGAAGTCCGACGAGCCCCGAGCGACGGGACTCGACGGACGGAAAAGAATGCGTAGCTCACCGTTTGAAGTCCCGGACTGTACTCCCCGCTCCCGACGCAGCGCGCGAAAACCTCTTGCGAGTCCCCACGCGCGGCGCCACAGTCAACATCCGCTACCGGGTGAGGGAGTTAAACGTCACTCCGCCCTTCCCAGCGCGGCAGACAGCAAAGGAGGGCAGACATGTCGGGACATGAGAATGGCAGAAAGGCGGGAAAGCCCGCGCAAAGGCAGCGGGCCAGCCTCAATTCCCACAAGGCGGACGTTGCAAGGGGCGGCGAAATGCTTCGAAAGCATCTCAACGGCTACGTCATACTCGTCGGGTGGGCGTAGGGCTTCCGTGGTCATGTCTTGCATTCCAGTAGGTGCAGTGGTTCCGATGATTCCAGCGGCGGCATCTGGCGTGGCCGTGACACCGAGTGCAGCACTCGTTGTCTCTGCCTTGGTTTGCGTCGTACTAGGTGGAAGCGCGTCGAAAATGCGCTGTCCTTCCGTCCCAAGACAGTGCAGCAGGAGGGCTCGGCGACGGGGTGCAGGTAGCTCGTTCGCTCCGGACGCCAGCAGAAACCTTTCGAACAGTCGTAACCATCGGGCCCATGGCACATTGGGCGTGCCGGGGGTGGCCAGAAAAGGAGGAGGTGGCAAAATGCCCGTGGAAGCCATCCTCGTCGCCAGAATATCGTGTAGTGAAAGTAACCACGCTACACCACTGTACGATCCATGACAATAACCCAGTTTGATCAGCGAGTATCGTTTATATACACACGAGCACAGTGGCGCCATCTACAGTCAAACCTCGTTATAATGAAGTTGAAGGGAGAGTCGTAATTACTTCGTTATAACCATTAGTTCGTTATAGCCAATATCCATTTCTACCGACAATTAGCCAGCAAGAGAGAATGTACTCACCACCGAATATCACAGCAGCCCGCCGCGCAGAGAAAAACGGCAGTCGGAAGGCAAAAAACTAGCAAAATAATAAAGAACAATGCACTTTATTTCCGCCAAGTTCAGCACACCAGCTGGCAGATCACTTCGAAAAAAAATAGTCCTTGATAGACTTTTGCCGACTCTTCTTCAAGCGGATGACTGCTCTTTCAGCGGCAGCCGCTATTTCAAGTCCGTCCTCACCGTCATCATGAGCACCAAAGAAGCGGCGCAGCAGGTCTGTCGCATCCAGCGCTTGCGCGGCCGTCGGCACGTCGGGTTCGTTAGGCTCCGGGGTGTCAACACATTCGTCACTGTCATCATTATGCACCCCCGTCACCGCGCGCACAATTTCCGCATCTGACAACTCTTCGGTTGTCACCGCGTCAGCATCGGCACCGACGTACGTGCAGAAAGTGTCGCAGTCAGGCACAACACCGGCGTCAAGGAGAGCGTCCCACGATGTCTGGGCCTGGTCGCCCGCGGCACCCTCACTGGCGACATCACCGAGATCTTCGCTGGGCTCTCCGCTGCTGACGCCAAATGAGGCATGCCGGAAGCAGTTGGCGATCGTGCTTGCCGTGACTGCAATCCAGGCAGCTTGTAACATCTCGATCGCCATGTACAGGTCGATCGTTGTCTCGCGCTTCATGCTCATATTGAGCAAAATGCGGTCAATGACACGCTTGCGGTAGCCCGACTTAAAGTTCATGATCACCCCTTGATCGAGGGGTTGCACAACCGCAGTAGTGTTAGCCGGCAAAAAGCACAGCTCAATGTTTTTTAACACAACGGTAGTGTGGTGGGCCGCGCAGTTATCCAGGACGAGGCATATCTTGCGGTTCTGCTTGCCCAGCCGCTCGTCCCACTCACCCAGCCATTGTGCAAAGATCTCTCTCGTCATCCAGGCTCTGTGGTTGGCCACATAACTCACTTGGAGTTTCCGCTTTCCTTTGAAGCATCGTGGTGATGCACTTTTGCCGATCACGAGGGCCGGCACTTTTTCGGACCCGTCCATATTCGCACAAAGTAGCACGGTCACACGGACCTTGCTCTGTTTACCGCCCTGGCAGCGGTCACCTTTGAGGGCCAAGGTTTTTCGCGGCAACATCTGATAGAACAGGGCAGTCTCATCTGCGTTGAACAAATCCCTGGGGCTGTATTTTTTCGAGCAGCTGCCCAATGTTCTTCTTGATCCACGCCACTGCAGCTTCGCGGTCCACAGATAGCGATTCCCCGCTGACAGCCCTGCCGACGATGTCGTGGCGCTCCTTGAAGCGCTGCAGCCAGCCGTCACTCGCCACAAAATCATCGTGCCCCATGATGCACGCGAAGTTCCTTGCCTTCTGCTGCAGAAGTGCCCCGCTCACAGGAGTGCCGCTTGCTCTGATTTCTAAAAACCAGTTGAACACCGCCTTCTCGACAGCTTCGAAGGCGGGGGCTCGCAGCTTCATTCGGTCGCCTTTGACGCCACGTGTGACAGCGTCGGCAATAGCTTCTCTCTTGCTTAAGATCGTTGACAGCGTGCTCAACGATACGCCGAAATCTTCGGCCACTTTTTTTTTCTTGACGCCGGACTCAACGGCTCTCAACATTGCAGACTTCTGCTCAATTGTGATGATTTTGCGCTTACGTTTGCTGTTGTCCATGTCTAGCGGCGGAGGGGTGTTGCTCTTCCACAGCGAACGTCAAGGAACCAAGTACAAAGCCAACAAACAGGGTTACCAGATGGTGCGAGCCTCAAACCGCCAAATTGGACTCCGAGGTAGCCCAAACATAGCCAAACCCGAAAATTTGAAGTAGCCCAAAAATAGCCAAAATCAGCAAATGTATGCGTGAATATGTCGTATTGCGTAATATTTTTTTTGCTATTCAATCCACAATGATTGAGCGATGGCTGCAGAATCTAGACAAAAGTTTATTGTCACTTAATAACAAACAAATGAATGGAATCACAAAGAAATATAGAAGCATATTTACAAAAAGTAGAAATAGGTAGGGTTTACAAAAAAGTAGATATATACAAAAACTCATGAAATAGAAAATACAACAAAAGAGATGAAAGTGGAGAAGCGAAATAACTTAAACATGATAACTTAAACACTTGATTTGGATGCCGAGGCACTGCTCGGCCCATACAAAACGGTGGAGTTAAAACGCGACAAAAATTCTCTTCCCGGTTTGAAATCTTTGCAGCAGCCAGCGTTCCTCCCCAGACCAAATTTTACATGGAGCAGCGCTTCTAAGGTCTCGTTAGACATCCTGTTTCGAATGTCAGTTTTAGTAAGCGAGACCTGGCTGAAAACTCGTTCAACAGCAGCGTTTGACACTGGTAGTGACAGCAAAGATAGCGCCAGCTTTGACATCAGTGGAAACATCGAGTTCCCGGCAACATTTTTTGCATTGTGTACGGTTACCCAGAATTCGGTTATGGAGTGGGTACCCTCTGCCAGATCGTCGACTCTGGTTTGGAGTAGGTGATACTCAGATTCCATTGTTGAAATACAACTTGGCTCTACAAAAGCATTGAATGAACGATGCACGAAATCGAAAGAGTATTTCTTAATGCTCTTTGGCTCGAGAAGCTTGAGGTCACTGAGAAGCTTCATGTTCGCGGGAAGCCGCTTGAGCACACTCCGTATAGATGCTATCACAAACTTGCGGCACCTTTCCAACAAACAAACTTTTTCACCTTCGCTGAGTGAAGACTTCTCAAAACTGTCGAGAAAAATAACGCCCAAGCTGCATGCCCTCACATGCAATATGTGCTGCTCCCACTCCGCATTGTCAGGTTCTGCATAGCCAGGCATAACAACTCTTGTCATTAAAGCTTTAACAAAAGAAATCAATTCTTCATTGAGTCTCACAGGGTCCGGGGCCTCGCACTGAAAGAGCTTATTCATTCGCTCGAATTCATCGATTATTGGGCTTAGAAAACGGAGAAAAAGTAAATTTTGCTCATCAGCGTACATTTCGCTGAGTAATCTTGCTGCGTAGCAGCGTTCCTTACTTTTCATCGCATCAAAGTGAGATCGCAGGGCAGCCCACTGATTCAAGACTGATCTCAAGGCAGGCGCAATGCTAAGCCATCTCGTGGCACAAACGCCTATGAGCTTATTCGGGACATCGCCCGAAGTAATGGCGGCGTATGTTACTCTATATTCTTGCTGCCTTTTCGGTGAATGGGCGAACCAGTTGAAGGTTTCGCGTACTAGGTAGTCAATGTGCGTGGGAAGTACATATATTGCCTCACTACAGGCAAGCTGTAAAGAATGGCACACACACTTCACAAGAACAAGCCGTGCATTTTCTGCCTTCATTTTTGTGTAAAGGCTGTTGTGCTGCCCACACATGACGCTCGCTCCATCTGTCCCGATACCCACACAACATTTGATGTTCAGTTTGCAAGCATCTAACAGCCCCTTCAACTCAGAAAATAGCCCTTCCGCGGATGCATCGGTCACTGGCACCAAGCCGAGAAAGGCTGTAAGAAAATCCCTTTTGCTGCGAGAAAAAAAGCGCGCCACGACGGCTAGCTCCTTCGTGCACGAGACGTCCGTGCTCTCATCCACAATCAATGAATATTGTGCAGCAGTCATGTCCTTCAAGAGCTCTTCTCTAAATGTTGGCCCCAGTACCTTTGTCACTAGCGCAGCGCACTTCGTTCTCCCCAAGGTGACGGCCGACGCCAACACCGAATCGCTGAAGCACCCACTGATCACGGGCGTCAAGTGGTCCGCCGTCAGGAAGCTTCCGTGAACAGCCAAATGAGCAGCCAAGCGCAGCTCTGCTACCTTGAGGTCGTCAGAAGAACTGGAACATGGCTCCCTGGGTCTTCTGTCCACAAACGATGCCAGAAGCCCCGCTGCTGGACTAGCGGAACACTTCATGTTGTTTGCATGCTTGACCCTTGTGGAGTGCAGCTTTAGGTCTTGAACGTGGGGCCGCAATTCCACCTTGCATGCTCGGCAATAGGCCATATCGCCTGAATTGGATGGCGATAGCCAGTCTGCACGTTCAGAAACAAACAAAAAATAGTACTGTACTCACTGCACATATGCATATGCCTCAAATTTCAATTTTGCGTATGAATGGAACATTTTTTTTTCTAAACAGGGCATTAAATTACATACAAAAGCATTCTGACACAATTTGTGCCGAGGATAGAAAATATATTACCTTTGAAGTCCGGCTCCTTCTCCCATTCCTTTTTGTAGTTGCGCGCGTACTTGGCCCACTTGGCCATCCTGGAGCTCGTATCTTCAAGCTCAGAGCCTCAGACCTGAGACGCACTGCTAGCACTCGGCAAGAAGCGCGAATTTATACCTCCAAATACAATGATCGAAGAGTGTTCAGACGTGTAACGACACGAAGAGCTGTAGTCAACAAGCCCCGCATTCAGTGGTGTAACCAAGGAAGCGGGGGGGGGGGGGGGGGGGGGGGTCCGTTTGCCCCCTCAGAGCCTCAGACCCGAAGCGCAATGAAATTTAAGTGGATGAAATGACAAACTGCTACCGGCAGGGTCACTGAACCTGCAACCTTCGGATGGGTGCTCCCCACGTGTCATAGCTTTCACAATCATGTACCCCCTTCCCCTTTTCGGGAGACTTGAAAATATGCGCCAATGACTGACCAAGCGCCACCCCCCCCCCCCCCTCGACGTTTTTTTTTAAATCTGTTCTCCGCCTCATAATCCTGCAGCAGCGGTTCCTGCGAGTCTTGTGCACCATTTCTTAGTACTTGTACAGTGTGATGTCTGAGGGTCACATTTCGGGTTGTCGCAAATTGTTGGGGTATTTGAAGAACGTCTTTCCACTCCTGTCATAACACGTGCAATGTCAGACGGACACCCTCCGATTCAGTAAAAACTGTAAATGCTCGCGTATTCAACAAAGCATTTCATAAGAAGCACAGGTGTGCATTCTACTTAGAGGCACTTCCTCTGCTATCTTGGATTTTGGTCTCGGACTGAGCAAGAAGGCCCCCTCCACATCTTTCTTATTATCTTTCACTGTGTGGTGCGGGAAAGGGGAGGGGGTGCTTGCTCAGCATTTTACGGTAGTAGAAGTCAAGAAAGTCTAGAGAAAACGTAGCCATCAACACGGTTTCAAACTGAAGACACGTGAAGCCCTTTCTTGGGCTACGTACTCCAGGTGCAGGGATCGTTCAACACATCGGAATGTTTTGATGGCGGGATACGCATGTAAGCCTTGGCGTTCTTTGTATAGAGCTTTTTAACAGAGAGAACCATCGCCACCTTTCTTAGCTTTTGCACGGGAGTACAAAAGCTGACGTCGCGCCACGGTACTGCATTTTTGGGGGGTCACGCATGTTAACAGCCAAAAGGGGCTTATGGCGGCGGCCAGGGGGCCGTCGTTGACAAGGTGCATTAGAGTTCCTAGAGAGTTTTAGTGCCGGGGACACCCAGACGCTCGCGTACGCATGCTCCTGCTTTCCTTTGTATTCTCCGTGGTTGCAGCTGCTGGGGGTTCCCGGCGGCTGGAGGTACAAACGAACGCAAGAGCGTGCGTGCGTAAGCTGTTTGGGGTCCCCGATACTAAAATTATCTACAGTTTGTAGCTTTTTGGAATTTTTGCCTAGTCGAGAGCAATGTAGCCCAAAAATAGCCACATAGCCAAACAGAAAAATTCGACGCCAACTCGAACAAAAAGTTGCCCAATTTGGCTATTAATAGCCCAATCTGGTAACCCTGCCAACAAAGCCGCAATCTCCGCCGACCCAGCGTGGAGCTATGGTGGCTAGAAGGGGCAGTGTGACGGGCAGGGGCCAGATGGTGCACATACGTGCAATGAAACATGGCGGCAGGTCTAGGTGGCGCTGCGCGCGTCGGGAGCGCGTGCAGCGGTGTTGGTAGAGCGTGGCTGAAGGCCAAGTATGTATATATATGTTTTTTTCATATTTGTTCGTTATGCGGCATGCATTTGTCGCACGCTAAACTTGCCATGTATGCTGCAAATGAGCAATTTTATTGAGTTGCCAGTCTGCGCGAGATATGCGATACATACGGCGAATGGGTAGTTGGCAGTCGCCCGTGTTATGTAAATTTGTGTTAGACGTTCGTCCCGGATACGACGTGCTCCTCAAATTATTTTATTCTTGTTGCTCCCTAGTTACGCCCCGCACTCAATAAAAAAAAAACAAGCTCCGGTTCGCGCGGGAACTATACTAACTACGCAGCTGCAACTTGAATGTTTTGAAGAGGGGCGTTACATTCCCTTAACATTTACAACTTGTGCGTGTCGTGTCACAAGGCTACAACACTCTGGTCATTCTACTACCACTAAGTATATTAAGCAAGTGTTTCTGGAAATGTAAAAAGTTTGCACGGTGCATCCAGCTGGTTCTTCAGAAACATTTTATTTTTGACATGCTCATGCATCAGTTCCAACACAGTGCGAAAAAATGCACTAAAACAAATCAATCAGCATAGCTGAGAATTCTAAGGGAAAGTACCCACAAAATTTACTGGCACCTTCGCAACTTGAGGTGTTTCTGTTTTTGCCGCTGGACAGATCGGTCTTTATTCAGCGACTTTGTATAAAAGTGCAGGCGCGTGAGCACAAAAAACTGCACAATTTTTGCAGTTAGTTCTTTGCCATGATTGGCACAGCCAACTTGATGAAGTTTAATGGTACTCAGAAATGACATGAAATCATGAATACTGAATGCCTGCAGCTTCTCGGTAGAGAAAAAAAAAGTAAATGCTTCTTCTAATGTTGCCACAAGGATGGCCAAGTCATCCCCAGGATATAACAAACCCCCTCGATCAAAATGTTTGGTGAATTCATTGTCTGCACTTTCTGCTACATCCTGTTTTTTCATGGCTAGCTTTGATGCACATGTGCCACAAGAATTTTTGGTCCTGAACTTTCTAGCTACATAACCAGACAGGTAGTAAACCAAACGGCTGTCACTTTTCTCTACCACATAGCTGCTGTGGTCGCTTCTAAAAGCAGACTGAATGGCATCGCCAGCACCATCTATATCTCCAGCCTCGAGCATGTCCTCAATAATCTCTCTTAATCCGAAAACGGCACTGTTACTTGCACCTGCTGAAGACGTCGTGTCCAGTAGAGCGTTCACAACCTGTGCCGGGGAGTTTCCAGACTTTGGTGGTCGCGCAAGATTGTAGAAACTGAGACAATTTACAGTTATAAGAAACTGCCCCGGGCTTGGGTGGTCATTTGTACCCGAATACTGTCTTATTATACCGAACAAGTTTTCCAACTTGTCTTGACTTAATCTTGATGTCAGCAAGTATTTAAACGCCACTGACGACGTTAAATACTGCAGAAGTGAGAGTGTACTGCGTATTGTAACTCTCATACCCTCAGCAGTACCTTTGCTCATGAAGCCACCTCCACATTTTTTGGAAGCTTCTTCCCATGCATCTAAGAAGACAAGAAAAGCCTCAAGCTCAGCAACATCTTGTGATGACGGTCTAAGTCCTCGCTTTGGACACCTTGACGTCATGATTGATATTAGCCGACTGAGGCGTCTCACAAGTTGTTCAGTCGCGGACACTGAGCTGGAGAACTCTGGTACATCCGATCTGTACAGAAACATACCTTTCAGAACTTCCTCACCGAAAAGCGTGAAAGCTAAATTTACTTTCATCTTTTCAAAGGAGTTTGGTCGTATATGTGCTTTTGTTACAAGGGGCATCGCTTTAAGTGTTAAAGAGCTGTTGTCTTTGGCCCATGCTACCTCTATATCTTCAATGCATGCACGCCCATCCGGAGTCGTGAACCCAGTGCTGACAAACGTGTTGCGGATGCACTTCACTAGATGAGGAAAATCGGAACAGAAGTGCAGCTCTCTTGAAGAGTCTACAGGATGTGACACCTTGCATGTGATGCCACCCGAGTGTGCTGAAAAAAAAGTACGTATGTATGAGATTGTTGAAATTCCTAAGCACAAGGACCAGCAAATGTTATTTCAACACAGTTAGCCCTGCAATACTGCTGACTTCAGTGCTCCAAATTACAGGTTCAACAAAGTATCATACCACCGATTCCAAATGACTTCCACATGCTGCGATTCCAAGTAGCCCCGTCACACGACACGAAGTCCACGAAGAGACCGGCTTTTTCTGCCAGAAGAATCGCCTCAAGAAGCAGCTTGGAAAGCATGTCTGCCTTGATATTTCCTTTTGAGGAAAACACACCTAGTATCTGTGTCCAGTCCCCTGCAGAACAAACAAATAAAAGCAGAGCCAACAAGCGTGAATAAATACGATACATTGAACCCCTTAGAGGCGCATGTGAAAAATTCAAAAATTGAAATTTTTGCACAATTTTCTTGAAAAGAAACAATAATTTTTTGAGAAGTTGAGGCAGAATACATTAAAAAGGTGATAATCAGATAATATTTGAGCTTTATGTTGCGAAAAATAACAATAAAGAATTCTCATTTTCCAGAATATGGCACACTTTTGCTCACAAACTTGAAAACAAAAATGACAAGTCGTACAGTTGCTCTGTTTGACGTGGTTGTACACAAAAGTACGCACTTCACAGATGCACTTGTTTTAATGTCTTCATATGTTTTAGTTAGTGCGAAGACATGTTTTGTACTACGGCTTCCAACTTGGTTAAACTGGTGCCTCACACATCATATGGAATGCACAGGAAAGATACTACACAGAACTACTCACCCTGAAAGGGTTGAAAAAGCATCACCATCCCATGGTCTGCTGGCGTGGATCTTTGCTCGTCTGCTGTAAAGCTGCCCAGGTCAACAAATCCTTCAACAAACCCTAAAAAAATGACAAAAACTTGTAGTTAACACGACAACAGACTTATTTGGCATATGCGCTGTTACTGAAAATAGGGAGTGTGATTTTCGCATCAAATAATTATTTTCATATTTAAATCGTGTTGGGTGTAGAGAAACGTAGGCACTACATACCTGCTTGGTTGACACCAAACTGCTCAGACAGCTTCAGTTCATCGAAAATGATGCCACCATGTCGGCTGCAGACATCCATGCTTTCAGTCTTCGCACTAAGTGCCTTAAACACAGTGTCATTAAATCCGAAGCCACTTTTGAAATTGCGCACATAACGCTGTAGACAAGTTCGGCTTGGCAGGACAAGAATTTTCTGCTTCCGAAGGTGCTCATAGAGCTTCGGACTCCTCATGCGAAGCAGCACGCACTCTAGGATCCAATTCTTCTCATACAGCATGCCACATGTCGATTTTCTTTTAGCTGCACTGAAGCATGCCATAATTGCCATCTGTTGTTTCTGAGGCAACTTTTTAATGCGTTCATTCAGTGCCTCATCTCCAATTTGCTCATTGGCAGACTTCATCATGTCGAGTTCCCTCTGCACGTTCAGCAGCTTTTGTTGAGCAGCTACCAGACGGCGGCGAGTGTTGGCGTGCCTTACAAGGCGTTTAACTGAAACGCCGTGTTTCTGTCGTGATTGCTGATTTTGCAAGAGCTTTCGTAGGTACTTGCAGTGCATGCAAGGGCCCTTACTTTCGCATGTAAGGCTGCACTTGGGCGAAAAGTACAAGCCGGCAAAATACTCATATTTTCCTACTGTGTTTGGTTTCATACCACAGCCAGCACATAAAACCAGAGAATGTGCGCTGTTCAGCGCCAACTGCGCCTCATCTGGTGAGGAAACATTGCGTTTTAGGTGCAGCTTGCCCCTAAGAAAAACGGAACAACTGACTGTTCCTACTTGCTCAACGGCCTGTTCGAACTTCACCAATTTCGGCAGCAGTAGGTGATCCAACTCGGCACCCTCTAACTCGCAAAGGCCGAAAGTGACGGTCCCTGTTTCAGTGGAAAACGATAGTTTGTTCCAGCTTGTGTTAGGAAGTTCGATGTTCCGGCACACGTATTCCGCACTGACTTCACTCTGCGGCTCCACTCCTATTGTGTCAGTATGTACAGCTTCAGTAAACTCCGATTCTGCAGCATGTTGTGCTTCTATTACTTGTTCACTTTCTTCCGGCGCCTGCTGCTTTACAGTAGTCCTTCTTTTTTTAGTCGGGGGCTCACCTTGTTCACACAGGTTTCTCTCCTTCCTTCTAGTCGGCGTTTTCTTTGTGAGGTATTTTGGCGCATCCGGGAAGATTGTAGGAACGGCGTCCTCTGTTAGCAGCGGCCGATCGCGTGGAATTTCAACCACCTCACTCTTGATAACATGACGATAAGTCCTCTGTATAAACGTTGCCTCGAAGTGACGTTCACAAACGACGCAGTCGTTGGTTAGTTCCTTATCGCCCCGTTTTATATTACGGGCCCACTGCTCCCGTTTCAATGCATCCTTGGGAGCTCGAAACGACGACACCCTTGCCGGACACGACTTGTACCCACTTTTACAACCGGGTACAAAACACGTACCTGCTTTCGCTGGCATGGTAATAGTGTGTCGCTATCCGCAATCATTCACATGGTGCGCGTCCAGGAGTCACACAAAAACAGTTGCACGTGCGGAAGTTTGCTCACAGCGCCAAACACACGTGGCTGTAGCAGCTGTAGCAATGGCTGTAGCGGCGAAGATCTCGCGCGCTCCCGACAATCGCCGTGCCCCTAGCGGCGTAAAAAATGTCATCGCGTTTTGTGTGCCTCTCTCCCACGGCGTGCATATGGCGACCGTCACACTGCCCTTCTAGCCACCATAGTGGAGCTGAGGGAAGGAGGAGGTCAGATGCGCGGGCGGGTCAACGAGTTCTACAGGAGAGGGGAGGTCGGCTGACGCGCACGCTCGCGCGAGTTGCTGCGCGGGCGAGTCCATTAGTTCCTGAGAAAAGGGGAGGCAGGGCGACGTGCACCCACGCGCGTGTTGGCAGGCGGCGCAAGGCGCGAGTTTTGAATTACCGCTGCCGTGATGGGACGTGAACCGGCGCGCGCTATAAGATATTGAATTCACGTATACCAAAATGATCAGTAAATGCTTGTTGTGGTCAAAGAATGGTTCGTTATATCCATTGTGAGGAAATTTTCGCTTCGTTAAAACGAGGTTTTAAATACATGGGCGTCTATGGGAATTTCAAGGGGAATTACAATTCCTTCGTTATATCCATTAGTTCGTTATATCCCACTTCGTTATAACGAGATTCTACTGTATTGTGAGTCCAATGACTCAGAAGGCCATCTGGTGTAAACGCACAACACTACAATACCATTCACTGCTTGTCGCAACACGGGGGCGTGGGTTGTTTTCGGAAGTACACTTGACATTGAATCACGCCAACAACATGAGTAATCGATAAACAAAGGAAGAAAGCACCTGAGCGAGTTGACAAAAAGGCGCACCTACGATAAGGCTATTTTGAACAGCAACGTAAGACGAGGCATCATCGGCCATTCGATCATTGCAGGAAAACTTCCTGACACGCGGAAACTATCGAGTAGACCAGCTTTAAAGCATGATAAGCTCACAATAAATGCACTCAATATCTATCAACACAGAAAATATGTAACCGCGCATTTAGCCCACATCTGCTTGCGCCATAGAGTTTTCTAAAACAATGTCTCGTTGCCTAAAATTAACTAGAGGAGACTCTGGCGCTGCAATCGTTCAGCGACCATGGGAATGATTGACAGTACACGCATTTCTCTAGTCTTCGCAACTGTTGTCAACTCTTTGGCCCAAAAGGAGACTGGGCGGAAGATTGGAATATCTGTAAATTTGATGGACGGGGGGTAGTGCGTAGTAACTTTCGTCCACATTCTTCTCCTTCAAGGGTACACACAGTGTTCGGTCATTTCACAACCACAACGCAAGGCTGCTCGGTGAAGGGCTGCCCAACGACGGTAGGAATCGCCTGCGACTCATTTGGCAAGGATCAGATGGGGACGTCGGCTGTTGTTTGGTTAATCGTGAGGTTAACGCTGGCCTCATCGCACGGCTTCACATGTCCCAACAAGTAGCAACCGATGGCCAGTGGCTTCTCCATCACCGTGTATTTGATCCCTGCTTGTTTTGACACTCTGATTGCTGTGGTCACCTTAAGCTCTCACTTCGTTTCTGTTAACCTTAGCCAGCGTGAAATACTTTTCGTTCGCCGCGTCTGCTGCCCGGATGTCAACATTCACAATGCTTTGAAAGAGGCGCAGCGTCATCTCACTTTTTGTGCTTTGTGTCCACTTCGGTTGAATCATGAGTTGAACTTTGCCCTTTTCTGCGGACACGAGCAATTTAGAGAGGGGTGACCGTACTTCTTACAGTTAGAACACTGCGGCCTTCTTTTTTCGGGGAGCCGGTCTCTTTCCTCGGTTGGGATAGTTTGGTCTCCCTTCTTGATTCGGAGTTTTGTTGGCTTTGTTTACTTTTGTTAATCAAGGCCGTTCCCGCAACTCGTTTTTCATTGTGGCCGTGACCCACAAGATTTTGAAATCCGCTCGCCTTTGAATGTTTTCAGTCCCGGGAGCCAACGCATCCGACTCGCTCTTCGAGACGCGTCAGTCATCGCAGGAGATCCTCTAGAGAGTTGTATGTGCTCGTGCTGATCGCTCGGGTGGTGTTATGATTCTTTAACTCAGTGATGAAATATTCGATACAAGCTTCGTCGTTAAGGTTGCAACGATGCACATTTGCTAATAAGTCATAATAGTAGCACTCGATGGGCTTGTGGGGATCTGAGGCGCGCCTGCGACCATTTCGCAGGCATTCCGCCGCACGGCCACAACCTTTTGCTTTTCCTGCTCTGATAACGACGCGTGGCGATAGATGGCGCCACGTGCGGGCACGGCACGCGGTACGCGCGCGCTGAGGGAGCGCTTTCTTCTCTGTGGTCGGCGCCAGGTAAGCACGTGTTTTCCTTCGTCCGCGTCCCCTTTGGGAATCGCCGGACTGTAGCCTGCCTGGCGTGGCCTTGGGCACCTCGGCAGGTGTGTTTACTTGAGTGCTAGCTTCGGTAGCGTACGCTAAGCCCACAGCGGTGCCTAGTGCTTGAAGTAGTCGTCCCACACCGAGCCGCACTTGCTGTAGGCCTTCGCGTACGAGGTTTGCCCTAACACTCGCGACCAGGCCCAGTGGCCATCGTGAGAGCGCGCAGCATAGCCGCGAGGGACCTTTTCCCGACCGGCGTGTCAAAGCTCGCCATTGCCAGCTGCGACGTGCTCGCGGTTTTCGCCTTATTGTGAACGTCCACGTGCGGGTGCCTTTGCTACCCGCGTCCCGGGAGCGGACGTTGTACTGTTTGTTTGTGGTGCCGCCAGAGGCAATAAAGTGTTGTGTATTTTTGCATTAGAACACTGTCTGTTTGCCGCGCCGCGCTAATTGCCTTATTAGCTGAGCGCGCGCGGAGCGGTGCACTACACGCGAGTAAACGGAGTAGCGGCCCTGTGGCTCGCTAAGCGTGAACCCGCGGTGATCGTCCGCTGCAGTTAGTAGCGGGGTCACCATACTGGCGCCCAACGTGGTATCAAAGGCTCATTAAGCCTTTGATTAGTCTTAGCCGAGTCAGCCTGCCTTTGCGAATCAGGCTCGCCGCGTTTACCAGCGTTAGGTCTGCTCCGCGTGAGTTCTGTCCGGTGACGCTTTTAGCAGATACCGCATTGCTCGAGAACAGGGCCAGTGCCCCCCTTGAGCATCACAATCGCGCACCCTCACTTGTCACAAGCCCCAGTCGGGATGACATGAGGCTCCCACTGGAGAGGTAGCGTGTCTTGGGTCCGGGGCCATAGCCCAACCCAAACAGTGCACAAGGGCAAATTGGACTACTACTGCTCCCTTTGGAATACATGGCAGTTCCATGTCACAGCGCTCCGAAACGGCTCTCAGTGGAGCTTCCAGGGCGCAGATCGGCACCCCGGCCTCAGCCGTTGCCGAATTTTGCCCGCTGGCTGCTACGCAACCTAGCAGCCAAGCTCATTTCGAGCACGCGCCTGCACCGCTAGCCGCAAGTGGCCTAGCATTTTCACGTGAAGCTGCCCAAACAGTTAGCTGTGAAAAACAGGCGCTCCCCAAAGTCGCGACGGCCGGTATCCATTTTGAAACCGCGCCGCTTATCAAGCTCGGAAACAGTTCCCCATCGCTCGCCCGTGCCGCTAATGCACCGACAGCTTCCTTTGAAGCGGGCGCACAGACACTGCTGCAAAATGCCGCCCAAATGATTCAGGCACTCACGGGGGCAGTCCAAACGCGTTCGGCCGTTCCGAAACGCCCTCATCCCGCTGTCATGTTGGCCGTTCCGACCTACAGCGGGTATGGTGATCTGCAAAGTGCAAGAGATTACCTAAACTCCCTCACACGTTATCAGAGAACCATGGGTCTAGACGACCAGGAAGTGCTCAGACGCGTCGTCCCGGCTGCACTGACTGACACGGCGGCCAGGTGGCATCGGCTTTCCGGCCACCGAGCAGCAACCCCCGATGAGTTCCGCGCGGCCTTCATGCGCGAATTCTTACCCGCTGACTGCGGCGCGAGCTCGAGCTCTGCACACAAGCCCCTGATGAGTCGCTTCAGGAGTACGTACGCGCGATGGAAAACCTTTTCTCTATCGCTGAGCCCAGAGCCTCGAACGAGGAGCACGTCGAACGGGTGATTAGGCAGGCACACCCGACCTTTTCGGCATACCTGTGCGGCAGTCACTTCCGTGATTTGGAGGAATTGGCCGTCGAAGCAAAGCGCATCCAAGTTGACATTCTCGTTACGCGTTCCTATCGCCCGCCACCACCAGCCAGCGAGGCCGTCGAACAGCGCTGCGCGTGGGGAGGGCCCATGGCCCTTCCTCAGCTGCAACAACCCGCCGGAGCTGCCTTTGCGGCTACCGCTACAGGTGGGCGCGCGTGGGAGATAAGCGATCGAGCTTTAGATCCCTACACGTACGGGAGGCGTGCAGCCGGTGCTTCATCGCAACTCGACGTGTGCGAGCAGGGACGAAATCTGACCCAGCGCATCACCGGTGGTAACGGTTGTCAGAGCGGTTCCTTTAATCACGCGGCGAACCGACCCCGGCAGCTCGAAGCTGCTCCGTCTCGGGAAAGGGACCGCGATGGAGTGCGCTGCTTCCGCTGCCGTCAACGAGGGCACATAGCGAGGAAGTGCTCCGCGTTTGTGCCTCTTGTGAGGCAGGTGTGATGGTTAAGGGACGTTCGTCACTATGTTTGCTTATAGCGGACGAGAAAGGAATAACATAAACCTTTTATTTCATGGCATGGGTGGAACGGCTGACGGCGCACGGATACGCTACCGTGTGCAGCGCCGTTGAGTCGGACGTCGCGACCAACGCAGCAGCCTGTGTCGCAACTCCCGAGGTCCAGGATCAGGCCACGGCTCACGAGGACCACACCCGGTAGGTCTCGCCCACAAACCTGCTCCCGGCCACTGCACCCAGGCAGGAGCCGTTCAGCAGGCCCCGTCCTTGGACCTTGTACAGGCCGACGGACTCGACCTCGAACCGACACACCTGCTGACACGTACGGGTCCCACGTCTGGCTCAGGAACGCTGTCAGGAACTCGTCCTCTCGAGCGGCGCACCGCCTCGTCTCCTTCGTGGCCTCAACCCTCGATTCAGCCAGCAACTCCCCTGGCACCTGGATCCTCGGCCACCCTGGACCTCGCCCGGTTCCGTGCTCCTCTGTGCGCACTCCCGCGTCTCGCCCGGCAGAACGTCTCGCTCGTCCCTTGCCGATGTGCGACGCTCTGGTGACACCGGCGCTTGATGGCATGGGTGCGGCCACGGGGCAGTCAACCCGCATCGGAGACGCGATGCTCCATGCGGGGCATGGCCAGCCCGTCCAACGAAGAGCATGCGCCGAGACACGATGCTCGACGCAACTGTGACCATTAGCCAGGCCACGTTCATCGCTGTGTCGAACGGCTGACCGTGGAGATGCCTCGCCGAGATCCGCGATGTTGTCGGCAAGGAAGAGAACAGCAGGCCAGGCCGCGGCCCGAGATGGAGTACTCATGCCGGCAATGCCGCCCCAGCTGGTGGTTGGACGGCAGCAGCGTGGACGGCCGCGTTCCCTGGCCGGAACCTAGATTGCCTGCGTCCGACGCTTCGGCCCGCTGTCTTCCGTCTCGCTCATCCCTGAACCTCGCAAGGCTCCGTGGTCCTCCGTACACACGCCCGCGTCTCGCCCGGCAGAACGTCTTGCTCGTCCCTTGCCGATGTGCGACGCTCTGGTGACACCGGCGCTTGATGGCGTGGGTGTGGCTACGGAGCAGTCAGCCCGCATCGGAGACGAGATGCTCCATGCGGGGAATGGCCAGCCCTTCCAGCGAACAGCTTGCGTCGAGACGCGATGCTCGGCGCAGCCGTGACCATTAGCCAGGCCACGTTCATCGCTGTGCCGAACGGCTGACCGTGGAGACGCCTCGCCGAGATCCGCGATGCCCTCGGCAAAGAAGAGAACAGCAGGCCAGGCCGCGCCCCGAGATGCAGTACTCGTGCCGGCAATGCCGCCCCAGCTGGTGGTTGGACGGCCGCAGCGTGGACGGCCACGTTCCCTGGCCGGAACCTGGCTCGCCTGCGTCCAACGCTTCGGCCCGCTGTCTCCCGTCTGCCACTGCTCCGGCTCGTCCCCAGCCACAAAGCCCACTGCCACGTGATGGTCGCCCGTGGCCCAATCGTGCCACGCCACCTCTATGGGCCACCACAGGTCATCAGCTGATTCGCTGACACTCACGCGCACATTACACGCGCCTTGCCCCGCACTTCCGTCGTTGTCGTTTTCTTCACTCATCACAGCAGGGAAACGGGAGTGCGGGCCGTTCGTGAAAGCACGAGCGGCCGAACCCTTGCTTCTCCTCTCTGCGTACCGGGCAAGCAGTCTTTCTGGTGCGCACACGCCATTTATTTCGGTCACCATTGTCGGTCGCGAATTCTCGGCATTGCTGGACACGGGTGCCAGTGCTTCATTGTTTTGCGAACAGGTGTTGTCCCACTTGCAGAAGCACTCGGTGCGCTTGCGGGACAGCCGAACGACATTCACCCTCGGGAAAGGCGTGGCCCAGTCGGCGGGCACCGCGAGGTTGACTGTCAGATGGGGAGGCCGAATGAGACGCGCGCGTTTCGTTCATCTTTCAGGGCTCAGTGTTCCTGTGATTCTCGGTCGGGACTTTCTCCTAAAAACCGGTATCGTAGTGGACATTGCGAATGGAGGCTATTGCGACGGACCTTTTTCCGAGCTAAAGCAGTTCATCAGCCCACCTGCGCTTTCTGTTGCCTGTGCAGTAGAAGTGTCGAAACCGTGCCACGTGCAAACTTCGGGTTCAGGCCCCTGCGCTATGCACTCGTCGGCTCAAAATCCCCATCGGGATCGAGCGGCACGACACGAAAAGGCTCCGCATTTTTTTTATCGCCTGTGCGACTCAATTGGATGATACACAGAAGGCTCGTTTGCCGGCACTGTTGCACGAATACGATGAGCTCTTCACCGATCAACCCGGCTGTACCGATTTGGTGAGCTATTCGATCGAAACTGGCGACGCGCTTCCTTTGAAGTGTAACTCCAGGCCCGTCAACCAGGCCAAGAGGCAGGTAATTGACGGCTTGCTGGACGAGATGCTCTCATCTGGCATTGTTCGCCGTTCGTCTAGCGCCTGGGCGTCTCCAATTGTGTTGGTGCCTAAGAAAGATGGCAGTCATCGCCTGTGCGTAGACTACCGCCGTCTGAACGGAGTGGCTCGTAAGGATGCCTATCCGCTCCCTACGATTAGCTCCATCGTAGGAAACCTCCGCACTGCGCGGTATTTTACCACATTAGATGCCTCCAAAGGTTACCTACAGGTCCGGATGAATGAGCTTGACC
Source organism: Rhipicephalus microplus (assembly GCF_043290135.1). Lineage (NCBI taxonomy): Eukaryota > Metazoa > Arthropoda > Arachnida > Ixodida > Ixodidae > Rhipicephalus > Rhipicephalus microplus. The sequence goes on from NW_027464593.1 coordinate 5,350,809, forward strand.
GGTGCAAGACCGCGTTCACGTCTCAAAGAGGGCTATTTGAGTTGACTCGTATGCCCTTTGGTCTTTGCAATGCTCCTGGGACTTTTCGAGACTCATGGACCACGTCCTCGGGGAAGCAAAGTGGTCTTACTGCATGTGCTACCTCGACGACATCGTGATTTATTCACGAACCTTCGAAGAGCACTTGGCCCACATTGCCGATGTGCTCGAGAGGGTGAGAGCCGCCAGGATGACGTTAAATCCCGCAAAGGCCCAACTAGCGCAAACCCGAGTTCAGTTACTTGGCTTCACGCTGGGCGAAGGCTCCATTGAGCCAGATCGGGAGAAACTTCGAGCAATCTTCAATTTCCCCGCGCCCAAGGACGTACGCGGCCTGCGCCACTTTCTCGAAATGGCCAATTTTTACCGGTCATTCATTCCGTCCTGTGCCCGAGTGCAGGCGCCCTTGACCAAGCTCTTGGGTAACTCAGCTGAGTGGCGATGGGGACCTGAGCAGCAAGAGGCGTTTTGCCGTCTGTCTAGTGCCATTGCGGAGACAGCGCAGCTCAAGCTCCCCGACCTGACCAGACCGTTTGTTGTCCAGACTGACGCAAGCGATCTGGGATTAGGAGCAGTTCTCCTACAGGAATACCATGGTGTGTTGCAGCCGCTGGCCTTTGCCAGCTGCTCGTTGATATCCGCGGAAAGGAATTATTCCGTGACCGAGAGGGAGTGTCTCGCCATCGTGTTTGCACTGCGGAAGGTTGATGTCTACCTTGATGGGACAAAATTTGTGGTGCAAACAGATCACAGCGCGCTTAGCTGGCTGATGCGGCTCCGTGAGCCTGCAGGCAGGCTAGCGCGCTGGGCTCTCCTAATACAGCATTATGACTTTTCAGTGCAGTATCGGAAGGGGAGCACTAACGTGGTAGCTGACGCGCTATCTCGTGCACCAGTGTCTACCAGGAGCCTGGATCCTGGTGCAACAACCGCTAGCGGTGTTTTTGCGCAAGTGAGCGGGGCGGGCGAAATGGCGGTGGAGCCGCTGAGTGGAGAAAAGGGTGAGTGCGCCGACGAGCAAACCCTTTCCACGGGCCAGGCAAGCAGCGTGCCGCGAAGCGGGCGAGAGGGGGAGCGAAAGGGAAGCGAACCCATGACGCCAATGCGAGCGGAGGCGATGGCTGCAGTCCTGAGTGGGAACGATACCAAGCTCCTCTTTGGGAGAATGGGAATCGCTTTCAGCAGACAAGAGTTACTGAAGGCCCAGCAAGATGATCCGTTTTGTCGCGAGTTGAGCGACGGTCTCAGGGAGACGGAGCGCCGCGACGCTGTTGGTAGTGCGGCGGGTGCAGGGGGACGGGAACCGGCGTGTGTCGCTGGGTCCCCCGCGGATACATACTTGCTAGACCATGATGGACTCCTGCTGAAATACATAGCCACCGATGAGGAGTCAGTGGACCCGTTTAAGGTGGTTGTGCCCAAAAGTCTGAGAGGTGCGCTGTTGCGAGCCTCTCACGACGAGCCCATTGCTGGTCACCTGAATGGCTCTAAAGTTTTTGCGAAACTGTGCAAGGTTGTGACTTGGCTCGGCATGAAGCGTGACATTTTTCGCTATTGCCGTTCCTGCCACGTCTGTCAAACAGTGAAATCAAGGGGTGGCAAGCCACCCGGCTTGATGAAACCGATTGTCAGTGAGCGTCCATGGCAAGTAGCCACCTGTGATTTAATGGGGCCGTTCCCCAGGAGTAAGCAGGGGTTCATACATCTGATGGTAGTTGTTGATCATTTTTCCAAATGGGTGGAGCTGTTTCCGCTGCGGAAAGTGACAGCGCGAGCGGTGCTAGAGAGGCTACAGGAAGTGTTTTGTGGGTTCGGCTTTCCGAAAAGATTGATCACGGACAATGCGTCGTATTTCACCGCTCGGATGTTTGGTGATACATGCCGTTCCCTAGGAATAGATCACTGCACCACTTCGCCCTACCATCCCCAGTCCAATTTGACGGAGCGAACCAATCGTACGCTCAAACCGATGTTGGCGGCCTTTGCCGAAAGTCAAAAGGACTGGGCAGACCACTTGAGTGAACTCGCGTTTGCAATCCGAACCTCTGAGAGTCGCTCTACTGGTTTCTCTCCCGCCTTCTTTAATTTCGGAAGGGAGTTGGCAAATCCGGTGACCAGTGTCATGCAATGCCAGCTCGGAGACGAGGAAGAACCGGCAGACTGTTCTGCTTACGCTTCCACACTTCGGGACAGGCTTTGTCGTGCTCTCAGTAGAGCGAGGCAGAGTTTGGCATCGGCCAGGGCCGAGCAAAAGGCCCAGTACGACCGAAAACGTCGCCACCTTTCATTTAAGGTATGTGACTTCGTCCTGAAGTGCAATCATGCTCTTAGCGACGCGAGCAAAGGTTTCTCAACTTCGCTCGCTCCAAAGTGGCTTGGTTCGTACCGAGTGGAGAAAGCTTGGACTCCACTCGCGTACTTGCTGAAAGACCCGCTTTCGGGAAAACTCAGCCGTGCCCACATCGCAGACCTGAAACCCTTTGCATCAAGGTCTGACAAGCCTGCGCCAGCGCCCAGTGGCTCTTCGCGCAAGTAACGACGCACACCCGGCGCGGCGGACCGCATTCGGACCACGCAGCGCTATAATCTGAGGAAGCGGTCACCTTAGTAATTTCGCGCCGGACGGCGGGCTTATTTCCGCAACCAAAGGCCCTCCTCTTTATTGTCTAGTCTCACTTAGCTAACTTCTTTACAGCCAGTGCTTGCAAAGAAGTCGGTTCCGCCCAGTTACTGCTGCTGATTGTCTGTTGAGCGTTCATGCTTTCTTCATTTTTTTACCGTTTTTGGCCCTGCGGAGGGGTAGCCACCGGTTACTCGCGGGAACATTCAAGGACGCTCTGGTAGGGCAGGTGTGTGTGTCTGTGTGGTGCGGAGAGGGGGAAGAACTGGGTCAATGACCTCTATGTAAACATAGGTGGCGCTGGTTGTCGGTGAGGCGTCGGGGGAGAAGCCGGAGACTGCCAGAGGTGCGCCATTCTTGTTCTGGTGCCGGTCGTCGTGGTCACATGCCCTTCAGCGACATGCCCTCCAGCCAGAAGTCCACACGGCGGGCGCCTCGGCGGCCAGAGCTTTCCGCCTCGGCACCACCCAAGTCCACCAGGCGGGCGTCCCGGCGGCGGAGATCAACAACGTCGGCACCGCCCCCGGTCCCCAAAACGCCAAGGCGGAGCGTGGCTATGTGGGCGCGGCAGGAGGGGCAGGAGGTCCCGCGCTACTTCGTGAGCGACGCACTGTGGAAGACGTAGCGGCGTGTTGGGCGCGACCTGCCCTTGGACCGTGTCCCGTGGCCATTCCGGGACTGCACGCTGGCGAACAGCGAGAAGGCAGCCGGAGGCGCCCAACTACCACCGATGCAGTGGTGGAGTTCTGCGCCACGTGCCGTGTGACCGTGCACTTTCAGTGCCACTACAAGGATGCCATGCACGTGGCGCGGACAAAGGCAGCCGCTGAGGAGATGGCCACCGAGAGGAAGGCGTCAAATCCAGCCCCGCTGAGCCAGCGCTCGGACACGGACCTGGCGGCCCTGTGCCGACAGCGAATGGGGGAAGACCCCCATTTCGCGGCACTGCTGTCAGGGCTGCCACCGCCCGCAACCAGCGACGGACCATCGATGGACGGCGTCGCCACAATGGACGTCGACCATCTTTTAGAACTGTAAGGCCACGCGAAGCCTTCCCCCCTCCCCAAGAACGCTGCAGCAGGTCAAATATATGTTTTTTTGTATTTCTCAAGGGTATTCTTGTGTTGGTTTATTTTTTATCCTTTAGCAGCAGTTGCAGAGCGAGGCTGAGGCTAGCTGTTGCCCATTGCTCGACGCCTTTGTATGTATGGGCGACGACCGGCTGCCTTTGCAGACCGGTATATAGGGTGAATTAAGGAGAGGAGAATGTGGGGATCTGAGGCGCGCCTGCGACCATTTCGCGGGCATTCCGCCGCACGGCCACAACCTTTTGCTTTTCCTGCTCTGATAACGACGCGTGGCGATAGATGGCGCCACGTGCGGGCACGGCACGCGGTATGCGCGCGCCGAGGGAGCGCTCTTTTTTTCGTGGTCGGCGCCGGGTAAGCACGTGTTTTCCATCATCCGCGTCCCCTTTGGGAATCGCCGGACTGTAGCCTGCCTGGGGTGGCTTTGGGCACCTCGGCAGGCGTGTTTACTTGAGTGCTAGCTTCGGTAGCGTACGCTAAGCCCACAGCGGTGCCTAGTGCTTGAAGTGGTCGTACCACACCGAGCCGCACTTGCCGTAGGCCTACGCGTACGTGGTTTGCCCTAACACTCGCGACCAGGCCCAGTGGCCATTGTGAGAGCGTGCAGCATAGCCGCGAGGGACCTTTTCTCGACCGGCGTGTCAAAGCTCGCCATTGCCAGCAGCGACGTGCTCGCGGTTTTCCCCTTAATGTGAACGTCCACGTGCGGGTGCCTTTGCTACCCGCCTCCCGGGAGCAGACGTTGTACTGTTTGTTCGGGGTGCACTACACGCGAGTAAACGGAGTAGCGGCCCTGTGGCTCGCTAAGCGTGAACCCGCGGTGATCGTCCGCTGCAGTTAGTAGCGGGGTCACCATAGGCTCACCTCATCTAAAAATTCGGTCCTCCTTATCCCGGTCATGGGGAAGGCATGCTGTCATGGGGAAGGCACGTTTGAGCTCCACCTTCCTCTCGGGCCAAATTTCGTTAACCCAATAGCAGGGAATCCTACAACATTTTCGCCGGTCCACGCAACTTTGCAAGTGCATAGCACGATGTTTGTCTGTCCAACGTAAACTTCGACTAGGTCGTCCACACGTCGAAACAACGGCTTGATGATTGGCAAGTCGCACAAAGTTGGATCGAACAGAGGGACCAGGTATGATGTCTCCCCAGCGCTGATTACACGCGTGTCTGCTGTCTGTTGCAACTGGAGATGCGCGATCTTGTTGATGGCTTCCCTCACTGAGCTCGTACGATGGCTTGGAGGACTGCCGCCATGTGAAACGCCGGTCCAGGTGCCACAGTGGTGCCGCTGGTCGACGCACTGTTTGGCACGCCTCAACTCGTGCCTCCCCCCCCCCCCCCCCCCGTCATCGATGCTCCTCTATTCGCCCCCTTCTCACTTGTTGCAGCCCTTGAAGATGTTGAATTGCGATTGACAGGCATGGTTGGGCTCAACAGATCACTGCTGGGCGTACGCTATCCCACTTCTGACGGGAGAAAAGGTCTGGCAAAAAGAGATTACCTTAACAAAACAATGTTTATTTAGGTAACACAAACTTCTGGTGAGACAACAATATGGTGTCTCTCCAGTTGCACAGCCGCCCCTCTTCTGCTTTCACCCAAAAATCGCGCACGATCACTTACCCGCGCTCATAACTGGGGGTTGACTTCGGTGTCACATTAGAGTCCCGGCCTCCAGCCGGCTCGCCTCGCGCAGTGGTCGGGGCCTGGCGCCATCTTTCAAGTTCAGTCTAGCACAACAAGAGTACGCACACTATTTTCTAAGCCACAAATGACATCCTGTATCAGCAAGAGTTCTCCTTTGGCTTTGTGAACATGAACAATGTGGACTATCTCTTTGAACTTCGGAATAATGCTATGGACTGTAAAAACTAACAGACTATGCGCAGCACCTGAGGAGTATGCCGTGACACCAGTGGTATTATAGGCTTTATAGTCAAAGAAGGGCTTGATGTGGAACAATTAGCGTGACATATCGCTGATTGCCCTTTTGGGTAGCGTGTTCTTCTGGACAGGAAGCTCATAAAATCTGCATTTCCCAGCTTTAACTGAGGTTTCATTAAAAAAACGAACATACAGAATAAACTGTTTTGGGGCTTGGCAATATGATTCTACCGTGGTTTCACAAATATACCTGTACCCGTGAGGTGATACTGTGTGCAATGGCAAAAATAAAAAAAAGATCATGAATTGTGTAAAATAACACCGTGGCACATTTCTCTCGAATAAAAGTTTCGCTTGCTCTATTTAAAACTCGATACTTATTCCAATGTCTTTCTCTTGAGGTACAGAGAGTTTGCCAAGTAGATGTACTGCAGTGTTGTAGATCTCCATCTCCATCATTTAAAAAAAGATAGTGCTACTTAGTAACTTTTAAGCAGTTAATTGCTGGTAAGGTAGTAAAGCTAGTACCATGTGGTTTACTATCTGCATTTACTACCTACCGGAAAGTAGTAACGTAAAGTTAGTAGATGTACTACTATGGTGCTTACTAGCTCCTGTTACTGGTTACCAAAAGGTGGTAAATCAAGCTAATAATTTTACTACCATGATGACTAGTTCCTGTTATCACTTACTGGAAGGTAGCAAGGTAAGCTAGTAGCTTTACTACCAGGAGGGTTACTAGGTTTGTTACTACATGCAGGAAGGTAGAATGTGTAAATAAACTTTCACTATGAATGTTTACCATTTGTCGAGCATTGATGCTAACTAGCGACATTACTTGGCAATAGCATATTAAGATAAAATAAAAACTACATGTTACACGTCTTTTGTATATTACTTATTAATGATCACAGATAAAGAACACCCCTCGTACTTTACAATATCTGATTTATCCAGCTCTGCCCAATTTGAAAACTCTCCTTTGTTGAGAAAGCCCTGCTCGCTTTGTGTGATGGTCATAGCTGAGGAAGCAGGTGTTTTACTGCTTGAATACTGTGTAATGGGTCCCGCTACACATCTCCCGTCGTGGCAGTGGCGTCTCATAGAATGTGGTGTGTCTTTTGTGGAAGTCACGAAACATGTGCCTATTGCTCATATCCACACTTACTTTCTAGAACTTCAGCACAAATACAATTGTCCAAAATTCTTCACAGATGCCTCAAAGTCTCACTATCTTGTGACATACGCAGCGGTCAGTCCATCCTTTTCAGATACCGGCATTCTGCACCCTAATACGAGCATATTCACAGCAGAAGCGTACACGATACTTGTGGCCGTTAAACACATCAAACAATCAAAAATACAAAAGACAATAATTTACACCAATTCTCTAAGTGTAGTACAAGCTCTGAAAATTCTTAAAAAGCACAAAAATCCTGTTGTTGTCTCACTTTACTCACTGTTATGCACAGTTTACACCCTCAAACAACACATCATAGTTTGCTGGGTGCCAGGGCATCGCGAGATTTATGGTGGCAGATCGGCTAGCTGGATCCCTCCGCATAAACTCTGTCAATACATCTCTATCGATCCCTGCGCTTGACCTGAAACCTTTCCTCAAACGACAGCCCAGAGCTTATTGGCGAAGTACATGAAATAGCCACACGCAAAATAAACTACATGTTATCAAGCCACAGCTTGGCGATGGGCCGACAGTATCTAAGTCTAAGTGACAGCGTCTGGCACCTGCAGGTCCTTCACTTCCTCAGGGAACGAAGAGTCGCGGCCAATCTTTACCACATGCTAAGGACTTTTCTAACCGATAGATGGGTTGTGTTCCGAGCGCAGGCTGGGGAGGTGGAGGCACGTCCCACTCTGGGTAGTCCGCAGGGATCGCCATTGTCGCCGATTTTGTGGAACGTGATAGTCCACGAAATACTCTGCTTGCAGATGTCGAAAGGCATCATCATGCAAGCGTATGTGGACGATACCCTCATAATCATACCCACCGATTCAAAGAAAACACTTGAAGAGCTTGGCTCCGAAGTACTCAGGAGAGTACTTGATTGGGTGCGGGTCGCTAAAGTCTGGGTAAACAAAGACAAGACCTCTTCTGTACTCTTCATGCACGACCAAGGCGAACTAGGCGTGAAGAGTTGTCTAACCATTCAAGCCGAAAGAACAGACAAAGCCCTCACTTTCAAGGATTCTGTGTGAATTCTGGGCGTCACTTTTGACAGCGTCTCTCGTTCTTCCTCCACGCCTATGCCATCAGGCCAAGGGTGGAGACACTACTGATGTGTGTCAACATCCTTGCCCGTTTGCAGGGTGGTCGCCTGTGCCCAGACCAAAAGACAACACTCTATTGAAACGTCATACTCCCGGCCATAACATATACGTCACTGATATTGTGGGATGAATTGTGCCCAGATTGCAGGCTGAAGTTCAGAATAGTTTTCCTTCAAAGATCGGTACTGCTTCACCTGTCCAAGGACTTCTATACAACGAGGACGGTTGTCCTGCAAGTAATCATGCGTTCCCCGCCCATTGTGTTGGAACTGGACCGGTTGAGCGCAGAGTTCTGCTTGTTCCCCCTCCTCAAGACAGTACGATTCATGGACCTGATCGTACGCCCAGAAGAGATCATATATCCAGCCGAGCGGGCCTCATTTTTTCACGATCGCGTAACGGCTCGGGAGGCCACTTTGATTGCCGGGCGTCGAGGACTCCACGTGTACACGGACGGCTCGTACGCAGAGAGACTAGCGAGGGCAGCATACGTCGTTTCCGGCCAAGCGAATCATGTGGAGGCAGTGGAGAGATTTTTCGTATCATGAGCCACGAGCACTTTCTGTGCGAAGGCCGTGGCTCTTGCAGAGGCCCTGACATGGCTGAAAGCTCACCTCACTGCCCAAGACATGTACATGTACACGGACTACCTGTCACTGCACCAGGCGATTTCTTCCCGAACTAATGCAAATCCACGCATAGTGGAGAGGCAGAACGCGATCGCCAACATAGCGGCGGCCTTAAACATCCGACTCTATCACGTCCTGGGACACAGTGGGGTGTTCGAAAACGAGGTAGCAGATTTTATCGCCTCCCGCGCAGCACGGCGCGGCCCGCTAAGGACGGGCAAATGATCGTGGTGCAATGTGCGGGCGATATTCCGGGCAAAGCTCAACAAACGCTGGGCCCTTCAGTGGTCGCTTGAAAACAGCGACACAGAGCTACACAAGTGGGTGCCGTACCTGCGGCAATTGCCTTCGTACTTCCCCCTGAACATGGCACACTGCTCACAAACCACGGGCGGTTTCACCCGTACTTTCACCGATTCATTTTGTTGAGAGAACCCAGGTGTTTCTGTGGAAGTATGTGCGAGAGTGTTGAACACCACCTAACGGAATGCCCGGAATGCCCGGACGGAGATACATCGCTGCACAACTGAGTCCCCAATTGAAAGCGGGCGACTCGAGTCTCCCACGCACCCTTGAGCAGGTGCGCAATCTGGCGCTGTTTACACGCTTGGTACGTCACATAAGTGAAGGTATCCCCGCGCTGTCGTGGTGACGATGGGTCTGAGCTTCGGTCTTGTCTCGGTGGGCGCTGAAAACTGTACAACAATACATACATGCGCAGGAAAATACACAACAAACATTAGGTGGCGCACGCCGCGAGTTGCACAAGCCGCGTCCCCCCTGTCGACCCTGTACGGAAGAGGTTTTGAACCTCGGGGGCGTGGGCACTGTATCTATGCTTGTGCACGCTTGGCACATTAGGACAACGAGCATATTACAACAAGACGGTGACGCCCCTCCGGAACAAAGTGCACCAGGATGCAATGAGTGGGTCAACCGGTGAAAGCTCGATGAAGACACGGACGTTGAGCCCTTTGGTAAAGAACAACGTACGATCTTGCGGACGTAACTCTACTTCCCAGAGGGTGGTTACGGACATTGTGGACTGTGAACAAGATTTCCTGTGTTTTTTTTTTTTCGTTTTTTTCCACGCAGTGCCAAACCTGAAGAACTCCGACCACGAACTGTTCAAATGTCGATGTGTCTTCGACTTGCTTCTCTGTCAGGTTTTTTTTTCCAGCTTGCCCAATGCGCAGGAACTACGTAGAACGCCCTAACCGTGCTGTCGTAGACCAGCACGATGCTATTATTGTAGCAATTTTCTTTTACTCTCTTTTATTTCCTTTTTTCTTTTTTTTTGCTTCTTTTTCTTTTATTTTTTTCTTTCTCACACTGCTATTAACCCAGTGGCCCATTATTATCACAATAAAAATTGCGAGTTTTCCGTGCTCGGTGAGCCCTTAGGATACCAAATGTTTTACCATCCGCCCACAATTCTATTTTTCACCAATTGGCTCTCTTTAGAAAATTTTGCGCTTTGGGTAGTAATTGAAAACCCCTATTTGTTTATTTTGAACCTGGCATGCTTTTGCAGGAACACGTTCTCCCACAACTTTATTTGTGGTCTTTTTTTTTTACAAAAGCTGTGAATGAAGCTTGGATCGGGGTGGTACATCTGTCAAATGGTAACGCAAGTATCCTAAGGCGAGCTCAGCGAGAACAGATACCTTGCAAAGAGTAAAAGGGCAATTGCTTGCTTACCCACAGATCAGGGACGCCTTCGTCCATAAACAATATTTTCTCTCTGTATTCCTCGATATCGAAAAGGCTTATGATACTACATGGCGTTTCGGAATTCGAAGAGACCTGTCCCACCTTGGCGTGCGCGGAAGAATGTTCCACATAATCGAAAGTTACCTGTCAAACCGGACATTCCGTGTCCGAGTGGGCACGGCTCTTTCCCAAACATTCGTCCAGGAAACAGGCGTGCCACAAGGTGGTGTACTTAGCTGCACACTTTTTCTCATCAAGATGAATTCCTTGCACTTGTCCATCCCTCGCAATATGTTTTATTGTACATATGTCGACGACGTCCAGCTTGGCTTTAGATCTTGCAACCTGGTAATGTGTGAGCGACAGGTTCAGTTAGGTTTAAACAAGGTCTCCAAATGGGCAGAGGAAAACGGATTCCGACTGAACCCACTAAAGAGCACGTGTGTCTTGTTCTCCCAAAAGAGAGGCATGCACTCAGAACCTGACATTGAATTGAACGGTCAACGTCTGTCTGCCAATGTGGAGCATAAATTCTTAGGATTAATCTTGGACAACAAGTTGACCTTCGTACCGCACATCAAGTATCTAAAAACAAAATGTTTAAAAGCCATGAATGTTTTAAAAGTGTTGTCACGTACTACGTGGGGTAGTGACAGGCAATGTCTCATGAATCTGTATCGAAGCCTCATTCGCACCCGCTTAGATTATGGGGCCATTGTTTATCAGTCTGCAACACAAAGTGCTTTGAAGATGCTGGACCCCGTGCACCATTTGGGCATCCGCCTTTCTACGGGTGCTTTTCGCACCAGCCCCGTAGAAAGCCTTTATGTTGAGTCAAATGAGTGGTCGCTTCATCTGCAGAGAACTTACATGTCCTTTGTTTATTTCTTTAAGGTGAAAGCAGATAAGAAGCACCCCTCATACTCCACTATTATTGATTTGTCGAGCTCCATTCTGTTTCAAAACAGGCCTTCGATGAGGCAGCCCTTCTCAGTTCGCCTGAAAAGTCTAGCTGAGGAAACTGGAGTCTCACTTGAACATAGTTTAATGGCTCCTGTAGCATATCTGCCACCGTGGCAATGGCAGACTATAGACTGTGATGTGTCCTTTCTTGAAGTTACAAAACATGCGCCTATTGCCCATATCCGAACATACTTCCAGGAACTTCAACACAAATACACACGTCCTGAGTTCTTTACAGATGCCTCCAAGTCTAACTCTTCTGTGTCCTACGCTGCTGTCGGCCCATCCTTTTCGGATGCTGGCCCTCTACATCCAGGCACAAGTATCTTCACAGCGGAAGTCTACGCGATACTTGTGGCGGCTAAACACATCAAGCAATTACAAATACAAAAAACAGTAATTTATACAGACTCCCTCAGTGTAGTAACAGCTCTGCACACTCTTAAAAAACACAAAAACCCAGTCCTTGTCTCACTTTACTCCATTTTATGCACACTATACACACTCAAACAACATGTTGCAGTGTGCTGGGTGCCAGGGCACCGTGAGATTCAAGGCAACGTGAGGGCGGATCAGCTCGCTGCATCCGTCCACAAAAGCACTGCCCCTACACCCATATCAATCTCGGCCGTTGATCTTAAGCCGTCTCTCAAACGAAACCTCAGAGTATACTGGCAGAGCAAGTGGGATACACACACACAAAACAAACTACACGTTATTAAGCCACACCTTGGTCATTGGCTGCCTGTATCGAAATCGCGTCATACAGAGGTAATACTAACGAGACTCAGGATAGGACACACATACACGACACACACACACCTTTTGTCCGGTGGCGATCCACCATTCTGTGACAGATGTGGTGAAGTATTGACAGTCCTTCACATTTTAATTGAGTGCAAACAATTGGACACTGTAAGAAAACAACACTTTCCATTACCCTACCGACAACATATACCTTTACACCCTGCAATGTTCGTCGGTAGGGAACCGCTTTTTAGTCACAAATCATTGTTAGCGTTTTTTAAAGAAATTCATAGTTTTCACATCATATACCCAGGCATCCCGTAGCATGACCTCTCCAGAGAGGTTTTTGCTGCGGTGGTTACACAAGAAAGCACTTGCCTCACGGCCCTTGGACGCAAGGGTATGAACGAGTGAGGCACTTGTGCTAATGCCATACATATCCACCATCGTCTTTTATTATCACCAACTTTTGTCATCTATTCACACCGCACACACCTTTCACGACATGGTCATGATTTTATTACTTGTTTGTTTTTACCCGCCTTACCGCGAGGAATTTTATGGCCCTTATACAGCCGCTTATCACAATCATTTCCATGTTTTTAGTAAGATGAACTGGCGCTCTTTGGCCGTGAAATGGCCCTTGCGCCATAAAACATCAAACATCATCATCATCAAATGATTCACCCGAGTCATTCTAGGAGAGGACTCATTTGTTCCCCGGTGTAATGTTATTAATTTTCAGAAAGAAAGCGGCTTTGTATATAAACTTTAGAGCTATTGGTTACTATAGAACACCGTGTGTTGGGCGCTGCTTGGCCTGAGTTGCCCTTGCACCAGTAAACCCAATATAACTAACTAAACTAACTAAAGAACAAGAGTAAGCACTCCAGGGTGTAATATAATTTTGTCCCCTCACCAAATACAACTCAAACAATGTTTAGCTCCGTCGCTCGTACTTTTCCTTTTGTTTCAGGGTAAGTGTAGAGTACCTCTATGTTGTCATCATGAAGTCTCTTCATTACTCTTGTAGTAGTTGTGCTTACACCAGAACCTGCAGTGTGGCCCAGTTCCTTCACCTTAAATAAAATATTTGAAAGATATTCACCTAATGCTGTTGTTGTTCTGGAGAAATGGCAGTAATATTGAAGTAATACACTTAAGAATATTATTGCTGAACCAGGCTGTGGCCTGTAATGAGCAGCAACACTTGCCAGGGCAGCAAAAATGACGCTGTTAGCGAGACTAGCTTCCATCACCTTCAATTCTTCTCTTCTGTCGGGTTGGATGGGCATTTCGTTTACGTCGAAGGAATTTTTCACTGTGGGGACCTGATCCAAGGAATCTTCAGTTTTTGTGAGAATTGTACTTTGAGCAGCAAGCTGCATTTTCAAATGCTCAACTTCCTCGGTGCACACTTTGCTCAACTCAACTGCTCAACTTCCTCGGTGCACACTTTGAACGGGTATCCAGCTCGTCCCACTATACTGACACTTTCCAAAAATACAGAACAAGAATAGAAAAGCAGAAACTCGAACACAAATCCACTAGATACGAGGCATATAACAAAGCTTTCAGTCTAGCTGAGCTCCGAACATCTCTAAACTCCTGCAGTACTTCTGCCCCAGGTTCTGACAGTGTGGTGTATGAAATGTTAGATAACCTACCAGCCGAAACACGAAAAACCTTACTTTGTTTGTACAATGCAATCTGGTTTTCTGGCACTATCCCAACCTCCTGGAAAGAGGCTATTATTATTCCCATTTTGAAAGAGGGCAAGGACCCTTCTTTAGCCTCAAGTTATAGGCCTATTGCACTTACAAGCTGCTTGTGCAAAGTCTTCGAAAAAATGATAAACTGCGGACTTGTACATATCCTTGAAACAATTTGCTCGACCCATTTCAGTGCGGGTTTCGAGAGAGTAGATCCACCTCAGACCACCTTGTTCGTATCGAGGCACAGATCAGAGACGCCTTCGTCCATAAACAATATTTTCTCTCTGTGTTCCTCGATATCGAAAAGGCTTATGATACATCATGGCGTTTTGGAATTCTAAAAGACCTGTCCCACCTTGGTGTGCGCGGAAGAATGTTTCATATAATCGAAAGTTACCTGTCAAACTGGAAATTCCCTGTCCGTGTGGGCAGTGTTCTCTCCCAAACATTTGTTCAGGAAACAGGCGTGCCACAGGGTGGTGTGCTTAGTTGCACACTTTTTATTATCAAAATGAATTCTTTGCACTTGTCCATCCCCCGCAATATATTCTATTGTACATATGTCGACGACGTTCAGCTTGGCTTCAAGTCATGCAACTTGGCAATGTGTGAGCGGCAGGTTCAGTTGGGCCTAAACAAGGTCTCCAAATGGGCAGATGAAAATGGATTTCGACCTAACGCACAAAAAGCACGTGTGTCTTGTTCTCTCGAAAGAGAGGCATGCACTTTGAACCTGACATTCGACTGAACGGGCAACGTCTGTCCGTCAAAGCCGAACATAAATTCTTAGGCTTAATCTTGGACAACGAGCTGACCTTCGTACCGCACATCAAGAATTTAAAAACAAAATGTTTAAAAGCCATGAATGTTATAAAAGTGTTGTCTTGTACTACTTGGGGTAGTGATAGGCAATGCCTCATAAATCTGTATCGAAGCCTCATTCGCACCCGCTTAGATTATGGGGCCGTTGTTTATCAGTCTGCAACTCAAAGTGCTTTGAAGATGCTGGACCCCGTGCACCATTTGGGCATCCGCCTTTCTACGGGTGCTTTTCGCACCAGCCCCGTAGAAAGCCTTTACGTTGAATCAAATGAGTGGTCACTTCATCTGCAGAGAACTTACATGTCCTTTGTTTATTTCCTTAAGGTGAAAGCAGATAAGAAGCACCCCTCATACTCTACTATTAATGATTTGTCGAGCTCATTTCTGTTTCAAAACAGGCCTTCGATGAGGCAGCCCTTTTCAGTTCGCCTGAAAAGTCTAGCTGAGGAAACTGGAGTCTCACTAGAACAGAGTTTAATGGCTCCTGTAGCATATCCGCCACCGTGGCAATGGCAGACTATAGACTGCGATGTGTCCTTTCTAGAAGTTACAAAACATGCGCCCATTGCCCATATCTGAACATACTTCCTAGAACTTCAACACAAATACACACGTCCTGAGTTCTTTACAGATGCTTCCAAGTCCAACTCCTCTGTGTCCTACGCTGCTGTCGGCCCATCCTTTTCGGATGCTGGCCCTCTACATCCAGGCACAAGTATCTTCACAGCAGAAGCTTACGCGATACTTGTGGCAGCTAAACACATCAAACAATTACAAATACAAAAAGCAGTAATTTATGCAGACTCTCTCAGTGTGGTATCGGCTGTGCACAGTCTTAAAAAACAAAAGAACCCGGTCCTTATCTCACTTTACTCCATTTTGTGCACACTCTACACACTGAAACAACATGTTGTAGTGTGCTGGGTGCCAGGGCACCGTGAGATCCAAGGCAATGTGAGGGCGGATCAGCTCGCTGAATCTGTCCACAAAAGCACTGGTCCTACACCCATATTAATCCCGGCCCTTGATCTTAAGCCGTCTCTCAAACGAAACCTCAGGGACTACTGGCAGAGCAAGTGGGATACACACACACAAAACAAACTACACATTATTAAGCCACACCTTGGTCATTGGCTGCCAGTATCAAAATCGCGTCATACAGAGGTAATACTAACGAGACTCAGGATAGGACACACATACACGACACACACGTATCTTTTGTCCGGTGGTGATCCACCATTCTGTGAAAAATGTGGTGAAGCGTCAGCAGTCCTTCACGTTTTGATCCAATGTAGACAATTAGAAACTATAAGAAAACAGCATTTTCCATTACCCTACCGACAACATATATCTTTACACCCTGCTATGTTCGTTAGTAGGGAACCGCTTTTTAGTCATAAATCATTGTTAGCGTTTTTAAAAGAAATTCATAGTTTTCACATCATATACCCAGGCATCCCGTAGCATGACCTCTCGAGGGAGGTTTTTGCTGCGATGGTTACACAAGAAAGCACTTGCCTCTCGGCCCTTGGACGCAAGGGTACGAACGAGTGAGGCACTTGTGCTAATGCCATTCATGTCCGCCTTCGTTTTTATTATCACCAACTTTTGTAATCCATTCGCACCCACATACCTTTCACGGCATGGTCATGATTTTATTACTTGTATGTTTTTACCCGCGTTACCGCGAGGAATTTTATGGCCCTTATACAGCCGCTAATCACAATCATTGACCACATTCCTTATCCCATGAACTGGCGCTCTTTGGCCATCAAATGGCACTTGCGCCAAAAAACACCATATATCATCATGATCTCCTTCTACACCATGTTGGTCAGCAACTAGACTGCTTAGCAAGGCGAAATCCTGCTCTTAAATCGACCTCCGTGTCCCCTGATTCTCGTCCTGGGGGAAAAAGAGACCTCTACATGGGTCCAATCATGCACGTTTCATTGTTAGAAACTCCACCCTAAAAATATATTGACCATGTCCCTTTTTAATTAGGAGAGGGTCCTCAACTGAGCGAGAGTGACAACCTGTTGGGGTTCTCTCATACGGCTTGTCCACAACAGTTTTGCCCGTGGGAATGGTCAGTTTCCTTGGTTGCAGCCGGTGCGTCTTGCAGTCTACAGCTAGTTCGGGGTGCATCGTGGCCTTTGACGACCCTGCCGACGCCGCCGTATGTACAAAGGATCAAACATCGGCGACTAAAGTTTGAAGAAGAACACCCCGTTCAGTACTTCCCTGCACTAAAGGCCTGTCTTTTCATGAGCGAACGGTTTCACCGGTCAGCGGGGGAGTGCGGCGCCCGTTAATTTGCCATTACGCCGGGTCGCGAAAATGGCAGTCCGTGACAGCATGTATGCTAGCAAACAAACAAGTCGCCCGACATTCCGATCTTCTTGTTACCGTTCGCACATTCTGCTTGCTGGATAGTTTCCTCATAATTGCGAAAGGATAGAAGGGTTGAAGCTTGGGCTAGCTGGGTTTAGCTTTTAATCAACTCTTGAAACATAGAGGGAAGCTTAAACGAGGAAGTTTTTCTTTCTCGGCTCTTGCAAAATTCTGTGAGGACTTGTTCTGGGGTCACTTGAAGTTCTCGATGGATGCTGAGCGGTGCTAGTCCGGTCAATCTGTCGTTGTTCATATGATTTCGAATGTAGCTCTTCAGCCTTCTTAGTGTGGAAAAAGTCTAGAAAGTAGGCTGTGGATGTTCGGAAAAAAGTCGCGGTTGCACATCTTCAAGGCCTGTAAAGCACAAGCTGGGCGGTTCTTTTCTTTGATCTGGCAGCATTTGTTCACCCACAGTGTGAACTCTGCTTCGATGACATTAGCCAAAGGAATGTCGCCAAGGTAAAACTGCACTGTATCATCGATATCAGAAAGGCTAGCCAATGCGCAGAATTTCGGCAGTAGCATGTTAAGGCCAACCACGACCTTCTTATGGGCATCGAACCGGTTTCTTAATTGATTTTCGAAGTCAGCCAGCGAAGGCAAATACACATTTTTCCGGTAGTACTCTTTGGGAGTAGCAGAAAGTACGTTGCTTCTTTGCTTCTGCCTTCCAGTGATGCGTGGTAGAGCCATCTCAACATTTGTGATCTTCAGCAAAGAGAGCGACTTCGGAAAAATCTTATTAAATTCCGTTTCCGCACTACACTGTAAACAGAAATTAGCCGAAATGGGAGTTTTACCAGCATATGACATATCAAAACTCCCATGCCCCAGTTATTTACTCCGTAGTAGCGGAGTGATGCCGGCACATGTCGTCGTAAAATGCCCCTTGCTTGATGACAGAGTTTACGTACGACATAACCTTCTTAAACTCCCTACGGAGTTTCAGGTCACGAGGTTAGAAACTCCCCGTGGGAGTTTTAAAAAGTACTTTTGGTCAAAACGTGCTTATCACGTGGTTAGAAACTCCCTATAGGAGTTAAAAAAAACACATCATGGTCGCGACGTGCATGCGTGCATGTGTGTATGTCAGTTTGTGCGAGCGTATATGGGCATCTATTTAGCACGCCGGTGTGAAGCTCCAGTGCTTTTTGCGGGTCGCCGTGTGAGCATTCGTTGACAGACAACAAAATTATCAGTGGAGCGAGTATTTTCAACGGCCGGTTGGTGTTTAGTGTGAACGCATCAAGGTATTTCGCACCATTGATCCGCACTGGATATAGGCCCGATTCCTCACCGAAACACCGCGAATACTTCGCTTCAATGTGCCGAGTTACAATTAATGGTGAATAATGATATCAGTGGTGGAACGGGGTTTATTGGCACAAGTAGTGCTTGCACAGCAGGTCTATTGATGTGGGAACCGGGCGGCAGGAACCGGCGCAAGACACACCACGCTCGGGGCAACAGCTCGCGCTCGGCTCCTCTTCCTAAAGGCGTGACCCACTGCGGCACATATTCTTCTTCCTCTCTACAATACCCCGGCGACGAATACGAGCCATCCTGGCAAGTCAAGGTGATGATATTAGGAGTGGGTCGTGATATGGCTTGAGACGACTCACGTGGACAGTCTCACGACCAAGGCGTCGCCTGTCTGTAGATGGCGTGACCGGCTCGATCACGTATGTGACAGGAGATCGACGTTCGACGACGCGATAACGACCGTGAAACTTGGGGGCAAACTTAGCGGACAGACCTGGGGAGTGGAAGGGCAGTCGAAGCCAGACAAGCGAGCCCACGTCAAAAGTCTCGACTTGCTGGTCGCGGTCGTGGCGGTCTTTTTCGAATGCTTGCTTGTCCGAGGTGAATGATCGGGCCAACTGACGACACTCTTCAGCGTGGTGCAAAATTTCAGAAAGAGGGCTGAACTCTGAGACGTCGGGACGATACGGCAAAATGGTGTCAAGGGTGGAGCATGGCTCACGCCCATATAGAAGTAAGAAAGGCGAGAAGCCTGTGGTTGACTGCGTCGCGGTGTTGTACGCATAGGTCACAAATGGGAGAATGACATCCCAGTTTGATTGGTCGGAATTGACATACATGGCGAGCATGTCTCCTAGCGTTCGGTTGAAGCGCTCAGACCGTTGGTCTGCGGGTGGTAGGCTGTAGAGGTGCGGTGCACCGTGCGGCATGCCTGAAGGAGTTGTTGTACAACTTCGGATAAAAAGACACGCCCTCGATCACTTAGCAGTTCACGTGGTGCCCCGTGACGCAGTACGAAGCGTCGCAAAATGAAATTGGCTACGTCACGTGCACCAGCCGTAGGTAGTGGAGCTGTTTCAGCATACCTCGTCAGATGGTCGATGGCGACAATGATCCATCGATTTCCAGTGGCAGTGTAAGGAAGGGGACCATATAGATCGATACCAACGCGGTCGAAAGGGTGCGCCGGACACGGTAGAGGCTGTAATAATCCGGGTGAATGGGCAGCTGTCTTTCGTCGTTGGCATAATGAACAAGACCGAATGTATTTTCGTACAAAAGTGTACATACCACGGCAGTAGTAACGCTGGCAGATCCGCTGATATGTTTTTAACACACCAGCGTGAGCATGTTGTGGGTCGGCATGAAAATACGCACAGACATCAGATCGCATGTGGCGTGGTATAACCAAGAGCCATTTACGACCATCCGCGTGGTAGTTTCTGCAGTATAGTTGCACGTCCCGTATCGCGAAATGTGTGGCTTGGCGGCGAAGAGCGCGTGGGTACGCAGACGTTGAAGAGTCGGAAAGAATGTTAAGGAGAGATGTTATCCATGGGTCTTTCTGCTGTTCAGACGACATGCTTTTGACGGAAATGGGAGCGATGGAGAAGTTGGTGTCCGAATGCAGGTCTGCGGTGGATCTCACTGGTGATCGTGAGAGGGCGTCCGCATCAGAGTGTTTTCGTCCTGAGCGGTAGACGACACGAATGTCGAATTCTTGTAGGTGAAGAGCCCAACGTCCAAGGCGACCTGAAGGATCTTTTAGCGACGCCAACCAACAAAGTGCATGATGATCGATCACAACGTCGAAACTCTGTCCGTACAAGTAAGGACGAAACTTGCTTAACGCCCAAACGATTGCGAGGCATTCTTTTTCAGTTACGGAGTAGTTCATCTCCGCTTTCATGAGTGCGTGGCTTGCGTATGTGACGACGTACTCTGGAATACCTGGCTTTCGTTGCGCGAGTACTGCTCCCAGACCAAAGCCACTGGCATCTGTGTGCACTTCAGGGGGGGCACTTGGGTCGTAATGGCGTAAAATCGGTGGGGACGTAAGTAGGCGGCGCAGTGCAAGGAAAGCTTCGTCACATGCCGGGGTCTAGTTAGAAAGATTAGCTGGACCGTTCAGTAGTTGTGTAAGTGGGGCTATTATTGTTGCAAAGTTGTGAACGAAATGACGAAAATACGAGCACAAGCCGATGAAGCTCCTAAGTTCTTTGAGTGAAGTCGGCTTCGGAAAGTCTGCTACGGCTTGAAGTTTGTCTGGGTCGGGGGAAATTCCATCCTTTGTCACAACCTGACCAAGTATCGTAAGTTGGCGAGCCCCAAAGCGGCACTTCTTTAGGTTAAGCTGGAGGTTTGCCTTGGTAAGACACTGAAGAATGGTGCGCAGAGGGTCGACGTGGGTAGGGAAATCAGGAGAAAATACAATAACATCATCGAGGTAACATAAGCATATCTGCCCTTTAAGGCCGCGTAAAATGCTGTCCATCATTCGCTCAAACGTTGCAGGTGCATTGCACAGACCGAATGGCATAACCATGAATTCGTATAAGCCATTCGGCGTAACGAATGCTGTTTTGGGACGGTCACACTCTGCCATCGGAACCTGCCAGTAACCCGAACGTAAGTCCAGCGAAGAAAAGAATTCGGCACCTTGTAGGCAATCGATAGCGTCGTCTATGCGGGGAAGAGGGTATACATCTTTCCGGGTAATTTTGTTCAGTCGCCGGTAGTCGACACAAAATCTAATCGAACCGTCTTTTTTCTTCACTAGCACCACAGGTGAAGACCAGGGGCTAGAAGATGGTTTGATGACGCCGCGCTGAAGCATATCATCCACCTGTTCTGCAATTACACTTCGTTCCTTGGGTGATACGCGGTAGGGGCGTTGCCGCAAAGGAGGGTGCGTTCCAGTGTAGATTGTGTGAGCGACGGTGTTAGTTTGACTCAGTGCCTTTTGAGGAAGGTCAAATGAATCTCGGAATTCATGGAGAAGGGTCATTAGCTGGTCCCGTTGATCCGGAGGAACCTTGCTGTCGATGGAACGATTGAAGATATCCGAGGAGTAGTCATCCGGCGTGAAAAGAGGAGTAACGGCGTTCAGTTGAAGTTGCTGGCCAGGGTCGTGGGACTCAATAGGCACAATAACGTTGTCATCAACAGAATGAACATAGCCCAGTGTTTCGTGAGCTCTTAAGGTGAGAGGGCATGAGCTAGGATTGCAAACGACAATTCCGGAAGTATCCTGGTGAGGTGGCAGAATGGCGTATGGCAGAGACGTACCGTGGCGGCGACTGAAAACGTCAGATGGCGAGAACACAACGGTAGAGCCGGATAATTCAGTGCGATTGACGGGAACAACGATGGCACTAAGAGGAGGAACATCAACGTCGGAAGCAACAAGAAGCTTGCCCAGGTGAGTGCACTCATTGTCGGTAGATGGCGCATCTGAAAACACAGATAATTCCACCTGCGCGCGAGCGCAGTCAATTACGGCGTGGTGGCGTGACAAAAAATCCCATTCAAGTATCATGTCGTGGGCACAAGTGGTCAACACGAGAAACTCGATGTGGCACAGGACGTCTTGAATGTATACTCTCGCCGTACATGCTCCGACTGGTCGAAGTGGTTGCGCACTCGCGGTATTCAGCAAAACGTCGGAAGGCGTCGTCGTTACTTTTCGTATCGAACGGCAGAGTTTCTGACTCATCACAGATACGGCGGCACCCGTATCAACAAGCGCAAGAGTACGTATATCTTCAACAAACACTTCCAGAACGTTTGTGGGGGACGAGCGAGGACTTGTACAATGCGCCGATTTCGCAGCTCGTGCCTCCGGAGCTGCGGCAGTCAGTTTTCCATCTCTACAGGGTTCGGTCGGCGACGCAGAGGGGACGGAGAACGGTAGCGGCGTGGTGAGGATGAGCGACGGGGACCGAATGATCGGTAGTCGGCAGCAGGGCGGTGGTCTAGTTCGGTTGGTGACGGGTCGCGTTCCACTGATTGTCGGTCGCATTGACGTGGCAGTTCTTGTTGCGCGTTGTACGGGGCCGGTAAAGAGTAGTCAGGGTACCTCGGAGGTGCAGCCGGACCCGTTGCGAAGCGCCGGCGACAGAAGCGCGCCACGTGACCTGGATATCCGCATGCGTAACAGATCGGGCGATTGTCAACTGTGTGCCAAGGGTTTCCGTTATAGCGCTGTTGTGTTGCTGGAAGTGGCGTCGTTGATACTAGTACAGGCTGGGGAGTCGGCCCAAGCGGAGGTCGTGGTGGAGTAGCAGCAACAGCAGCATAAGTCAATGGCGCGGTGACGGGTGCTGTCTGAGAGACGGACGGTAATGCCTCAGAGACCTGCGCCTGTATTACCTGCCTGATGGCGGGCCCGAGACGCTCAGAAGAGGGTTCCGTTGCCGGTAGATACGACAGGCACGAAAGTTGTCGGGCCACCTCCTCGCGCACATATCGTTTGATTTCGGACATTATTGCGCTGTGGTCTCCACCCAGGCTCAATGCCGCGAGAGTTTCATCGGTAGCCGCTGGACGCCGTGTCATGACTCGTCGTTTGCGCAACTCCTCGAAGCTCTGGCAAAGAGTGGCGAGTTCGGACACGGTACGTGGCCCTTGGCCAGCAGCATCTGGAAGGCGTCGTCGTCTATCCCCTTCAAAATATGTTTGATCTTGTCTGCCTTAATCATTGAAGGGTCAAGGGGCTTGCACAAGTCGAGCACATCCTCGATGTAGCTTGTGAAGCCTTCTCCTTGAAGCTGTGCGCGTCCCCGTAGGCGCTGTTCGGCACGGAGCTTGCGTACCTCGGGGCGACCGAACACATCGGCAATGCGTAGCTTAAAGGCACCCCAAGTGGCAAATTCCGAGTGGTGGTTGTTAAACCAGAGACTAGCCACCTCTTTCAGGTAGAAGGGTACATATTGCAGCTTCGAAGGGTCGTCCCACTTGTTGCTTGCGCCTACCTTTTAAAACGTCGACAGCCAATCTTCTACGTCTTGCTCATCGGTACCGTCGAAAAAAGGTGGATCGCGTACGCGTAGCGCAGTGGGAACGATGACCATCGGAGGCTGGGTCGTACCTTGCTGGATGGTTTCTTCAGCCATGTCTGGGATGGCAGGTAGTTTCCGGTTGCGGAGTTCCAGGTTGAGTTACCCAGCACCTCCACCACTCTAGAACGGGGTTTATTGGCACAAGTAGTGCTTGCACAGCAGGTCTATTGATGCGGGAACCGGGCGGCAGGAACCGACGCAGGATACACAACGCTCGGGGCAACAGCTCCCGCTCGGCTCCTCTTCCTAAAGGCGTGACCCACTGCGGCACATATTCTTCTTCCTCTCTACAGTGGTAACAAAAGTAAGCTGTTGCGACTGTCAGCTCTTGTCTCTGGGATTTCACCGTCTAAAACTTTGAAGCGATACAAAGTATGCTTCGCTAGACCGCGGCATCAATCTTGCCGGTGGCTGGTGTGCGCCGGCGACGGGGGCTTCAGAAGTGTCACCACGGGTTCGCTCATCGCCGTCTCCATGCGAGTGTGCGTTTAATAATGGTCGTGTGAAGCTTCGGTGGCTTTTGTGAGGCACCGTATGATCAATTGCCGACAGACAAAGAATGATCAATGCACACCAAGCAATTGCAACAGCCGATTAGTGTTTAATGTGAACGTGACAAGATTTTTCGCACCGCTTAACCGCACTGGACACCGGCCCCATTCCTCAAGCCAGAAGCCGAATGTCGCACATCGAACATACGAGCATCTCACAGACTAACATCTAGACTATCACGTTATTGTGGCCATTGTGGTGTTCTGTTCCGTCGTGCGATACGTAGTGCAGCGCGTTGTATGCAGTACACCCACGGCGATTTCAGTAAACGAAAACGATCCCCTGCATGCACGATCGGCATACAAGCATCTTCGAAGAAAATATCCATGTTGAGCGCAGCTTCGTTTTACGTGAACGGTGTTACTTGGTATATCAATGCTAGCGGTGAGCTTTCCGCAGTGATGTATTGGTGTGCCGTCCAAATTTTGATTGCCGACTCTCGCAGCCGCTGATATCGCTCTGAGCCTCTAGGCCTAGAAAGTTGACAGCCAAAGGCACACAGCTGTTCCTATCGGGTCGTGATGAAGCGTCTATATTCATGAACAGAACTAATGTTGCCACAGTTTTGTCCCGTGTGAATGAAAGTGATATTCGCTTTATTTCCATTGTTAGCGGCGAAGGACAAACAACCGTATGTGTGTAAACCAGGGCTTCCAACGTGACACACTTTAGGGCTGTACGTGCCGAATCACGCATTTTTAGTTCTGTCTACATAATTTGCCTCAGTGACAGGCAAGCAGTTTAGAAACGCCAGACTCTCGGAACTCGCGACATTTCAAGTTCAAGGTGAGCTTTAAGTGCAGGACCAATAGAAAAAAAAAAGACAGGCGTTGTCTGGTTTGTACAAGCTTATGCATGACATAATTACCTGCACAAAGATACCTAAGCAGTACTTACGCCCAGTCATGTAAGTACAGAAAGGGCTGAGAAATATTGTAATATAAAATTTCAATAAACTAATATTAGGATTACTGGCTTAGCATAACATTATAAATGAAGGCTAAGATTTTATAACATCACCTTCATACATGCGAAATGTGAGTCAATATGATCCACCATAACTTGTGGAATAGACATACTAACGAAAGCTGAAACATGTTTTAATATATGCTCTTCAGGGACAATTTATGATGGATTGTTCGCAATTGTGTCCAATTTATGCATTTTGATTGTAAGGCACCTGATATTCCATTAAAGAAAAGAGAAAGTGGCAATGTATTGATCTGCACATTTTCAGCATCTAATCTGAGTTGGGGTGCAAATAAATATCTAGTCTAAAATTAGTCTTATTCTGTTTTTGCTTAAAGGTTATTAACTCTCGGGCTCAAAGTATATGGCCAAAGAGGTTCCAAGGCATACGAGCAACTGCGTCAGTTTTGCCCAGTCTAAGCAAACAAATTGTAATTTTGGCATGGCCTCTTTAATGGGGCACATCTAACAGCTCGCAATGTGCTTGTTTGCAGCAATGGGCAGCACACTGCAGTTAAATAAGCCCTAGCTGTCTCCTAGGAAATCATGTACATGTCTGTATATCACATTTCGAGTGAGTTGAAGTAAAAGCAGTTTGTGTGTGCAATAGTACACAACACTGCCAAAGAGGATATAGGCTGCTTTGCAATGTCTAACTCAAGGATGTTTGAGACTTTGGCAATCTATCATTATCTATTCATCCCTATATGCTTCCACCACTAGAACATGGCATATTGAAATGGCCTCAATAAATGTATTGGTTCTATCCCCAACAAGAGCTTTTGCAGGACCTGTTTTGAGTAATTGAAGAAATTAGAAATCTGTCCAAAATAACATACCTGCAAGATCAGTGGCATAGCCAGAAATTCTATCTTGGAGAAGAGTGTTGGTCAGTCACACTTTATGTATGTTCATGGGTGTATATATACATATACTAAAATGAGAAATTTGTTCAGGTCAGAATGCCCCCCTCCCCACCTACTCCCCAGGATGTAAGACTTACTCACAATGAGTCTTGTTTTTCCTCTTATTAATTTAGTAAAAAACACTTGAATGTCTTTCAAATTTTTTATACTTTTATAAATACAGCAAATTTCTAGAGAAATTAGGGGCACATACACGTGTTGTACATACACTGTGTTGTAGTGAACTTATAATTACTCTCATTCCCATGGCAGACATGGCATGGATATACAAAAGAAAAGGACTATACCTGTACAAATTATGAGAGATGTGACAGCACCCACGAGTTCAATATTACATATTTTATTTTTCTCCTTAAAATTCATACAAAGAGAATAAAACCAAAGTTATAGCAAGGCAAAGTTCTTAAACATGATGGTATGGGTTGAATTTGAAGTGTATTGCCGTAGTTAGACGGGCTTGCCAACCTCAGTCATGGCAAACCCCAGTTCTCTTAAACTATAGTCTGTACCTTGCACGTATTAGAAAGAAGGGTACTCAAGAAATACAAGAACAGTAATAGTTGTATATGGCAGGAAACTTACTAGCATGTCTGTCTGTGCTAACACAAATTTAAAAAAATGCAAACATACAGTGAAGTGGCCCCACTTTGCTGGCATAGCCAAAATGCTTATACAGTAAAAAATAATTTTCACAAATTCTGCACTGTTGAAACACAGATTATGCAAAGTATTTCGCAGGTAACTGCGTATGTAGCATCATTTGGGAGTAGCACCGTTAGTGCAAGGCAAGGAGCTGATGAGTGATTATTACATTGACAACAATCATATGATGCCGTTAGTGCAAGGCAAGGAGCTGATGAGATGATTATTACATTGACAACAATCATATGATGTCAATGGCATGGGTTATATTACAGCAGTCAAACTGTTATAAAGGTGCTGAGTGTAGGGTTCTTCAGAGATACTGTACAGGCATAAGAGAGAAACAGATTGTGATGACATCTGCCACTAAGTGACAATGGGCAACATCTTCGGTGAAATGACAACGGCAATAATGCTCCAACAAAGAAATCTCAGGACATAATCAAACTGAGTCTATGGTGCACTGCAATGGTGCAGCACTTTTATGTAGCATCTAGTAATATAACAAGGACTAGGTAGCACGGGGCAGTTGTGAATGTGTTTCTGTCTAACAATGCATATCAAAGGAGAAGCTGTCACAAAGGAAGAATGTGATGCCAGCATGGAAATATTGTAAGTGTTCCTAGCATGTTATGCATTTTTCACGCGTGCATATACACATTTAATATATACTGCTGTACTGTTGCAATTAATGTCAATTCTTTTTCTTTATTTTGCCTCATTTTGTTCCATCTTCAGTGCTGCCAAGAATGCATGCAGGTCAAAATCAATGTCATGCAAAACCTTATTTATTGGCGATGCCCAGTTACTGCTGTAGAACAAGTGTAATTTAGCTTGATCAGTTTTATGCAGGAATTGTAGTAGAACATGCACTTTCCTAAGAAAAAATGATGAGTAGGCACACGTAGAGGCACATACTGAATGGACAAATGGAAGAATTCTTTATATATAATTAACTAATCTATTAACAGATCATTGTGCTTTGGAGATGACTTCGATTTGACATAACATGTGGAGGTTGAAGAAAAGATGCACTTTTGGGGCAAGTTTCCCAATTTAATGGTTACAGGTTTTGCTCAAGACATGTTATCATCTGTGGCCCAAGCCATGCTTAGTTTATGTGAGGGATGGGATCTTACGCCCTAAGAGCACCAAGCCAGATCGAAGGAACAAGATAGGAGTAAAACAGTTGTGGTAATATTGTTACGGGGAATAAAGTATACACTGATGAACAAATGTGCACTGGCGAATATACTGGCGAGCTAATGCGTACGACGCTGCTGCAGTCCGAGCACGTTCCCGTTCAGCCCTTCGTCGTCGTCATCCTCAGGCATCTACTTAGCCCGTGACATTACCCGCCGGCGGCAGAAGCACCGTCCCGGTGCGATCAATTCTCGGGGCGTGAGAAGTATGGCTTAAGCCGTGAGACGTGCACTATATCGGTCGGGACTGAAGCTGGTACTGACGTGGTATGGAGTGGAGCTATCTCATAGGTCACGCTGGTGACCTTGCGCATGACGCGGTAGGGGCCAACGTAACGGGACATCAGTTTTTCGCTGAGACCAACACGACGTGATGGTAACCACAGCAAGACGAGTGACCCCGGAGAGTACTGTACGTCGCGGTGCCGGCGATCGTAAGCACTCTTTTGGTTAAGCTGCGAGGCACATAAACGATCCCGGGCGACTTGGCGGGCGATGTCAGCTCGGGCCAGGGCATCACGAGCATAAGCAGTCGATGAGGCGGCGTCAGATTGGAGCATGGTGTCCATGGGCAAAGGCGGGTCATAACCGAACAGTAGGTAAAAAGGGGAAAATCCAGCTGTATCATGACGTGAACTGTTGTATGCGAAGGTAACGAAAGGTAAGTGGATGTCCCAATCTTTGTGATCCTTGGAAACGTACATCGCTAACATATTCGTCAAGGTACGGTTGAGGCGTTCTGTGAGGCCATTGGTTTGCGGATGGTACGCTGTAGTGAACTTGTGGTGGGTAGAGCAGGATCGCAGGAGCTCGTCGACTACTTTAGATAGAAAACAGCTGCCGCGGTCGGTGATCAACTGACGAGGAGCACCATGACGCAGAATGATGTCATGAAGAAGGAAATCGGCTACATCAGTAGCGCAGCTGGTGGGGAGGGCGCGTGTAACGGCATACCGCGTTGCGTAGTCGGTAGCAATAACAATCCACTTATTACCGGTGGCCGACACGGGAAAGGGTCCTAGAAGATCGAGGCCAACTCGGAAAAATGGCTCATCTGGTACTTCAATGGGCTGGAGGGTACCAGCAGGTCTCAGAGCAGGTGTCTTGCGGCGCTGGCAGAGGTCGCATGCCGCAACGTACTGTCGCACAGAACGGTAGAGGCCAGGCCAAAAGAATCGGCGGCGAATGCGGTCATACGTGCGTGACACCCCTAGGTGTCCAGCGGAGGGGGCATCATGCAGCTGGGCCAAAACGTCTGAGCGAAGATGCACAGGAACAACGAGTAAAAGCTCAGCACCATCAGGGCGGGTGTTGTAGCGGTGCAAGATGTCGTTGTGAAGAACGAACAGTTGTAAGGAGTGGTCAGGGTGGGGAGAGTGCAGACCATTTATAATAGCACGCAAAGAGGGGTCGCGGCGTTGTTCAGCAGCTATGTCGGTGAAGTCGGTAATTGAAAGAACGAGGGCCTCTTGCTCATCTTCCCTCGTGTCAGGGGGATCGACTGGGTAACGGGACAAGCAGTCGGCATCCTTGTGAAGTTGTCCGGATTTATAGGATACGGAAAAAGTGTACTCTTGTAAGCGCAGTGCCCAGCGACCAAGGCGTCCCGTAGGGTCCTTGAGTGAGGAGAGCCAGCAAAGCGCATGGTGGTCCGTAATAACTGAGAATGGTCGGCCATACAGGTACGGTCGGAATTTCGCAATGGCCCAGACGAGAGCTAAGCACTCGCGTTCTGTGATGGAATAATTTTGTTCCGAGCGCGACAACAGACGGCTTGCATACGCGACGACGCGGTGCATTCCTTGTTGCCGCTGCGCGAGCACTGCGCCTATGCCGTGGCCACTGGCGTCAGTACGAAGCTCCGTAGCAGCAGATGGGTCGAAGTGTGCTAGGACTGGTGGATTGGTGAGAATGTCGACGAGCGACGAGAAGGCGTTTGCTTGCTGTTGGCCCCAGGTGAATGCGACATCCGTTTTGAGGAGGCAGGTTAGAGGACGGGCTACTTCAGCGAACTTCTCGACAAAACGACGGAAATAGGAGCACAGTCCCAGAAAACTTCGGACGTCCTTGACTGAGCGGGGTGTGGGGAAGTCGCGAACTGCTCGGACTTTCGCAGGGTCTGGTTGAACGCCCGCAGCGTCAACAAGATGGCCGAGTACGCAAATTTGGCGTTGCCCAAAGCGGCATTTGGACGAGTTAAGTTGCAAGTTGGCACGGCGAAAAACATCAAGCACTGCGGACAGACGGGTAAGATGGTCGTCGAAAGTAGTCGAAAAAACAATAACGTCGTCAAGATAGCAGAGGCAGATGGTCCACTTCATGCCTCGAAGGAGAGAGTCCATCATGCGCTCAAATGTCGCGGGGGCATTGCATAATCCAAAAGGCATCATCTTGAACTGATAAAGACCATCAGGAGTCACGAAGGCCGTCTTCTCTCTGTCTTTGTCGTCCACAGCGATCTGCCAGTAGCCTGTGCGAAGGTCTATTGAAGAGAAATATTTGGCACCGTGCAAGCAATCGAGTGCATCATCTATGCGCGGTAGGGGATAGACATCTTTCTTGGTAATATGGTTGAGATGGCGGTAATCAACACAGAATCTTCAGCTATTGTCCTTCTTTTTAACAAGTACAACGGGTGAGGACCAGGGACTAGATGAGGGTTCGATTATGCCCTTATCAAGCATTTTATCGACTTCTCGCTGTATAATAGCATGCTCCGGGGCTGACACACGGTAGGGTCGTCGGCGAATGGGTCGAGCGTCACCGGTGTCGATGCGATGGGTTACTACAGATGTCTGGCCCAAATTACGGTCACCGAAGTCAAAGATGTCCTGATAAGGAGCAAGCACACGGCAGAAAGCAGAGACTTGTTCAGAGGTGAGCTTGTCAGATAGCATTGGCTTGAAAAGGTCGGAACAGGAACGTGACGAGAACGACGTTGATGAAAAATCGGGTGGCGAATTGGTGGTTAGAGCGGAAACTGTGTGGTCGACCAGTGGTGTAAGATGCGCAAGTGACATGCCGCGAGGAATAACTTGTGCTGAGAGGCCGAAATTGAGGACGGGAAACGAAGTTCGGTTGTCCTTAACGGTAACCACCGTGTTGGGGAGTGCAACATTGCGTGTCATGGCGACGTCAGAAATCGGGGCAGCAACATAATCACCATCGGGTACTGCAGGATATGGCGAGAGTTGGACTTGGACTGCGGCTTGCGGCGGAAGTCTAAGGAAATGGACAGAGCGTAGACGAGGTGGGCTGGTAGAGACGGTCTCCGAAAAGGATGGTAGTTCGAGCTGAAGAAGACCTTTGGAACAGTCAATGAGCGCAGCGTGTGAAGTCAGAAAGTCGAGTCCAAGGATTAGGTCATGAGGGCAATTTTCCAGTACAGCGAACAGAACTGAAGTTTGATGCTTAGAAATTGTTAATCGCGCAGTGCACATTCCAAGCACAGCAGGAGTACTCCCATCCGCGGTACGAACGGTAGGTGCAATCGCAGGCGTCAGAACTTTTTTGAGGCGGCGGCGGAGGTCTGAGCTCATCACAGATATTTGTGCACCGGTATCAATAAGAGCCGTTATAGGTAAATCATCAACGAGAATTGTTAGGAGGTTGCACCGCTGGTCGGGAGTAATCAGAGGATTTGCAGTCCAAGTCGTGTATGCAGCGTCACCTCCGGGGGCTGCACCGGCTAGTTTTCCGAGCGACGGTCGTAAGGAGACCGAGAGCGGCGGGGTTGGGGCGAGCGGGACTGACGACGCACGGGCGATGGCGAGCGGCTGGTCCGACGTTCTGGATTATACTCTGCACCTGTCTCAGCACGGTAGGACGGGGCATAAGGTGCACGTTCAGAGCGAGGCCGCCAATCATAGAAGCTCGGTCGAGGTGATGAGGTCCACCGGCTGCGGCAATGGCGAGCGATGTGTCCTATCCGATGGCACGTAAAACATATGGGCCGATCATCATGAGTGCGCCATTCAGCTGGGTTTCGTCGTGGCGCGAACCTGCGGTTCGGAGTGGCAGCCGCAACGACTGGAGCCGAGCTGGAAGTAGCAGAGGCATTTTGATGAGGTGGCGAAATGCCCATATTCGCGATCTCTTGGCGAACCACGGCCTGTATCATTGAAACAGCACCGAGGTTGTGTCCTGGCGCGCTGACGCTAGACATAGCGGGAGCCATGGCCTCGAGTTCCCGGCGGACTATTCTGGTGACGTTTTCTGGCGCTGGTGGTTGGTGTAGTGGGGGCAAATCTTCGCAAGAGGACGTAGCCGCCGTGTTGGGAAGGCGGTCAAATCGGTGAACTATGCGCCTACTTTTTGCCTGTTCGAAGCGACGACATGCTTCGATGACCGACTCCACCGTTGAGCAGTCCTTGCACAGGAGAAAATTGAAGGCGTCATCCGCAATTCCTTTCAGGATGTGTCCGACTTTGTCCTCGTCGAGCATGTCCTTGTCGACCTTGCGGCACAAAGCCAACACGTCCTGGATGTACGCGATGTACGGCTCCGTGGATGTCTGGGCACGAGTCGCAAGCTCTTTCTTTGCGGCCACTTGACGTCCGATGGGTTTCCCAAATAGATAGCGCAATTTCTGCTTACAGACGTCCCAGCTAGTCAACTCTTCTTGATGTGTCTCGTACCAGAGTTTTGCCGTGCCATGCAAGTAGAAGATGATGTTCGCCAGCATAAGCGTTGGACCCCAATGGTTGCTGCTGCTGACGCGCTCATATTGAACAAGCCAGTCATCGACGTCTATGCCACTTGTGCCGTTGAATGGACCTGGGTCACGAGGTTGCACCACAACGATCGGCTGCGGGGCTGACGGATCTTGTTGACATTGAGTGGCCTGGTCAGTCATCGTGGTAGCTGCAATGCGCCGTCCGCTGCGAAGATCCAGCTCGTTGGGCTGTATAGCGAGTGGTACCCCGCACCTTCCACCAATGATGTTACGGGGAATAAAGTATACACTGATGAACAAATGTGCACTGGCGAATATACTGGCGAGCTAATGCGTACGACGCTGCTGCAGTCCGAGCACGTTCCCGTTCAGCCCTTCGTCGTCGTCATCCTCAGGCATCTACTTAGCCCGTGACAATATATGTGCATAGCACCTCACACAGGCTAAAGAAGATAGGTGAAAGGACTAGAGTTTAGGTGGTTTTTTTCGGTCCCTGACAAGCTCTTTGGCATGTGCAGGTAGACTTCTCGGGTGTACAAGAAATGAAGCTGCTACACAGACCATAGGCATAAGTTTGTGCCTTAAGTTAAATGCATTGCGTATGCTATCCCTCCACTGTGTAGCAGGAGGCACGTGTGTCAAACAGAACACTGCCTGAATGACAGGCTCTGTGAGCACCATTACAACATCCAAGGGATGGCATCTGGACACTTTAGTATTCACGTGCGAAGTTGAAAGTGTAGGCCTGTCTTTGAAGGTACAGTGGTCGTTGCACGTAGACTGAATCAAAGGGTGAAGGAAATCAAGGCAGAGGAGATGACATGCTCTGAGGACTAATGCTTCAGCATGCACGCCGCTGGTGCTGTTCATACCAGTTCTGAGAACTGCAGAGAGAGATGAGCAAGCTGAGAGACGCAGGCAAGGGCTGGCGTTGTTGGCTGGCCCATTTCGGGCGTTTGTGACGTCATCAAGTGCCACCTGCTCTAATTCGTGGCTCGACTGCTAGACGTGGTAGTATGTGAAAAATGCATCAAATTATATATCTTCTTGTAGTTTCTACATCGAATGAAGGTTATCTCTATCGATTTGAGGGCCCAATATTTCAATTATACTGAAAGTCTAGGCAACAAAAATTTCATTCAGTAACCACCAGAGAACCACCAGTGGAGTCAATTTCTGGAGAAAAAGACATAGCGAAGCACACAATAGAAAATTGTAATATTGGTGCAGCACTCACTTAAATCATAAAACATACAGGGCAGTTAGAATTATCAGGACTAATCTACATAAAATGGCGGTCAACTGTATAAATTTTGCTTGATTCGCAACAAGCACTGAGCTCTAATGTATGACTACCTCCAGAAATGTGAATAGTGAACATGGCCAATCCAATGTTCACGCAAATATTACAAAATTTACTAAGCTCAGTGATGAAAAGTGCTGAAGAATTTATGTGTGGCTAAACATAATGCCAGGAGTTACTAGTCTGCAGCAGTGAAGAAAGCAGAGCGAGGGCTGATAAAGTTAAAATTTTTCTTTTTGTACACGTACAGCAGTTAAAAAAACTCCCCACAGTGATTACCATCTTCGATGATAACATTGTGAGTTGTGTCCTCTACAGCAAAAGCATGGTAATGATTATCAAAATACCTTGTGTTGAAAAGTGAGGCAACCACAAACAGCTTCAGGTCACACAAAACTATCAATGTCACTTTAGCAAAATGTGGCAAGTCATCACTTGCTACATGGATGGGTATCACACAACCTACACAGAGTGTTCTTTCAGCAACAGTAATTGAGGTCACACAATGCATGCCCTTCAAATCTAAACCAAGTTCCTGGAGCCTATCATGCAAGAGGTCAGGCAATGTGTTAACATTCACTTTTTTGCTTCCTACAAAAGTCAGCAAATCCAAAGGTTGAGACAATGCATACATGGACTTCATTTGGTGTCGGCGACAAAGTGTTGAGCAAATGTTCTTAAAGTTCCGGGTTTTCCTAGAAAGTGATTTGAAAAATTGGTGTTTGGCCTCAAAGCGTAGGCAAGAGAGCTTTGACAGAGGGCCATACAAAAGCATCAATCTAGGGTAAGGAACTAAATAGTGCATCTTTGGTATTATGTTTACTGTATTAAAAGTCTCTTTAAAGGCATAATAGAAGTCTTCAATGAGCACTTTCAAATAAGCACACGCGCTGTGGCATACTTGGGGAGCCAGAACTATATCTACCACAGTACGCAATGCAAGGTAGACTTGGTACGCTGCATTTCCTTTTGGGACAATGTCACCGACAAGAAAAGAAAAAAAAAACGAAAAAAACATAGCTTTTCTGCGGCTGACCCCTTGATGGTGGTTGTTTCGAAAATTGTCGCCGTGTCAGAGGAGGCAACCTGGACTTCATGTCTGGTCCTCGAAAGGGAAATGCAGCAAGTCTCTCATTTAACTCTTCAAGGGTCAGAATATCATCTCTTATAATCTGCTGAATGACATGCTTCATTACGAATGGTATTACTCCTTCAAAAATATCATGCATGACGTCGGGTGGCAGTCCTTGTGTCACATCAAACGATTCCAAAGAACTCGGACAGCTTTTACCCGTTATGCTGTAAATGCTGCAAAGGCTTGGGTCCTGCTGAATCAGCTGGATGTGACGATCATGTGTCTGCTTATTTCGAATGCTGAAGTCCTCTTCATGCCACTTTTTATTAATTTCTGCTTTCGTTGCCAGACAGTAACGGCAGATAGACCCAGATGAAAAACATTCCCGAAAGCCACCAATTTGATGGCTAGCCAGATTGTCCCCGCACACGAACAAAAGCGACCCCTTCTATACTTCGCCATTCAGTTCAATGCCAACTTATTCAAGTGCCTGGAGATCTTGAACGACTGGCCGGACAACTTCATGCAAAGAGTACTTGGCTACAAGGGAGCTTTTTACAAGAAGGACTAGGTATTTGTCAGTTGTCCTGGACCGAAACTTTGCAGGAAAGTTCAGGATGGTCAAATATCCAGCCAAGAGCTTGTGCTTTCCTCGTTTACTGCCCAGGGGGTTACAAATTTCAAAGTCGTCAAAATGTAGTTACAGAGCAATTTGCTTATTCCTGCTGGCATTTTTGAAGACGCCGTGTCCTTGATATTATGTGCCGTCACACATATCGCATAGAAGGGCTGAGTGGCCTTCTTTGATTTTTTGAAATAAATTACGAGCTCTTGCAACAGCTCTAATTGTTTCCAATATTGAAACATATTCAAAGTTGTCACTGCTACATTGCCTAGACAGATTTATAGTCTTAGAGGGCACAAAGTCAAAAACACTTTTCCAATGGTTCTCCCTACCCAACTTGCTGCCGAGCTGCATCAGTGCATCTGAATTTAGTGATTCTTTACAAAGGGTGGTGAAATTGGTCAAATCATTAGCTATTTCATTTATCGTGCTTTCCAGCAGTTGCCTGCCCTCCTGCCATTTTAAAAGTAGAGAAGACAAATGCATGACGCACTGATCACTGGCACTAACAATATTATTACCAGGCTCAGCACTGCCTTCCTTGATAGTTTCCTCAATGGATTCTTCGATGGTCTCATTCACTCCATCATGTGTGCCAGACAGCAGCAGGTCCACAGATTTTTCGTTGATGCTTGAGGAGAACAAATGTTGGTGATGGCGGGTGCAACTTCAGCCGTCCTCTGTGCCATGCGAGGCACAAAAATGCCGAAAAAGGGCAGCCAAAGAATGTGTCCGGTGCTGGCAGCGGACACAAATATATGTATTCTTTGCATCCATCTGGAATTAAAGGAGGTTGAAATATCAATACCTTACAATGTTATGTGCAGGTGTTTCAAAAGTAAAACAGAGCACACAAGCTGTGGCCAAGCTACACAAAAGTGAATGCTGGCACACTCCATCGGACAAGTGGTTCTTTATTTTTATAGAACAATGTACTAGAGGATAGTGCTATCATTTCCATTTAAAAATAAAGAACCACTTTTCTGATTGAACACACTGGTGACAGCTCATGTGCTCCGTTTTACTTTTTAAAACACCTAAATTAGACAAGCACAAGAGGCAGATGCCCGGGGGCTTTAAAAGTTGGAGTTATGGAAATGCAAACTAATTTTTAGAAGCCCCATGCGAAGTATAGAAATCAAATAATGTGCATGGTACTGGCACTTTTTCGGATACTATCTGCACAGTTGTGTACATTGCGAACTAGTACTGGTTCCTTCAAGCATGTCACAGATGCTGCCGGTTTCAAGGTTTCACATAGTTTCTCCATTTCTTGAAGTTGTGGAGTGAAATGCATGCGAGAGGGAAGCTGCATAAAACTATTGTGTAAAATATTGAACATGGCAGTGCCATTTGGCCGTGCCATATGATCCGTCTTTTCTCTGCATTTTCAGCTTCATCGACAACTTTAAAAGAAGAATAACCATTGATGTAATGACTATGAATGATCTGAGAACAAATAATAGCCACGTGCACTGGGTACAACATCAGTTACGGTGTATATACATTCATAAACGTCCCCGCAGGGGCGCCTGTTAAAGCAGGCGTTTGGTGTGTAGCGACACCACGGACCCGAGCTAACGGGGGAGTTTCTACTCCCTCCCACGCCTAGCCGTGCGTGGCTTTGCCGTGTCCGGGGAAAAGGGGATCCTGGGGGTTGAGCTGACGCTGGGTGATTGGACCTTTAAGGCCCCCCGGCAGAGGCAACACACCCCTTTGGCCCCGGCTTCACGTAGACGGCACCCCTGGGCTGACCCACCCAGGGGAAATCGGCAGTCGCCTTTTCCTATCTCTCTCTCCCTACATCTTCGTCTTTATCTCTTACTGTTTATCTGTCCTGTCTTCTACTCTCTTCTGTTTACTTCCAAACTTCCTGGCGGCGAGGGTTAACCCTGTGCAAATAGCCTACCTTGGTCTAGGCGCATTGGGTTATAGTTGCGTTGTACGGCTGGCGTCTGCAGGTTTTAGCATCCACAAACTTGTAGCGTCCCCTTGTTGGGCTCCGTGGTGGGTGGCCGCCAACGCTTCTGAAGAAAATTAAACTGGCATGCATAAAGCATTTCCCCTATTAAGTGATCGTACCGCCTTAAAGCGTGTACGCACCGAAGACTTAGGCTTTTTCAACCAATCAAGTGAAAACTTCCCCCATTTTCATGTTATACATAGTGAAATAAGCAGCAAGCAAGCCAGAACCGTATCACCCTTTGTAGTAGCCAGATGTCTCACAGAAACTCTTGGAGCCGGGTACAAAGTTACCAAAATGGCCAGCGGAGACCTCCTCCTTGAAGTCCGAGGAAAAGAGCAGTTCGAAAAGCTACAGAATCTTTCAACTTTTGGTGACACTCCCATCACTGTAACGCCACACAGATCCATGAACACAACCCGTGGAGTAGTATCTGATGCTGATTTGCTCAGCTTGACTGAAGAGGAACTTCTGGAGGGGTGGAAGAGTCAGAATGTGACCAATGTACAAAGGATCACCATTAGAAGAGACAACAAGGCAACACCAACAAAACACCTAATACTCACGTTCGCTTCCAGTAATCTCCCAGAAAGTATTCAAACAGGCTACACTAAGACGTCGATCAGACCATACATACCTAACCCACGTCGTTGTTTCAAATGCCAGAAGTATGGCCACGGCTCACAAAGCTGTCGTGGTCACCAAACTTGTGCACAATGTGGAGTGTCAGGCCACAACTCTGACAATTGCGAAGAACCATCACACTGTGTGAACTGTGGCGGAAATCATGCCGCATACTCACGGTCTTGCTCATTTTGGAAAAAAGAAAAAGAAATTATCACATTGAAAATTAAAGAAAATATTACATTCAAGGAAGCAAGACGAAGAGTGTCGCCATTTTATGGCGCTACATATGCTGATGCGGCGCGTCAGGGGGCAACGCCGCACCAGCCCTCGCCACTCCTTCGGCCAGCGCAGAGTGAGCCGACGGCTGTGGCACCTGCCCCCAAGGCGGCAGTAGTTCAGGCTACTCCGCCTCCTAACGAATTGAGGCCGGAGACTCCAGGGTCCTCTGGTCTCAAGGCCTCCCCTCACCAGGCGAGGCCTAAAATCCGAACCACGAGCTCGCATGTGCGGGCACCCAGTGCCTCTGAGGAGGCAATGGATACAACGGTACCCTTGGTACCAAAAGAGCGGGGCGCCTCCTTGGAGCGCGCCAAGAGAAATAAAAAACCAATAACGGGGCCGGACAAACGTCCTGCCGCCTGAATTAATGAGCTCACTCCAACACAGGATACTCTTTGTACACACAGCAGCATCTCTCTTGTTTAAATATGCAGACAGAAATATTACAGTGGAACATCCGAGGCCTTCTTCGAAACCTCGATGACTTACAAGAACTCCTCCATGAACACAATCCAAGAGTGCTGTGTGTACAAGAGACACACTTAAAACGAACTAACACAAACTTTTTACGTAACTACATAATCTTCCGAAAGGATAGAGATGATGCCATGCTACCATCCGGTGGTGTAGCGGTTATAGTAAGTCAAGGTATAGCATGCACACAATTACCCCTTCAAACTTCCCTCGAGGCGGTGGCTGTCCGAGCAGTTATTCTAAACAAACTTGTCACTGTCTGTTCTTTGTACATACCTCCGCACCACCGTCTCGAAAAACTTCAATTCCAGTCTTTAATAGACGAACTACCTGAACCTTATCTGGTCCTTGGGGACCTGAACGCACATAATGGTCTGTGGGGTGACTCTCGCTGTGATGCACGAGGTCGTCTCATTGAACAATTCCTCATTTCATCGGGTGCGTGTCTGTTGAATAGGAAAGAAGCAACATACTATAACCTTGCCAACAAAACTTACTCTTCCATAGACCTCAGTATCGCATCTCCTTCACTTGTACCATTACTTCATTGGAAAGTCATAAATAATCCATACGGAAGTGACCATTTCCCTTTAGTTTTGAGTACACCAATAATAAATGAATGTCCTCCACATGTTCCCAAATGGCTGGTAAACAAAGCCAACTGGGAACAATTTCAAAAGCTTACTCACCTGAATTGGACTGACATATGCGGGTTAGGCATAGATGAAGCTGTGCAGTACTTCGCGGCTTTTCTTACTGACGCAGCAACCAAGTGCATTCCACAAACATCTGGACTGCCCGGCGAACGACACGTTCCGTGGTGGAACACTGAGTGTCAGAATGCACGAAAGGAACAGAACAGGGCATGGAGGTTGCTGCGCAACTCGCCGACAGCGGAAAACCTTGAGAGCTTTAAGAAAATAAAATCTCGTGGCAGGAGAACGCGTCGGCAGGCCAGAAAAGAAAGCTGGCACAAGTTTTTATCAGGGATAAATTCATATACACAAGAGGCTAAAGTCTGGAATATGGTTCGTAGGGTAGCAGGAAGACAAGTACACTCACTCCCACTCGTAAACACACAGGGTGATAGCCTGGAAGATCAAGCGAACTTCCTCGGTGCACACTACGAGCAGGTGTCTAGCTCGTCACACTACACTGAAACTTTCCAAAGACACAAAGCAAAGATGGAAAAGCGGAAACTAGAATCCAAGTGCACAAATTACGAGGAATACAACCAACCTTTCAACTTAGCTGAGCTACAAACATCTCTAAACTCTTGCAATAATTCCGCTCCAGGCTACGACCGTGTCACATATGAAATGTTGAAAAACCTGCCGCTCAAAACGCGGAAAACTTTACTCTCTCTATACAATGCTATCTGGCTTTCAGGCACCATCCCTGCTTCCTGGAAAGAGGCCATTGTTATCCCTATTTTGAAACAGGGCAAGGACCCTTCCTCAGTTTCAAGTTATAGGCCCATTGCACTAACCAGCTGCCTTTGTAAACTTTTTGAAAAAATGATAAACCGCCGACTTTTACATTTCCTTGAAACACACAATCTGCTCGACCAATTTCAGTGTGGGTTTCGGGAGGGTAGATCCACCACCGACCATCTGGTGCGTATCGAGGCACAGATCCGAGACGCTTTCGTCCACAAACAATACTTCCTCTCAGTGTTTCTCGATATCGAAAAGGCCTACGACACAACATGGCGTTTTGGGATATTAAGAGACTTGTCTCACCTGGGTGTGCGCGGTAGAATGCTTTCTAGAGTAGAATCGAGAGTTAGTAGAATCGAGAGTTACTTGTCCAATCGGAAATTCCGCGTCCGTGTGGGCAGTATTCTCTCGCAAACATTTGTGCAAGAAACGGGAGTACCGCAAGGTGGTGTACTTAGTTGTACACTTTTCATTATTAAAATGAATTCCTTGCACCTGTCCATCCCCCGCAACATGTTCTATTGTACATATGTCGATGACGTCCAGCTTGGCTTTAAGTCATGCAACCTAGCAATGTGTGAACGGCAGGTTCAGTTAGGTTTAAACAAGGTCTCCAAATGGGCAGAGGAAAACGGATTCCGGCTGAACCCAGGAAAAAGCACGTGTGTCTTGTTCTCCCGAAAGAGAGGCATGCACTCAGAACCCGACATTGAACTGAACGGCCAACGTCTGTCTGTGAATGCAGAGCATAAATTCCTAGGCTTAATCTTGGACAACAAGTTGACCTTCGTACCACACATAAAGTATTTAAAAACAAAATGTTTAAAAGCCATGAATGTTATAAAAGTGTTGTCACGTACTATGTGGGGTAGTGATAGGCAATGCCTCATGAACCTGTATAGAAGCCTTATTCGTACCCGCTTAGATTATGGGGCCGTTGTCTATCAGTCTGCCACTCAAAGTGCCTTGAAAATGCTGGACCCCGTGCACCATTTGGGCATCCGCCTTTCTACGGGTGCTTTTCGCACCAGCCCCGTAGAAAGCCTTTACGTTGAGTCAAATGAGTGGTCGCTTCATCTGCAAAGAACCTACATGTCCTTTGTATATTTCCTTAAGGTGAAAGCAGATAAGAAGCACCCCTCATACTCCACTATTATTGATTCGTCGAGCTCCATTCTGTTTCAAAACAGGCCTTCGATGAGGCAGCCCTTCTCAGTTCTCCTGAAAAGTCTAGCTGAGGAAACTGGAGTCTCACTTGAACATAGTTTAATGGCTCCTGTAGCATATCTGCCACCGTGGCAATGGCAGACTATAGACTGTGATGTGTCCTTTCTTGAAGTTACAAAACATGCGCCTATTGCCCATATCCGAACACACTTTCTGGAACTTCAACACAAATACACACATCCTGAGTTCTTCACAGATGCCTCCAAGACTAACTCCTCTGTGTCCTACGCTGCTGTCGGCCCATCCTTTTCGGATGCTGGCCCTCTACATCCACGCACAAGTATCTTCACAGCGGAAGCTTACGCGATACTGGTGGCAGCTAAACACATCAAACAATTACAAATACAAAAAGCAGTAATTTATACAGACTCCCTCAGTGTGGTAACGGCTCTGCACAGTCTTAAAAAACAAAAAAACCCAGTCCTTGTCTCACTTTACGCCATTTTGTGCACACTCTACACACACAAACAACATGTTGTAGTGTGCTGGGTGCCAGGGCACCGTGAGATCCAAGGCAACGTGAGGGCGGATCAGCTCGCTGCATCCGTCCATGAGAGCACCGCCATTACATCTATATCAATCCCGGCCCTAGATCTTAAGCCGTCTCTCAAACGAAACCTCAGGGACTACTGGCAGAGCAAGTGGGATACACACACACAAAACAAACTACACGTTATCAAGCCACACCTTGGCCATTGGCCACCAGTATCAAAATCACGTCTAACAGAGGTAACACTAACAAGACTCAGGATAGGACACACATACACGACACACACACATCTTTTATCCGGTGATGATCCACCATTGTGTGATAAATGTGGTGAGACATTAACAGTTCTTCACGTTTTAATTCAATGTAAACATTTAGACAGTCTAAGAAGACACCACTTCCCACTATCCTACCGACAACATATACCTTTACACCCTGCAATGTTCGTCGGTAGGGAACCGCTTTTTAGTCACAAATCACTATTAGCGTTTTTAAAGGAAATTCATAATTTTCATATCATATACCCGGGCATACCGTAGCACAACCTCTCTTGAGAGGTTTTTGCTGCGGTGGCTACACAGGAAAGCACATGCCTCACGGCCCTTGGACGCAAGGGTATGAACGAGTGAGGCACTTGTGCTAATGCCATACATATCCACCATCGTCTTATTATCACCAACTTTTGTCATCATTCACACCACACACATCTTTCACGGCATGGTCATCATTTTATTACTTGTATGTTCTTACCCGCCTTATCGCGAGGAATTTTATGGCCCTTATACAGCCGCTTATCACAATCATTGTCCATATTTTTAGTAAGATGAAATGGCGCTCTTTGGCCAACAAATGGCCCTTGCGCCAAAAAACACCATATATCATCATCACATTCATAAACGTGAACAAAGCATCATGGTGAAAGTGCTGTGAACACCAAATGCAGTAGTGCACCATACAAACGTATTGAAACTGGGCTCTATCCGGCTACCCTTTGTATCACTTCAGACTTGAGATGAATAGTGAAAAAAAAAACATGACCACATAAAAGAAAACACACAGACCAGAGTTTACTCAGCCTATCCCTTCTGTGTTGATTGCACTTCTTTTTTTCCTCATGTTATGAAAGGAATCTGAGACAAGCTGCTGTAGATAAAAGAGATCCTGAGGATTCTCAGCTGTTCACTCCAATTACAAGGAGGTGAAGGTTGTTAAAGTAGATTTTGTCGATTCAACTAAGAGTATGCAGAAGAGAATGTGCCGGATGTATAAGCAGGCAGGTTGCTTTATCACTTTGAAAAATTGTGAGGGACACTCACAATCGTGTCCAAAATTTCAATGAAACAGCTGCTTTCTCAGTTCTCTATTATCTCTACCACCAACACCACACTAGGTCAGCAAGCTGAAAGGCTCTTATATATGGCCATCATGCAAACAACACAGAATTTGCGGGGACCATTGCAGGGAACATGCCTGAGCTAAACTTCCAAGTTGTGTTTTGAGGCCGTAAATGTCTAGTGTTAAAACAAAAACATGCAAATGTGATTGCGTTTTCCAAGGAACAAGTAAAGGAGACAATAAGAAAACCACCTTCTCTACACCAAGATTCTCAGTGTAGACAAGTTCGTCCGGCTTCAAGGATCGAACACAGCCCAAACGCCTTTGGGGGCAGTCGCTTCATCAACTGAATAATTTCAATTTGCTTTTATGACAGGATTTGTCAGAAAATGGTTTTCAAATGGAGAGCACTGTGAGAAGGTTTCAATTACTATTATTTAAACAGAGCCAGTGCCAAGCCACCAACTGTATGTAAGAAGAATAACGAGCTCTATTGAGGATGTGCTGGCCTTCTTAGACAAGAAGTCTGTGCTTGTACAGTTTTCACACTTGATACACCCTATTGCTTTTTGCAACCACTATGATGATTTGTACAAAAAAGCTGTGTACTATACTTATCAAGTGACCATAGAGCTTCTTGCTCGGGGGTGGTTCTATATAATAAACTGTTTTACAAATGGCACGCAGCATTTGAAAGGGCTAGAAGAAAAGGGGCTACTTTTGACATAACAGCTTCTGCCACATTAAGCAATATGTATATTTACACTACTGAATATTAAAGTGAAGCTGATTGTCAAGATAAAGAAGTAAG
Source organism: Rhipicephalus microplus (assembly GCF_043290135.1). NCBI lineage: Eukaryota > Metazoa > Arthropoda > Arachnida > Ixodida > Ixodidae > Rhipicephalus > Rhipicephalus microplus. Next base: position 5,394,654 of record NW_027464593.1, read on the forward strand.
GAAATAATATTTTTCCATTGTTTTCCAAAGTTTATAACACTCACGTATCCCTGCAGCTCAGTACTTGAGGAAGTTATCAGCTGTAAGTGCACCATTATATTCGGCATAAACCTTTAAGTATCATATTTATTGTAATTTTAGCCCACCTCCCATTATTAACGCAAAGAAACCGATGCACGTCAGATCGGCATACTCCACCTCAATGAGTTTATTGAATTCTGGCGTTTGAAGAGTGAAAACTATGATGAAACTTTTAAGATCGAGTACAAGACTGGCTATCAGGCACGCCGTCAACGCGGTTCAATGAGGGTTCCCTGATTGATAATAATTTAAACGGGCTTAGATCCCCGAGACACAAGCCTATTTTTTATTATTTATCCCCGTTGGAATACAGAAATGAAGGCTTCGACGTATTCCCGTCCGGTCGGAAGGAATCATTTAATGAAAAGAGGCAGACCACCACCACAACAAAGAAAATAAAAAAAATGAAGTAAGACGTTTCTGCATCCAGAACGGCGAAACGTCTTATTGCATTTTTATGCTACTTTTGTGGCCAGCGTTATCGTCTTTTTTCAGCCGCTCATTGATCGTTGCATTTTGGTGAATAGCAAAGTGGAAGCGGACAGTGTTATATTATTGTGTTGGAATACGCATTTTATATCGATTACAGCATCACCGGATCCCTTAACTGAACAAGAAAAACAGCCAAAATACAACTCACCTTCCTCCAGGCCTAATGCGGCTCCAAGCAGTTATTCAACCTGGCTCCGAGTACGCAAACTTTTGTGCAGTAAGACGCACAGGAACTCTAGGGGCTTGTTGAAAAGCACGTGCGCTCGTCAGTTCTCGTATAATCAACAGAATAATACACGAAGATGGCAGAACGCACAGCACCAAAGAACACCTGACAGCACCAGCCCGGCAATCGCTCCCAAAGAGCTTTCGTCCCGTGCGGTTTCGAGAGATGTCGTCATAGTTGAAAGAAAAAAAAAAATGTGACGTAAGTTTGTAGAAGTACTTAAAGTGTGTTTAGTGTGGTTTTATAACAATTCCATCATTAGCGTTGTACGGCGTTTTATTTCAGAGAACGGAAAAAGACAAATCGAAAGTAGAGCGAACCCAGCGAAACATAACTTCGTATGTTGTCTTGGAGTAAATGACACCATGAATAGCTGTAATTGCTTGGGTTTTACGTCCCAAAGCTACGGTATGATTATGAGAAACAGTAGTGGAGTACTCCGCGAATTTCTACTATTTCGTCTCCATCACGGCCTCTACCGAAATGCCACCGCGGCCGGGCTGGGGTGTTCTGCTTCGGTATCGCTAACGTTCGGGTGAAATCTGCTAAACCACTGTGGCGTGTAGCTCCATGGGTAGCACTTTGGTGAGAATTGAGCGATTTTGAAGTAAAACCGTCTCTGCAGCGAAAGGAAAGAAAAAGCCGGTCGGCACTCCTCTTTAAGAGGGAAACGACGGCCCCCATGGTGCGGGTTGTATGCCAAAAAAAAACTTGTAACCCTTTGTTTCGGCCGGAACGGAGAACCTTCAGACTTTATACCAATATAGTCAATCAGCATGCATCTCAGTTAAGTTGAAAGCATGAACAGCGAAGTCATCAAACTGTTGATGTGCCAGAAACGTTTTTGTGGCATATTTATTCTGATAGTTACTGATAAGTCCAGATTGTTTTGGGTTCCTTTAGGACTTGCGGGTTGGGCATTCAGTTAAGGTTACTTGTCTTGACTCATTGCCGTTTTCGAACTGCTTCGGAGTAGTTGTTAACAAATACCACAATTTGGAGCAGCACGATTTCTTTTCTGGGGAAGTTTGGGCCAGTTGTGGAAGCCACAGAGTTCATATACATGCTTCCATCAGTGGAACAGATTGTACACGTTGACGAAACAGCCATTTGGTTCGCATGATGTCTCCGTACCAAGTTTCACGTTATAACAGCACATGCAATAGCTAGAAATGCAGTGTTGTTTAGAAAGCCCCTGTGTGGCAAGGAGGAACTCGTCGGTGCAATATAGGATGCGGTGTTACCGGAAAGTGCCTGTTGAAACATTACGTTATACACTGAAATCAGACCAGCACCTGCAGTACATCGGCAGCCACATTGGAAGTTCCGTGCTGTTCCGCGTTGCCTAAGACGTGTCTTTGAATGAATAAGTTAAGTGTTGATTAAGTGTAAGAACTTTAGTCAATGGGGAGGCGCAGACTCTCTCGTTGCCATTTTTTTTTCAGCCTTCACATAACGAGCCTTCTTGCTTTTTCAAGTACATGCTTGCTTTGGTGAAGCCTGACAAGTTCATCGACCGAGTTTGTTTCTTGACACGGAGAAAAAAAGCCAGCCTCAAGCGCTTGTTTTGATTTTTAATGGGGTCTTCTGGAATTTATGTCCCCTAGTGCCTCTTCCATTTTGCGTGTATATTGATAGAAATGCGGCCGCCGCGGCTGGAATTCGGTCCTGCTACCTTCTGGTCTGGAGACAAGCACCGTAGTTATACTATTCTTCACCTTTCTTTAATTATCACTACAAGTAATGCCACTATATTCAACTTGTCTGTACTATCTGTACGTTCTCATTAGGCCTAATATTGTTTATGTTGCATAAGATTGATCTTAGTTTGTTGTACAATAAACAATTTTTTAATATCTAACACGGCCGAAAGATGAGTTACAGAGCGATGTTTATGAGTTGTTACTTCTGCCAATAATTTTCACAAGTCAATGCCAGCAGCCACTTGCGCCACTCTATTTTACAGTTTTTATTATACGTGTGCAGCCTGGTTCCCGCAGCAGTCCTCAGCGCCAGTTGGCGCCAATAGTTGTGTTGTTCTTGATCAGCGCATGTGAGCTCCGGGCCCTGACATACGAATTTTGCAGTATATATCATCAAAAGCGTCTCGTATAACCGCGGCGAGCTATGGAAACCAGTGTTGCTTGCGTCGTCATTCTAGAGGACGGCCAAAAGAAGAAAGTGAAGCTGCAGACTGGGCTACAGAACGAGCTGCTCTTGGCACTGTCGTCACTGACTTCTGTCTCTGACGACACGTTGGTAAGTACCTTGGTGTTCGCAGCTTAATATCGCGGTGCCGCGCCAACGCTTTCGATAGCGATCAATCCCCGCTCGCTTTTGAGAAATTTAGCTGCCGACTCGACCGCGGCCAAGAAGGCCTCGCGTAACCCTACCAGTCACCCTTTGTTGCAATTTATTGGACCGCCGAGTGGAGGACCCTGCTGTTATTCCTACTACTCAACCCGGTATTATGAGTTCCTGCCGGAAAATAAAGGCACCTCAGTGGTGAAGTTATTTTTCATTGCTGGGGTCTGTATTAATTTATCGCGCCCATGCAATGCCTTGGAACACAGTGAATTACAACTCGAAAAAGCCATACAAGAAAGCGGCGCTTCGAGTAACAGACAAAAATAATCTAGGGCATGAATGCATTTAAATCAACGCATTGATGCGTGTGTGCATCCCGCCAGAAATTTTGGATACTTGTCTAGAAAGTGCTGGTATACACACCATTCTTGCATGGCTATGATGGGTTATTGATTAGGCTCCTCTAAGCTTTCAGAACATGCCCCCTTCCCCTCATGAATAGTCTCTAGATAGTGAAGCTTCCTACAGTAATACTGCACTGCGATTTCTCCTTAGGATAGTGTCGTGATTTTGAAATAATCCTGCTGATGTGACAGAGTTATGCCGCTAGCTTTTTTTAGTAAGTTCACCAAGAAAAACGCCTATCTACACAGGCTACACACACTCGTAGGTTAGGACGAATTGATTCATGATGCGAGTAACAAGCAGCAGCTCAAAAAACGACTGGAAACAAGAAGCGGGTGTTTCTTCTTTGTTGTTTTTCTAATGCTTCTTGTTAATCATATACAGGCATTATTTAATTTTATGCTAATATATCTCTCATGTGTAGTCCAAAATGTGTGTGCACCAATTCGCTGCAGCTAAGATCAGAAGTATTATCTAGCAAACTTTACTGCATACACGACCAATATGCATAGCAAGGAATTGATTTGGGTCACTAGCTCATATTCATTCCTGCATATTAGTTTTAATTAATCTATTCTGGAGCTTCTGGCAGTAAGCTGTAGCCTTCAGAAGTGAAAAATTTATTGCATTGTGTGTTGTCAGAAGCTTCTTACTGACCTACAACTGAACTATATCGTATAGATCCAAATGTATGATGAGGAGGTGGACGACTTCATTGATTTGGAGCCTGACATACCTGTTCATAACAAGGCGAAAATCAAGCTGAGCAGGAAGTTGAAACCACAAGCAGATGTGAGTATTTGTAATAAACAATGGCACGTTTTAGACTGCTGGAATGATGTGTGAAGTACATAAATTTTGCATTAAGGTCCTGTTGAAAATGCCATATTTACTCAGTTCTGTTCTGCCTCTTGTTCTTAGAATGAAAAATTTATGAAGATGTTACATTTGATAAGAAAGCCAAAACTGTAAAAGCTGATGCCCAAAGTGCCTCTTGGAATCAGTGCACCTTGCAAACTCAAAAGGCTGAGACAACTTGCAAACTCAAAAGGCTGAGGCACCTTGCAAACTCAGAAGGCTGAGCTTTGCTGCAATGCTAGTGCGGAAAGCTCGTGAGAGCTCAAGAAGCTTGTCATCGTTGTACAACACCCATAGTCTCATACTCTAGAGAGGCCCTTCCCAGGCGACAAGTGTGGCAGCTGAACACGTTGTGACTGAACAAATAGTCCCGCTCATGTACTCGACAATGTTCTCTAAGGGCAGAGTCGCAGGCTCGTATGCTTGCATTTGTTTAGGCTTGTTTGCATCAATCATAGAGAAGAAAATGCTGCATACTTATAAAGTTTTATCAGCCTTTAAATATAATGGCCCTGTTTTTAGCATGAGAACTGAAATGCAAGGTATCATGTGGTGTTTACGGTACAGATGCGGCCACGTCTATGTAGAACACGCGGAGGACCAGTTGTTGTTCTGCGGGGCGATACTTTGGGGCATTATCAGGCTCTGACATCTACGCCGTGCATGCTCTTGATACACTACTTCAGAGGCCGAAACTGTCTCAAGGTCCCCGCAGGGGCGCCTGCGCAAGAAGGCGTTTGGTGTGTAGCGACACCACGGACCCGAGCTAACGGGGGAGTTTCTACTCCCTCCCACGCCTAGCCGTGCGTGACTTTGCCGTGTCCGAGGAAAAGGGGATCCTGGGGGTTGAGCCGACGCTGGGTGATTGGACCGTTCCTACATCTTCCTACATCTTAGCCTTTTCTCGTCTTTATATCTATCCTGTCTTCTTCTCTCTTCCATTTACTTCCGATTTTTCCTGGCGGCAAGGGTTAACCTTGTGTAATTACTCAACCTTGAGTAGTTATATTTGGTTATAGTGGCAATGTACGGCTGGCGTCTGCAGCGTTATGCTATTAAGTGCTTCAGCGTCCCCTGGTTGGACTCCATGGTGGGTGGTCGCCATTACTGCCGAAAAAAAAGTACACTACTATTGGAACACCTGCATTTCCCCATCTCCTAGATCGTCTTCCGCTTAAGAGGGGACGCACCGATGAAATATCAATTTTCAGCCAACCTAGACAATGCTTTCGAAAAATTCCATGTAGTGCACAGCGAAAAGCCAGCGAAACAAGCCAGAGCCATATCTCCATTTCTTGTTGCTAAATCTCTGACTGAGCTCTTTGGCCCAGGATACAAGGTTAAAAAGATGGCTAGCGGAGACCTTCTCCTTGAGCTGCCTGAAAAACACCACTATGAAAAACTTGGCAGTCTCGTAGCATTTGGTAATATCCCAGTATCTGTTTCACCTCATAGATCAATGAACACCTCACGCGGAGTTGTTTCAGAAGCAGACCTTCTTGAAATGTCTGAACAGGAACTGCTTGAAGGGTGGAAAGAGCAAAATGTCACGGATGTGAAACGAATCGTCATCAGACGCGACAACAAAGAAATATTTACCAAACATTTAATACTCACTTTTGCATCTAGCACACTGCCTTCATCCATAGACACAGGCTACATCAAACTCTCTGTTCGTCCCTACACTGCCAATCCAAGACGGTGTTATAAATGTCAACAATTTGGTCATGGATCGCAGAACTGCCGGGGTCAGGAAACTTGTGCAAGATGTGGTAGCCACGGCCACCCATCTGATAACTGTGTTACTACGCCTCACTGCGTGAATTGTGATGGGGAACACGCCGCGTATTCGCGTTCGTGTCCTAACAGGAAGAAAGAAAAAGAAATAATCACTATTAAAGTCAAAGAAAGCATCACATTCAAAGAAGCAAGACGAAGAGTGTCGCCATTTTACGGCACAACATATGCTGATGCGGCGCGTCAGGGGGCACCGCCGCACCAGCCCTCGCCACCCCTTCGGCCCGCTCATACCGAGCCGGCGGTTGTGGCACCTGCCCCCAAGGCGGCTGTAGCCTAGGCTACACCGCCTTGGTTGGAATGACATATGTCTAGGTTGGAATGACATATGTACTTTGAACATTGATGTTGCTGTCAACTTCTTCACAGCATTTTTGATTGATGCTGCAACAAAATGCATCCCACAAACAAATGGACACCCTGGAAAACGGCGTGTGCCATGGTGGAACTCTGAATGCCGACACGCGCAAACAGCAAAACAGAGCTTGGAGGCTGCATCAGAACTCACTGACAGCCGAAAATCTTGACACCTTCAAGAAAATAAAGTCTCAAGCTAGGAGAACGCGTCGGCAGCCCAGAAGAGAAAGCTGGCAGAAGTTTTTATCAGGGGTTAATTCACACAGGAGGCTAAAGTCTGGAACATGGTCGGTAGGATAGCAGGAAAACAAGTACACACACTTCCACTCGTAAACACTCAAGGTGATACCTTGGAAGATCAGGCAAACTTCCTCGGGGCACATTTTGAACGGGTATCCAGCTCGTCCCACTATACTGACACTTTCCAAAAATACAGAACAAGAATAGAAAAGCAGAAACTCGAACACAAATGCACTAGATACGAGGCATATAACCAAGCGTTCAGTCTAGCTGAGCTGCGAACGTCTCTAAACTCCTGCAGTACTTCTGCCCCAGGTTCTGACCGTGTGGTGTATGAAATCTTAAACAACCTACCAGCCGAAACACGAAAAACCCTACTTTGTTTGTACAATGCTATCTGGTTTTCTGGCACTATCGCTACCTACTGGAAAGAGGCTATTATTATTCCCATTTTGAAAGAGGGCAAGAACCCTTCTTTAGCTTCAAGTTATAGGCCTATTGCACTTACAAGCTGCTTGTGCAAAGTCTTCGAAAAAATGATAAACTGCCGACTTGTACATTTTCTTGAAACAAATAATTTGCTCGACGCATTTCAGTGCGGGTTTCGAGAAAGTAGATCCACCGCAGACCACCTTGTTCGTATCGAGGCACAGATCAGAGACGCCTTCGTTCATAAACAATATTTTCTCTCTGTGTTCCTCGATATCGAAAAGGCGTATGATACAACATGGCGTTTCGGAATTCTAAGAGACCTGTCCCACCTTGGTGTGCGCGGAAGAATGTTTCATATAATCGAAAGTTACCTGTCAAACCGGACATTCCGTGTTCGTCTGAGCAGTGTGCTCTCCCAAACATTTGTCCAGAAAACAGGCGTGCCACAAGGTGGTGTGCTTAGTTGCACACTTTTTATTATTAAAATGAATTCTTTGCACTTGTCCATTCCCCGCAATATGTTCTATTGTATATATGTCGACGACGTTCAGTTTGGCTTTAAGTCATGCAACTTGGCCATGTGTGAGCGGCAGGTTCAGCTGGGTTTAAATAAGGTCTCCAAATGGGCAGATGAAAACGGATTTCGACTTAACCCACAAAAAGGATGTGTGTTTTGTTCTCTCGAAAGAGAGGCATGCACTCGGAACCTGACATTCGACTGAACGGGCAACGTCTGTCCGTCAAAGCCGAGCATAAATTCTTAGGCCTAATCTTGGACAACAAGTTGACCTTCGTACCCCACATAAAGTATTTAAAAACAAAATGTTTGAAAGCCATGAATGTTATAAAAGTGTTGTCAGGTACTACGTGGGGTAGTGACAGGAAATGCCTCATGAACCTGTATAGAAGCCTTATTCGCACCCGCTTAGATTATGGGGAGGGGCCGTTGTCTATCAGTCTGCGACACAAAGTGCTTTGAAGATGCTGGATCCCGTGCACCATTCGGGCATCCGCCTTTCTATGGGTGCTTTTCGCACCAGCTCTGTAGAAAGCCTTTATGTTGAGTCAAATGAGTGGTCGCTTCATCTGCAAAGAACCTATATGTCCTTTGTATATTTCCTTAAGGTGAAAGCAGACAAGAGGCACCCCTCATACTCTACTTATAATGACTTGTCGAGCTCCATTCTTTTTCAAAACAGGCCTTCGATGAGGCAGCCCTTCTCAGTTCACCTGAAGGGTCTAGCTGAGGACACTGGAGTGTCACTCGAACACAGTTTAATGGCTCCTGTAGCATACCCGCCACCGTGGCAGTGGCAGACTATAGATTGCGATGTGTCTTTCCTAGAAGTTACTAAACATGCGCCTATTGCCCATATTCGAACATACTTCTTGGAACTTCAACACAAATACACACGTCCTGAGTTTTTTACAGATGCCTCTAAGTCTAACTCCTCTGTGTCCTACCCTGCTGTTGGCCCTTCCTTTTCGGATGCTGGCCCTCTACATCCAGGCACAAGTATCTTCACAGCGGAAGCTTACGCGATACTTGTGGCAGCTAAACACATCAAACAATCACAAATACAAAAAGCAGTAATTTATACAGACTCCCTCAGTGTGGTAACGGCTCTGCACAGTCTTAAAAAAGAAAAAAACCCGGTCTTCGTTTCACTTTACTCCATTTTATGCACACTGTACACACTCAATCGACATGTTGTTGTGTGCTGGGTGCCAGGGCACCGTGAGATTCAAGGCAACATGATGGCGGATCAGCTTGCTGCATCCGCCCACGAAAGCACCGCCATTACACCTTTATCAATACCGGCCCTTGATCTTAAGCCGTCTCTCAAACGAAAACTCAGGGACTACTGGCCGAGCAAGTGGGATACACACACACAAAACAAACTACACGTTATCAAGCCACACCTTGGCCATTGGCCACCAGTATCAAAATCACGTCACACAGAGGTAACATTAACGAGGCTCAGGATAGGACACACATACACGACACACTCATATCTTTTCTCCGGTGGCGATCCACCATTGTGTGACAGATGTGGTGAAGCACTAACAGTTCTTCACATTTTAATTCAGTGCAAATAATTGGACACTCTAAAAAAACAACACTTTCCTTCACCCTATCGACAACATATACCTTTACACCCTGCAATGTTCGTCGGTAGGGAACCGCTTTTTAGTCACAAATCATTGTTAGCGTTTTTAAAAGAAATTCATAGCTTTCATGTCATATACTCGGGCATAGCGTAGCACGACCTCTCCAGAGAGGTTTTCGCTGCGGTGGCTACACAATAAAGCACCTGCCTCACGGCCCTTGGACGCAAGGGTATGAACGAGTGAGGCACTTGTGCTAATGCCATACTTGTCCACCATCGTTTTTATTATCATTAACTTTTGCCATCTATTCGCACCACACACACCTTTCACGGCATGGTCATGATTTTATTAATTGTATGTTTTTACCCGCTTTACTGCGAGGAATTTTATGGCCCTTATACAGCCGCTAATCAAAATCATTGTCCACATTCCTGTCTCATGAACTGGCGCTCTTTGGCCATCAAATGGCCCTTGCGCCAAAAAAAAAACACCATATATCATTATCATCATCACAGTGAGGAAGGCAACGAAACTGCCTGTGCCAACCAACGGTTGCTTTCTGTGAATCAAACTTTGAGGCCCACCCAACTGCCCGTGATTTTCGAGCGACGAGGACAGGGTTTGCTATTGCCAGTGCTGTCGCCAAGGGCCATTCAATCGCGTCGCACGTTTATGGAAAATGAAAAAAGGTCGCTTGTCGCCCAGAAAATATTGTGACGATTTCTGAAACATGGTAGCACCCCCGATTCTCGTATCGGTTTCAATTTGCTCTTCATGCTTGTTATCCACGCGTGCTTCAAGGTTACCTTTTCTACTTGTGTAACTTGTGTGCACAGCAAGACTGGAGCCATATTTTGTTAATATTATCGACGGTTTGTTTTGGATGCTTTGGTGGTAGCTTGATGCAATGTCAACAACATCGTCACTGTTGTCATGCGAGGTTGCCACGGCGTTGGCAAAGTGCATCGTAGTGTCGTTGCGCATGCTTCTGGGCACCCCTCGAGATCACAGCATATACCACTGTTGCGGTTAAACGATTGTGAGAAAAGAAAGCTGTGAAATGCTTTCATGGAGTGTGCGGGGGGCGCAGGGACAGTTTGCAAAAGGTAGCGCCTTCAACCAACCGAAGATGAGTGAAGGGGACAAATAAGCTGTTTCCAAACAGCATATGCGTATGTCAGTTGCGAAAGGCTAAGCGACATAACTTTTTTTTACATTACATGTTTATGTCATCCCGAAAAATTTTTCATATAACTTGCCCTGCATAATAAATGCAACCCCAACTTTGCTCCGATTTTTCAAAGAAAAAAAGTGTGTTTATTGCACGAGAAAATACGGTAATTGTTCGTATAATATTACAACTAATAGTCATTATTACTCGCAGTTGTTCATGCTTGTATGAGGCTGCTTATCAAACAGTATTTTGTTAATTTGCTTTTCCTCTGACTTCCTTTGTTTCGTGCCTGTGCCTGTTCATTTCTCCATAAAATGCGCACCTGGCCTCATACTAGACTAACCTCCCCATGCACCACTTGGCTTTGTTTACCACGTAACGCAGTTATTCTTTTGCTGGCCTAATATTCTGGCATAGCACAGCGCATTGCTTGTTCCTCTCAGACCAAGAAGAGCTTATCGAAATAAATTTGAGGTTTCCCAATTTGTTTCATTAGGCTGGAATAACACCCACGCTTTTAACACTTTGGCCAAAAATTCTTGTTCATACATTGCAGGACTTTTGCCATCTGATTGTTTACGGGGAAACAGTCGAATCGATTGAGCGGCACAACGAATGGCTGCACAATCATGCAGAATTTGCCCACCAGGAGGACATTAGGCCACGCCTTTTGGCCACAGCTCAAGAGCGGCATGAGCGCCTGCAAAGCCTCCGAGGCGTTGGTGCTATTTCCTTTTTTGGCATCAGAGGCTTCGGTATGCCCTTATAATGTGTTCTTTGGGGGAACTTGTAGTAACGCTATTGCATTTTATTTTCAGCTGCTGCTTGAGTTCGAGATTCTTTACAAAAAGAATGTTGTGGATGAATTCACCCAAGGGTGCCAAAAGCTGTGCGATTTGGCGCTCAGAAATGGAGACGACATAGAAGTGGCCAAATTCAGCGAAGCTGCTGGAGGTAAAACATGCAAGTGCCATTTTCACTTAAATATATGGGGAAGCTGGTAAAGATGTTTAATAAGTACTTTTGTATGCTAATATCTACCTGATATATGTACTAGAATTGTGTGAATGTGCAGTTGCACAAGGATTAACCACCACAACAGACAGTGATAGCCAATTGTTTCATAGCTCCTTTGATTGCTTTGTTTCATTATGTGAAAATTATAGACACACTGCAAGTGAGAATCAAACTTGCATATCTGTACTGCACATATGGAATCCTAATGATTGAGATACGGCGACTGGCCTGTTTCGAAGTGGTTTGTATGCAAGAGTCGCCCTAAAATTAGACTGCGATCATGTTGGTATGTGTGCATAGGGGCAAGGCAGCTAAGGACACGTGCCAATGTCCGCACGGTGAAGCCCACCGTTGACCTCTTCTTTATTATGTTGAGCCAGTTCAACAACATATCCATACTACAATTACAACACTCTGATTTAATATAATGATGACAGTGTCACTCGTCTTCTGCACAAAATTCACCACCCCCAACACCAGTGAAGTGTCTAACCCCTTTTCTACACGAAAAGAAAAAAAGAAAAGCAAAATATAAGCTACTCACCTCACATGACATTTTGTCTTGAGATGGTATCATGACCTATCATTTTGATTCATCTTATTTGTATGTATATTCAAACCCCGATTATACGACTTTGAGGGAACCTTGCAATACTGTCGCACAATATGGGTGCCATATATCCAAAGAATATACAAGAATATAGACAATAATGCACTGTATTGTCCCCCCATAACCCATGTACAGACCACATGATTAAGGCTGCAGCACTAACCTGCTCTTATACAAGGAAGGTAGATTAAATTATTAAAAAGTGCACCAACCATTTAATGTACAAATGACCTTGTACGTTTGTATCAAGGCAGCTGATTGATTTCTGAAAAAAGCGTTTCATGGCTCCTTTAACAAAATCTAAAGATCAAAGAACTGAACTTCACCTACTGTTTTCAGATAACCCTATACTCGCAGCTCTGGAATTTGCAGCGGCTCGCTGCAATGAAGCACTCGATGTGATTTTGCTGGAGGTGAGCACTTTAAAATTAAATGCATGTCAACATGTTCACGTGATTTGCACTAATGATTTGACATATGTTGTAGAACATTGCTTATAATTTATTTTTAAAAAATGCAAGAAGAAAGTGCAAAAGTGTGCAACTCAGTATACTTACCTGCTTTTTACGTCTGTATGTTGTCAAGTATCATGCAAGTCTTTTGGCTTGAAAAGCAACACAAGTCAAGGTGGTGGAGCTTTTTCAGTGAAGGTAGGGTGTACTAGAACAGAGAAAGCACCCAGAACGGCAGCAGCACCAACAAAGTGAAGTTTCAAGAGGGTCAATCCGCTTGTCGCGTTGTGGTCAGTAGTCTGCAGTGTGTTGTCGCTTCGAGAGTTGCGCACGGCTCTGTTGAAGTGGTTCGGGGGTAGAATGCCCGCTTCTTACTCAAATGACTGGGGTTCGAAATGAAGATGTAGATGGTGAATTTTTATTTTCTTAGTGTCATGAGTTATAGTTGTAATGGTTTGCCTTTTGTTTCCTAATTCTAGCTTCATTTGCTATGTATAACTACAAAAAATACCGCTAAATGTGAAGTAAAAAATTTTTATTGTGAGTGTATTTATGGTGAGGGCAAATATTCATTTCCATTATTTATTTTTACTTAGGTCTTCCATGAACACAACTGGAATTTACATTATTATTAATTATTCACGGTATTTATTACCAAAATCAGCTGTATGAGAATACAACGTTTTCATTTACAACCTCAACACTTTCACCTGTTTACAAATACCTTGTGATTGCTTTATTAAAGTTACCAGCCAAATATCCTTTTCTTGAATGTGAGGAGGAACACTGAAAGAACATATAGAAAATTGCTACCTTTGATATATTCAGACCTTCACGGTGCCCTGCAGACTGAAGGTTGTAATCTTTCAGTTTTTACTTTGAAGTCGGCTAGTCGACAGTGATAGAAAGCAGCGTTATCGAGCACACACAGGACGAGTTTCATATTCACTAAAATTTCGGAGGCCACACTTTAGGGTTTTGCTGAATCTTGTACGGTGGCACTGCAAAAAGATATGCTCGCTGTCAAGTTTCGTCTTCTTTACTTCACATTTTGCGTAACTTTTTGTAGCAATATGTAGCAACTTGAGCTATATTAAAAAAAACCAAGCCAAAAGAATACAGCTGTGCAAATGACCCTAAAAATGAAAATGCACTATCTACAGCTGTGCTTAGAACCCGGGCCTTTTAAAGGGGAAGTGTTGCATTTTACCGCTGCACCATTTTGACCGAAAAGCATGCAACTCTCAAAACAACGACGCCTTACAGACTACCAATGCTTTGAGATACTGTCAGTCGGATAAGCGCACGTAGTTGCAGCGGCGAGGAGCGGCCCCCTCTTGTATTCCGTGCAGCGGCGGCGTTGTTGTCGCTTTGAGATTGGCGAAGGAGCGTCGTCTGCTACCTCTGCATGCAAAACAGCGGGAAATTCGTTTTAATATGCGGAGATTGTAGTTAAAGCAGCTTGATGAGGGCTGAATGAATACTACTTCGTGATAAATAAGGTTCGCACCTGTACCTAAGAAATTTATGATCATTTCTTTGCCTGCAATGACTCAATGGTGTGGCCAGCGGGCGGCACACCGGGCCAGTGCCGTCCTCCCTCCCCCCCCCCCCCCCAAAAAAAAAATATTTTTGCTCTTGCTTACAGAGCAAAAAGAAAAAGTGACACTTGACCGCACTTATTTGTCCGGCACCCTCTTCAGATCAAGGTGGTGCCCCTACCCCCCCGAAAAACAATTCTGCATGCGCTTCTGTAATAAATAGGGTTCATTTGTGCCTTTAGGTTATGCACGGTTCTAAGCGAACAAGCCTGCCGTAATTATACATTGTATAAACTGCCTGTAAGAATATATTTAGAAACGGCTGTGCTTTCTTTTTCTTTGAACAGCTAAGAGAAAATAGACAGGCCACATGGGCAGTCTTGCGCAAATTAGCACCGCAATCCTGCTGTGCTTTATATCAGTGAGCTTGCAAGCCTTATGCTGGCACAGCTGACATAAATGGTATGGATTTTATGTGAAGATGCATTTCATACACAAACTCCTTGGATTGTAGCTGAAATTATTTGAGGAGTTAGGAGAAAGGCTTCCAAAAGTTATGAAAGACTAATTTAAGAAAAAATAGAACACAGTGCAATAGATGACATACAGTCAGTATTTAAATAACTTTTAGTTTGGAAAAGCTCTTTCACATTTTGTATTCCACACGTGACGGGACGATCAAGCATGCTTGAGTGAATTAGCAGTAGGATAGTAAACATGCCGACGTGTATCGCGCCGGGCTGTTGAAGTAGCTATGCCTCCGAGAAAAACACTTGCGATCGGCCGCACTTCAAACTCCAAATAATTCTGCAGTTCTCAAGGCTTGGACAGTTGCTATTCCACGAAAAGCCTTTCAGGTGACAGTCGAAACCTACATTTCGAATCCAAGGACCTAATCCCTTGCTGCGAGCACATAGTTGGTGGAAATGTCAAAATTCAATGTGGTACGTTGGCACTAGAGCCCGGTGCTCTTCCTGGAATTTTTACGAATATTCCTGCACA
This sequence comes from Rhipicephalus microplus, assembly GCF_043290135.1. Lineage (NCBI taxonomy): Eukaryota > Metazoa > Arthropoda > Arachnida > Ixodida > Ixodidae > Rhipicephalus > Rhipicephalus microplus. The sequence goes on from NW_027464593.1 coordinate 5,409,757, forward strand.
CTTATCTTAATCAGCGGCATTAAAGCGCAAAAGGGCAAAGCCCCCAGAACTAGAAGAAACCATGAATTTCTGGGGCCGTGTGTCGGCGGTTGGTGGCAATCTGTCCGATGTTAACATGGAGTACTGCTATGTTGACGAAGCTACTGGTGTCCCCTCCGATCCAGAGTTATGTCCAAAGGTAGCTACTTGGTTGCCTGCAGTACAAAACCGACGAAGGTTTCAGTCCAGGAATGTCGAGCTTATCCAGGGAGTTTTTTTTTCCAAAGTTGTTCAAAACAAAGGCATTGTAGAGAAATCGACAAGGCAGTGGTGGTAACAAAAAACTTCACCTTTGTCCTCAGTTGTAAGGGGAAGCTTGTTCTCTCGTGTGCATATAGCGTACATGGTTTGGGAACTTAGCTGAAACTCACCAGCTTGCATATGGTATCCACTTTTCCCAGTTATGTTGATCACCTGAAGATATACACGGGCTGTCATAGCAGCTGATTCCCTTCGATTTCGACCGCAACCCGGGATGTGTGGAGACCCGGGACGTGTGGAGGATCACTTTCGGGCTGTCCCGGAAAGACTTATGCGCACCATGCTAGAACACAAGGAAGAATCGGCAAGCTCAGTAGAAAAAAAAAGAGAGACTGCTACAAATTCAATGAAGCTTCACCAAAAATTATGCTGGACTACTAAAACTAAAAAATACGGTCAACAGGGCCACAGTTCTGAAGAAAAGGTGTAGAATGACATTCGGAAAATTCATCATCATCATCATCATCAGCCTGACTATGTCCACTGCAGGACAAAGGCCTCTCCTATGTTTCGCCAGTTAATTCGGTCCTGTGCTTGCTGCTGCCAATTTATACCCGCAAACTTCTTAATCTCATCTGCCCGCCTAACCTTCTGTCTACCCCTAGCCCACTTGCCTTCTCTGGGAATCCAGTTAGTTGCCCTTAACGACCAGCGGTTATCCTGCCTACGCCCTACATGCCCAGCCCATGTCCATTTGTTTTTCTTGATTCCAGCTATGATATCCTTAACCCCCGTTTGTTCCCTAATCCACTCTGCTCTCTTCTTGTCTCTTAAGGTTACACCGACCATTTTTCTTTCCATTGCTCGCTGCGTCGTCCTCAATTTAAGCTGAACCCTCTTTGTAAGTCTCCAGGTTTCTGCTCCGTAGCTAAGTACTGGCAAGATACAGCTGTTGTATACCTTCCTCTTGAGGGATAGTGGCAATCTACCTGTCATAATTTGAGAGTGCTTGCCAAATGTACTCCACCCCATTCGTATTCTTCTAGTTACTTCAATCTCGGGGTTCGGCTCTGTGGTTATTACCTGCCCTAAGTAGACATAGTCTTTTACAACTTCAAGTGCACTATTACCTATCTCGAAGCACTGCTCTTTTCCGAGGGTGTTATACATTACTTTTGTTTTCTGCAGATTCATTTTAAGGCCCACATTTTTGCTCTCCTTGTCTAACTCCGTAATCATGAGTTGCAATTCGTCCCCTGAGTTACTATGCAATGGAATGTCATCGGCGAAGCGCAGGTTACTAAGGTACTCTCCATTAACTCTTATCGCTAACTGTTCCCATTCTAGGCTTCTGAGAACCTCCTGTAAGCACGCGGTAAATAGCATTGGGGAGATTGTGTCCCCCTGCCTTACACCCTTCTTGATTGGTATTCTGTTGCTTTCTTTATGAAGCACTATGGTAGCAGTTGATCCCCTGTAGATTTCTTCCAGGATGTTTATATATACTTCATCGACGCCCTGATTCCGCAGTGTCTGCATGACAGCTGATATTTCTACTGAATCAAACGCCTTCTCGTAATCTATGAAGGCTATGTATAGTGGTTGGTTATATTCTGAGCATTTCTCTATTACCTGATTCATAGTATGAATGTGGTCGATTGTTGAGTAGCCTGTTCTAAATCCTGCTTGTTCCTTTGGTTGATTGAATTCTAATGTTTTCTTTACTCTGTTAGCAATTACCTTTGTAAATAGCTTGTATACTACAGAGAGCAAGCTGATAGGCCTGTAATTCTTCAAGTCCTTGTCATCTCCTTTCTTATGTATTAAGATGATGTTAGCGTTCTTCTAAGACTCTGGTACCCTTCCCGTCAGGAGACAGCTCGTAAACAGGGTGGATAGTTTTCCTAACACAATCTGTCCTCCATCTTTCAGCAGATCTGATGTTACCTGATCCTCACCAGCAGCTTTGCCTCTTTGCATGCTCTCCAAAGCTTTACTGACTTCTTCTATCACTACTGGTGGGGTGTCATCTGGGTTACTGCTAGTTCTTATAGTATTAAAGTCTTGGTTGTCCCGGCTACTGTACAGATCTCTGTAAAACTCCTCCGCTATTTTAACTATCCTCTCCATATTGGTAGTTATTTTGCCTTCTTTGTCCTTTAGTACATACATTCGATTTTTGCCTAAGTTTCCTCTTCACTGCTTTGACGCTTCCTCCGTTTTTCAGAGCGTGTTCAATTCTCTCCATGTTATACCTTCTTACATCGGATACCTTACGCCTATTAATAAACTTCGAAAGCTCTGCCAGTTCTTTTTTGTGTGTTGTACCTTAGACTTTCATGATTTGACTCTTCTTAATGAGATTCTTCATTTCCTGGGAAAGCTTGCCAGTGTCCTGTCTAACTACCCTGCCTCCAACTTCCACTGCACACTCTGTAATGATACTCGTCAGATTATCATTCATTGTATCTATGCTAAGGTTGGTTTCCTCACTAAGAGCTGAGTACCTGTTCTGAAGCGAGGCTCTGAATTCCTGTGCTTTCCCTCTCAGTGCTAGCTCATTGATTGGCTTCTTGCATATCAGTTTCTGTCGTTCCTTCCTCAAATCTAGGCGAATTCGAGACGGTACCATTCTATGGTCACTGCATCGTACCTTGCCAACCACTTCCACATCCTGCACGATGCCTGGGTGTGCACTCATTATAAAGTCTATTTTGTTCTTATTTTCGCCATTAGGACCCCTCCATGTCCACTTGCGGTTTCCTCGTTTTCGGTAGAAGGTATTCAAAATCCGTAAATTATTGCGTTCTGCGAATTCTACTAGTAGCTCTCCTCTTGCGTTTCTAGTACCGATGCCATAATCTCCTACTGCCTGGTCTCCAGCCTGCTTCTTCCCTACCTTTGCATTAAAGTCTCCCATCAGTATTGTATAGCATGTTTTTACCTTACTCATTGCCGATTCCACGTCTTCATAGAAGCTTTCAACTGAAGCGTCACCATAGCTGGATGTAGGCACGTAAGCCTGTACCACCTTCATCTTGTATCTCTTATTCAGTTTAAATTAAACTGAATTCGGAAAATTAAAACATGGCAAACATAACTTTTTAAAGGTTCTACTTGTCAACTGGACTAACTGATGACCAGCCTTTCTCCAGCAGAACTGATATTCCTGACCAAAACCTCTTTGAAGCCAAATTCGCAAAGCATTTGCTTGATAATTTATTTGGTTAAGGCGTGACGATGTCAACAGAGACAGTATGTTCACCTTTGACATCAACCTATAAGTAGCAGCCGGGCTGGATATTTTAAGGAGCAGGCAAGTAATGAGCCACATGGTTTCGTAGCGCAACCCTCTGGCTGACTTCGCTTTGAAGCTTTCAGCGTAGCAAAAAGAGCGAATATGAAAAAAAAAAAACTTTTTCCTGCATATGTTCGGCATTCCAGAATTGGAACATTGTTCGGCTTGTAATACAGGGAACCAAGTGGTTGCTACATCTGGTACACAACTCAAGATAGTAGGCGGGATAGTAGTAGCTTCGACAACATCGCTGTTTTCCATGTTAACTTCGACAGATAGCCACCACTTGCGGACGCACAGCCCTCGAAATTCGCGGTTTGTCCAAGTTTCGGTGGCTTTTTTTTGGGCTTTAATGCTGCTGGTTTAGACAGGTGTGCAGGAATATGCGGAAAAATTTGAGAAAATGCACCAGACTTAGGCGTCCACATATCAAATGAGTTTCACGTTTCCTTTTACGATGTGCTCGCAGCAAGTGGTTAGGTCCTCGGATTCAAAATGTAAGTCGGAAATGTACGTCTTGATTACCACCAGGAAGGCTTTTCGTGGAATAGCAGCTGTTCAGGTCCTGAGAACTGCAGGGTAATTTTGGGGGTTTGAAAAAGTGCCGCCAATCGCAAGTTTTTTCCTCAGAGTCTTAGCCACTTCAACAGCCCAGCGTGCCGCACGTCGGCATGTTTACTATGCTAAACTGCTAATTCAATGAAGTATGCTTGATTGTCATGTAACATGTTAAGTACTATTGCGATGACCGAAATCTAACCTTCAACCTTCCCTTCAAGCTCCAGCCGCTGTGGTCTGAGCAAGCGAACTAAAAAAGAAAAGCTTCGCTGCCGCGGGACGCCGGTGACGGCGGCGGCTCACTGTCAATGCTACACTAGTGCCACTTCTCGGAGCGCATACGAGTAGAGGCCGCTTCCGCAGCGAGCTTTTCCAACTGACAGTATTTAAAAACATTGCAGACTACCAATCGCAGCTCCACAAGCGAATCAACCCTGCTTGTGCTTAATTTTTTCGAAGCTTGATCTGGGCACGCATTGTCTTTATTGCTTCAGCTAGCTTACATCTGCACTCTTTGGTTTTGACCTGGGTCAGCAGCACCACTTGAGGCTGGGCATTTGGCTGAAAGTTTTGACATCGCAGCAATAATGGTGTGTCAGGTTTCTCCTCTATTAAAGGCATGCATTGTGTTTCCAATGACACGGTGCCTCATGTGCAGTCATATTGTTACGGGAGAATAACTTTACTTTATAAAACGAGGAATAAACTCGGTGGTGGACAAGATGGCGCCCAGTTGGCTCACAGATCTGACAACATCGTCCTCCTCTTTGTCTTCTTCGTCGTTCTCATCCTACCGTTACATGATTTCCCCGGCGGCTGGAGCACCGACCCGGTGCTAATCAGGAGGCACTGGAGTAATACGGTTTGAGTCGCGTAACATGCACTACGTCAGTGTGAGGGTGAAGGATGGTGGGGTCCGTAGGGGTGATTTCGTATGTGACGTCAGTTACTTGGCGTAAGATACGGTAGGGACCTGAATAGCGTGGGAGTAACTTCTCCGAAAGTCCAACGCGGCGCGAGGGGAACCATAACAGAACGAGATCTCCGGGTGTGAAGTGGACGTCACGATGGCGGGCGTCGTATACGCTCTTCTGATTGTCCTGGGAGTCCAGTAAGCGTCGTCGAGCAACTTGGCGTGCCGCTTGGGCCTTCATTATTGCATCACGAGCGTACTGAGACTTGTCATTTAGTCCGGCCGGCAGGAGGGTGTCGAAAGGTAGCGCAGGGTCACGGCCGAACAACAGAAAAAAAGGAGAGAACCCAGCGGTGTCGTGTCTGGAAGAATTGTACGCGAATGTTACAAACGGTAACGTAGTGTCCCAGTCGCGGTGATCGGCGGAGACATACATGGAGAGCATGTCCGTGAGAGTGCGATTGAGGCGCTCCGTTAGACCATTTGTTTGTGGATGGTAAGCAGTCGAGAGCTTGTGTTTAGTGGCGCAGGAGCGGAGGAGGTCATCAACCACTTTGGAAAGGAAGTAGCTGCCTCGGTCGGTAAGGAGTTGTCGAGGGGCGCCATGATGTAAGATGACGTCCTCCAGAAGGAAATCGGCCACGTCAGTTGCACAGCTGGTTGGAAGGGCCCGTGTGATCGCGTATCGGGTAGCATAATCGGTTGCTACTGCAATCCACCGATTACCCGCAGCTGACGTAGGAAAAGGGCCAAGCAGGTCCACGCCAACACGGTAGAATGGGTCGTGTGGGATGTGCAGTGGCTGAAGACGTCTGGCCGGAGGGGCATTTGGTTTTTTCCGTCGTTGACAAGGGTCGCAGGCTGCAATATAACGGCAGACGTCGCGGTACATGCCAGGCCAGAAGAAGCGCCGGCGAACTCTGTCGTAGGTCCGTGACACGCCGAGGTGACCCGCTGTAGGTGCATCATGAAGCTGGGCGAGAACAGTGTGACGCAATTGAATGGGAACGACGAGTAGTCTTTCGGGGCCGTCAGGACGCATATTGCAACGGTACAATACACCATCATGTATTTCAAACATTCGAAGGGAAGGGTCGGGCCTCACCGATGTGAGCCTTCGGATAATACCGTCCAAGAAAGTATCTCGTCGCTGCTCGATTCCAATGTCATGAAACGCGGATAGAGAGAAAACGTCGATAGGAAGGGTGGTTTTAGAGGAGTCGCCGTCTGGAGGGTCGACAGGATACCGGGACAAGCAGTCCGCATCTTGATGCAGGCGGCCGGTTTTATACAGGACTGAGTAATCAAATTCTTGAAGGCGCAGCGCCCAACGGCCAAGACGGCCTGAAGGGTCTTTAAGGGACGAAAGCCAGCACAAGGCGTGGTGATCTGTGATTACTGTGAATGGCCGGCCGTACAAATAGGGACGAAATTTACCGACTGCCCAAACAAGTGCCAAACATTCCCGTTCGGTTATTGAATATTTTCTTTCAGCAGGCGAAAGAAGGCGGCTGGCATAAGCAACAACACGGTCTCGTCCTTGTTGTTTCTGGGCGAGGACTGCACCGATGCCATAGCCACTTGCGTCTGTACGAACTTCTGTTGGAGATGAAATATCAAAGTGGGCGAGGATAGGCGGAGACGTAAGCAGACACACTAGATTTTGAAACGCATCTGCTTGCTCAGGGCCCCAGATGAAGCCAGCGTCTTTTTTGAGAAGTTGAGTGAGAGGGCGTGCTACGTCGGCGAAGTTTTTAACAAAGCGGCGGAAGTAAGAACAGAGGCCAACGAAACTGCGAACGTCTTTGGTACAGGTTGGTACAGGGAAATCTCTTACTGCGCGTATTTTATCTTGATCAGGGCGAACCCCCACGGAATCAACGAGGTGTCCGAGGACAGAAATTTCACGACGGCCGAAGTGGCACTTTGCCGAATTGAGTTGCAGGCCCGCCTTACGAAAGACAGATAAGATTTTCGATAGCCTTTCAAGGTGCGTCGCAAAAGAAGGCGAAAAAACGATAACGTCGTCCAGGTAGCACAGGCAGATGGACCACTTGAAGCCGTGCAACAGAGCGTCCATCATACGTTCGAATGTGGCGGGCGCATTACATAAACCGAATGGCATCACTTTAAACTCGTAAAGGCCGTCGGGAGTGATAAACGCCGTCTTCTCACGGTCCATGTCATCAACGGCAATCTGCCAGTACCCAGAGCGGAGGTCAATGGAGGAAAAATATTTTGCGCCGTGAAGGCAATCCAGGGCATCGTCTATGCGTGGTAAAGGGTAGACGTCCTTCTTCGTTATTTTGTTTAAATGGCGATAATCGACGCAAAATCTCCAGCTGTTGTCCTTCTTCTTTACAAGTACAACAGGGGACGCCCAGGGACTGCATGAAGGCTCGATGATATTCCGAGAAAGCATTTTGTCGACCTCCTGTTGGATGATGCGCCGCTCTGCATGGGAAACACGGTAGGGTCTCCGATGGATTGGACTCGTATCGCCTGTATCAATCCGGTGCTTAACAACGGACGTCTGGCCGAGTGGGCGGTCGCCAAGGTCGAAGATGTCCCAAAAAGATGCAAGCAGGGAACGCAGGTCGTTAGCTTGTTCTTTCGGCAAGTCGGGGGCAATCATCTTGGTTAACACACTTTGGTCTGATGGAGGAGTAGACGAAGTTTTTTCGGCACTCGGGATGCTGTCATAACTTAGAGTGCAAATATGGCACTCTGCCGCCGGCACGATCTCGGCTAGAGATATACCACGAGGGAGGACTTGTGTACATAGTGAAAAATTCACTAAGGGTAGGCAGGATGCATTGGCCGTAATAGTGATGACGGTGTGAGGAAACGCAACGTTGTGCGAAAGCAGGACGTCAACATTGGGGGACACAATATAAACACCGTCTGGGACAGGTGGAACAGGGGAGACGCCTATGTAAGCTACTGTTCGTTGAGGGAGACGCAGGTGTTCTGTAGAACAAAGCCGACTTGGAGGGCAACTTGGAGGATCAACAACATTAGGTAGAGCGAGTTGCACTATACCGGCAGAGCAGTCTATCAAGGCCGAATGTTCAGACAAAAAGTCTTGGCCCAAAATTATGTCATTAGGGCAGTGTTCTAAAACATAAAACAGAACTGATGTGTGGTGTCCGGCGACGCTGACGCGAGCTGAGCACACACCAATTACGGCGACTTTTCCACCATCGGCCGTTCGGACCACAGGAGTTGGGCCAGGAGTAAGGACTTTCTTCAGCCGTGCTCTAAGGTCAGCGTTCATGATAGACACGTGTGCGCCAGTGTCAATGAGGGCTGTAGTAGGTACACCGTCGACGTCAACATTGATAAGGTTCTGATGTGCGGGCAAGGTCAGTAGAGGATTTTGGGATCGGGTCGGTATTGCAGCATCACCTCCAAGAGCTGCTCCCGTCAGTTTTCCGGAGGTGAACGCCGGAACGAGCTTGGGGACGGCGATCGGCGAGATGGGGGCGAGCGGGAGAAACGGCGTTGTGGCGAAGGGGAGCGGCTGGATCGGGGGCGCGAGGAATTCTCAGGCGTTAGCGGCTCTGTTTTCGGTGATGAGCGTGAATTCCAGACAGGTGGGCGATGGGGCGGAGGGTGAGGCCACGGAGCAGAGCTGGACCAAGCACGGCAGTGACGCGAAATGTGGCCTATACGACCGCAATTGAAGCATATCGGCCGGTCGTCTGGGGTGCGCCATACCGCCGGGTCGCGATAATGTGGGCTGGCAGAAAAACGTCGGTTGGGCGGGACAGTCACGGGTGGATTTGGTGTGGCGTAGTCTGGACGATGAATGGAGCAGACGTTTAAGCCGGCGTTGGCCAGTTCTTGCCTCACGACGGTCTGTATGAGAGAGACGGTGGCGTGATAGCTTTCGGAGTTGGGGGAGGCTGACACGAGTGGAGCTGCGGCTTCTATTTCCCGACGGACAATACGGACAACGTCACCGGGACTTTCCGTAGAAGGCAGGCGAGGGTCTTCGCATGTGGACGTTGCAGCCGTGTTTGGAAGCCGGGCAAACTGGTGGAGAACACGGCGGCTCTTCGCTTCTTCAAAGCGCCGGCATTCAGAAATAATGTCGTGGACCGTAGATGAATTCTTGAACACAAGAAGGTGAAAGGCGTCATCTGCTATGCCCTTAATAATATGGCCAACCTTATCGGCTTCGGACATCTGCGAGTCTACCTTGCGGCACAAAGCGAGCACGTCCTGAATGTACGTGAGGTATGATTCGGTGCACGTCTGAACTCGACGTGCGAGCTCGTTTTGGGCGGCGCGTTGACTTCCCACAGGCCTGCCAAATAGCTCCCGGAGCTTTTGCTTGCATAACTCCCAGCTAGTCAGTTCTTCCTCGTGCGTCTCGTACCAGACCTTTGCGGTACCTCTGAGATAAAAAATCACGTTGGCCAGCATGAGCGTTGGATCCCATCGCATACGTACACCCACTCGTTCGTATGACTTCAGCCAGGCTTCTACGTCAATGCCATCAGTGCCAGAAAAGGTACCTGGATCTCTCGGGGGCTCCAAGATGAGGGTTGACGGTCCAGTTGGAGAAAGCACGGACGTAGTTGGAGAAGGCACGGTAGACGGAGAAGGGTCGGCATTGTTGACTGCAGTCGCCATGGGGGAGACCACTAGGCGCCCGCTACGAAGCTCCGTTTTGCGTGAAGTGAGTACCCCGCACCTCCCACCAATGATGTTACGGGAGAATAACTTTACTTTATAAAACGAGGAATAAACTCGGTGGTGGACAAGATGGCGCCCAGTTGGCTCACAGATCTGACAACATCGTCCTCCTCTTTGTCTTCTTCGTCGTTCTCATCCTACCGTTACAATATTAGTAAATATGCTTATCGTAGTGGAACACAGTGTGCAGTGACCATGAAGGAAAGAATTTTCACCCCCGAGTATTGGAAGAAAAAACAATGTGTGTTTTCATGTGACACAGGCATGCCACTGCTGTGGTAGACTGCTGCTTCACTGTTTTTTGTTCACATGAATGTAGTGCTAAAAAACATGATTGAAGTTTGGAAGTAGGCTGTACGTTGATGCTAAGGTAACTTGTTTTTTGAGGGCATATTAGCAGCTACAAAAACTAGATAACGCCCTTTCTAGTGTTACCAAATGCAATAATTGTCATAAGTACGGAATTGAATCATATAGAAAATGTTCAGCTTACTAGTGCTGAATGCTGGGGAACGAAGTTTATTTTTATGGCTGTTGTCAGTGATAGCCTGAAGATGAGTTAAATATTGCAATATTGTACAGTTTCAAAGATGTGACTAATTCGGCCTTTAGAAGGGCTAATACCAGGCTGAGAAACTTTTTTTTCATGTACATTTGGTCAATCAAATTATGGCTCTAGCAAAACTGTAATCTTAGTTTGTGATTTTGCTCTTTCGTCTACAGAAGGACATACCCATCACCCCTTGTCTGCTAAGAGAAGCGGATGGAGGACTGTCTCTATACATTGATAGGGAGCGAATATTAAGAGCCTCTTCGCTACTTAAGGCATAACTTGTCTTTTTGCGTCATTTTGGGTATTCAACATTGAGTACCCAAAGAAGGCACACAGAATACTAACATTTTTTGAGCATGCTTTTTTAAATTTGTGCCACACAAAGCCCCGTCCGTGTCAAGGCACTGGAAATTATTAATTTTTTCAGGGCCTGAGTGGCATTTCAGCAGTAGTGTTTGAACTTAGTGCCATCTTGTTTTGAAGGGACCCTGAAATGGTTTTCTGAAGTTTTGTGAACATTTAGGCTAAAGCATCATCAAATTATTCGCACCACAAATTTACTGACATAGTGTACGAAGGTCGCTACAGGCAATTGTATCATACCCTCCTTTTCACCTCTGGCTGACCTCCTCAACCCATGAGGCACACTGGCGATCTCAGAGCCCTCATGAGCGCTCTCGAAGATTTCAGCTTCTATCATTCTAGACCTCCAAGACCGCACACTGACAGGTTGCACGCAGTCTCGGAGGCCGCCACACAGTGTGCCCGGCAGCTCAGATCAGCAGCCACGGTAACATCAAGTGGCCAGAACATGTCACTCTGTTAATGGGCGGTTGAAAATGTGTTTCAGTTTATTGCGTCGAATTTGGTATGCTGCAATGCATGGTGGAGTACCTTTTGGACCGGAAAAAACGATCTTCTTGAGGCTTATGAAAAATAACTATTTTCACGAGGTAACTAATAAGTTAATGACACCTAGGAGTTCGGATATGTGGAGTTTAACATCCCGAAACCATCATATGATTATGAGAGACGCCGTAGTGGAGGGCTCCGGAAATTTCGACCATCTGGGGCTCTTTGACGTGCACCCAAATCTGAGCACACGGGCCTACAACATTTCCACCTCCATCGGAAATGCAGCCGCCGCAGCTGGGATTCGACCCCGCGACCTGTGGGTCAGCAGCCGAGTACTTTAGCCACTAGACCACTGCGATGGGGCGACACTTAGGAGTTGCTCTACCGACCCGATGGACTTGTACAAAATCGCCGAAAACCGTATCAGGGTCCCTTTAAGTCTTTTTTTTCTTCTTTTTTTGTCTGTCTTGTGAGATAATTGGTTGGTTTGTTGACTTGTCCATATTTATTTATTTATTTCAACATACTGCAAGCCAACTTGGCTTAAGCATAACACTCATATGTAGAGACCGGCACTTTAGGCACAAAAAAGAATGTTTTAGGTGCCTATAATAGTCCCTAAAACTTTCATTTAGGCATAAGGCGATAACAACTATCGTTTAGGCATATATAGATACAATGTATATTTGCTTCAGTAGCGTGTTCAGGACAAATATTCAACTTCTAACAAACACAGCAGGCAAATGCGGTGCTTTGGGAAAGCTAAATTCATTTTTTCCATGACAAGAATGAACAACAAGCGTAATCATTTAAACAGATTTAAGTTAAAGCTGAGGTGATTTGACATTGTGGGAAAGGCTATGAAAACAGTGACAAACCAGCATCACCTCAAAGTTTTCTGGCTTGAATTATGCTTTCTTTCAGTCAGTATTTGCTTTTATGCTAAAAATAACGCTCGACGTCCACTGAAGTTAGTAAAGTGTACTTGTGGCCTAGCACTTTCAATGCTTTTAATTGCATCCGAAATATCTGAATCAGCACCACTCTGAACTTTAGACACTTGCTTTAGCAGATTCAATCCGGAATTCTTTCCAAGACAGATTTAAGTTTTGAGGCAACGCTGTCGGAGACTGGTCTATTGGGGTCGGGGCGAACCTATCCTGCACGTTTAGAAAAACTGGGAATCCGCAAGCTTGCCTTTAAGCGTTGCGCGATAGCGATATCTTGTCCCTGGTGCGAGCTTCAACCACTTAGTGCATACTTTTTATTGCATGATAATACTCAAGTTTAAATTGTGGATTACTATACAGTGGAAACGGTAAAGTTAAAAGTGGCTTGTGTAAATGAAGCTTTGATGTACGGCTCCATACTGTGTAATGGGTGCATGCGAGTTCGCAGATGCGGAGATAAAAATAGCTAAATGAAGTGGTGTGCCCGTAGAATTGCCACTAAATACATGTTATTTGACCAGATTCAGCAGTTACTTAAATAAATTGGCAGTTGCCTAAGCAATGTTGGGAGTTCTATGCCTATGTGTGCTTCAGAGTGGACATCAAACTCAAAATATTGTTGATTTTTTCAATGTCTTCTCCCCTGTTTTCCACATGGAATGTTTCCAGATCGACGGAGTCGCACTGTGATCACTGTTACATTGCCGGACAAGTACACTTAACGGTTTCTTTTTATTCCGCATTGCTCGGCAGACTTCAGACAGCTGCCGTTATAAAGAACATAAATGCCAATGAAACTTACGTGTAGGGTGTAGGCGGCAGCACTAGCCTAGCTTAGTTTCGTCTGGTTAAAGTACATTCTAGCTACACTGTACCCTAGCTTCCTTAACGCAACCGCCGAGGTGGACTACTCGAACTTAGCGACTGGGATCTTCAAGGGGCAGGGGGTACACTAGTGTTAGCCTCTCCTCCCTTTGCTACAGTACACTCTAGCCACACTCACGCAACCGCTATGCTACACTACTCTCGGACCAGGCGGCGGAAATATTTTAGGGGGGCCCGCTAGCGCTATCGATGCTATGCTAGCCTCGCTTTTCCTCGCTGGGGTATAAGCCCCGCTCACGTAAAAGTACGTTTATAGTGCGACGTTATTGAAGCGTTGGCAAGCATGACATGCGTTGGAGCGCATTGGCCGAATATAGATATACATTGGCCGTGGCTGTGCGTCGGCCTATGATCTGTTTTCACCGACATGACACAGTGTACGTCGAACCATAAAATTACCTTACCAGGAGCTAAATTATGAACAAAAAAAAAGAAACTAGTAAGCCATGCACATGTTGTTGTTAACACGGCCGCACCAAGGGCTTGTATTCTTCCATATGAACAGCTCATTTAAGCAAAACCTTTATTCGACGAATGTAAAAAGGCATCTTTAGGCACTGAAAAGCTGAAATAGGCACGACCTTGAAAATAGGCACTGATAGGCACAATAAATGTGTGATCAAAATGTTTCACATCTTTTGATTCGTGTTTATATCTTAAATAGTCTCGAAATGCGCTGCAGCAAAAAATAGGCATTTTGCCTGAAGTTCCGGTCTCTACTCATATGTATTCAAATCAAACATCAGTTTTAAGAAAACATTTAAACTAACACAGACTTTGCTTTTCGAGAGACTGTGTGCCAAGACTATGACGAATAAGACTGGTTCTACATGAACATCTTGCTTTCTTTTTTTGTGTGTATGTGGCTCGTGAGCCTTATTATGTTCTTTGTTTCCTTTCATGCATTGTTTCTTGCTCGCGAGTTATAAGTGCATTCTTTTATTATGATTATGGTTCAACCTTTGTCTTCAACTTTTGTAGTGCTTACTAAGTACCTGTCAAGCTCTATATGATGGTGGCCTGAAAAGTTCTCGACCTGATGTAGAAAAAGCATATGGGACCTTCAAAATTAGTTTTATTTTTCAACACCCTCTCTTCTCAATTCTAGACTTGTTCTATCGGTGCACCAGAGCCAGGACTCTATCCTTAAAATAACCTGGTGGAAGTTCTGCAATGTACTCATCCACTGCAGCAATCACTTCTTTTGATGAAGAACGTTGCTAACCAAAAAATATTTTGAGTTTTGGGAACAGATGGTAGTCTGAAGGGGCCAAGGCAGAAGAATTGGGTGTATGCTTCAATAATTCCTACTTTGAATCAAGCAATTCAGCCATCGCAAGATGCCCTTTGTGTGCCAATGCATCGTCTTGATGAAAAGTCATTTTCTTGTTCTGCAAATCTGATGTTTTCTCACGAACTTTCTGATGTAATTGAGCTAGAAGGCCAGAATTCTCTCCAAGTGTGGTTTACCCATTTTCAAGAGAATCCCCTAGCGGACTGTCTTTAGCACTTCGAAATACGGAGGTCATCACCTTTCTTGCGAAGGAAACTGACATGTCTTTTGGTACAGAAGACCCAGCCTCAGTCTACTGCTTTGATTATTGTTTAAATTCGGGGATAGAAGGGTCAATCAAACTTTCATCCATTAGTATAAATCTGCGAGAAAACCGCTGGATTTTTGTTACACAACTCCAAAGCATGCTATGACATCGTCATTTGGTTGCGTTCTTGCTCAGGAGTAAGGATACACGGCACCCACCTTGCACAGAGCTTGTTCATGTGCAGTTCATTTTGCAAGATGTGACACGTATTCCGCGGAGATGCCAACAGCCTCGGAAATTTGGCACTTCACTCTCCTGTCTGCCAAAACCATTGTGCATATGGTCATTCAGGAGTTGTTGCACTTTTTGGGCGCCCTTTGCTCAGGTTGTCTTAATGCTCTCTCTTCCCCGCTTAAACGCAGCAGCCCCTTCTTGTTTGTGGACTATAAAGGTGAATTTCGCTACTAAACATTTACAAAGCTTCAGTCAATTTCATTTGGTCAATCTTTCTTTGCAAAGAATTTTATGACTGCAAGGTACTCAAGCTTCTCGATACCTTGCGGTGCTTCACTCTCCATCTACTTTGTTCGCCCCGCAGGGGCGCCTGCGCAAATAGGCGTTTGGTGTGTAGCGACACCACGGACCCGAGCTAACGGGGGAGTTTCTACTCCCTCCCGCGCCTAGCCGTGCGTGGCTTTGCCGTGTCCGGGGAAAAGGGGATCCTGGGGGTTGAGCCGACGCTGGGTGATTGGACCGTTAAGGCCCCCCGGCAGAGGCAACACACCCCTTTGGCCCCGGCTTCACGTAGACGGCACCCCTGGGCTGACCCACCCAGGGGAAATCGGCAGTCGCCTTTTCCTATCTCTCTCTCCCTACATCTTCGTCTTTATCTCTTACTGTTTATCTGTCCTGTCTTCTACTCTCTTCTGTTTACTTCCAAACTTCCTGGCGGCGAGGGTTAACCCTGTGCAAATAGCCTACCTTGGTCTAGGCGCATTGGGTTATAGTTGCGTTGTACGGCTGGCGTCTGCAGGTTTTAGCATCCACAAACTTGTAGCGTCCCCTTGTTGGGCTCCGTGGTGGGTGGCCGCCAACGCTTCTGAAGAAAATTAAACTGGCATGCATCAAGCATTTCCCCTATTAAGTGATCGTGCCTCCTCAAAGCGGGTACGCACCAAAGATATCAATTTTTTCCTCCGGCCAAGACAAACCTTTCCTCATTTCCACGTTATACACTGCGAAAAAACTAACAAGCAAGCCAGAACAGTATCCCCCTTCGTAGTGGCTAGGTCCTTAACCGAAACTCTCGGTGCCGGGTACAAGGTTACCAAAATGGCCAGTGGAGATCTACTCCTCGAAGTACGTGACAAAGACCAATTTGATAAACTGAACACCCTCACAACGTTTGGAGACACACCCATCAGTATTACGCCACACAGGTCTATGAACTCATCTCGCGGGGTCGTTTCGGACGCAGATTTGCTTGACCTGACTGAAGCTGAACTTCTTGAAGGATGGAAGAGCGAGAACGTGACAAACGTACAGCGCATTAAGATAAGAAGAGATCAAAAGGAAATACCAACAAAACACTTAGTACTGACCTTTGCTTCGAGCGATTTGCCGGAAACAATTCAGACTGGGTACACAAAAACATCTGTGAGGCCATATATTCCCAACCCCCGCCGTTGCTTCCATTGTCAGAGATATGGCCACGGCTCGCAAAGCTGTCGTGGCCAGAAAACTTGTGCTATGTGTGGAGCCGTGGGCCATGCGTCCGACAACTGCGAAGCACCTGCACACTGTGTAAACTGTGGCGGTAATCATGCCGCGTACTCACGTTCTTGTTCCTTCTGGAAAAAAGAAAAAGAAATCATCACTTTAAAGATAAAAGAAAACATTACATTTAAAGAAGCAAGAAAAAGAGTCTCGCCATTTTATGGCCCTACATATGCTGATGCGGCGCGCCAGGGGGCAGTGTCGCACCAGCCCTCGCCACTCCTTCGGCCTGCACAGAGCGAGCCATTGGCTGTGGCGCCTGCCCCCAAGGCGGCAGTAGTTGAGTCTACTCCGCCTACTATTGAACAGAGACCAGGGACTCCAGGGTCCTCGGGTCTCAAGGCCTCACCTCGCCAGGCGAGGCCCAAGCTTCGAAAAACCAGCTCGCATGAGCGGGCATCCAGTGCCTCCGAGGAGGCAATGGATACGGCGGCACCCTTGGTGCCAAAAGAGCGGCGCGGCTCTCTGGAGCGCGTCAAGAAAACTAAAAAGCTCATAACAGGGCCTGATAATAGCCCTGCTACTTGAGCTCGACCTTTCAGTTTAAACAAGTCACTCCCTTAACGTACACACAGCACTACTTTACTTCCAATATGGAAACACAAATTATACATTGGAACGTCAGAGGCCTGCTTAAAAACCTCGACGACGTCCAAGAGCTTTTATACAAACACTCACCTCAAGTGCTGTGTGTACAGGAAACACATCTTAAATCCTCCAATACAAATTTTTTACGTGCTTACGTCATATACCGAAAGGACCGAGATGATGCTGTGGCGTCATCCGGTGGCGTAGCCATTATTATTAACCAAGGAGTAGCGTGTACACATTTACCACTCCAGACATCCCTTGAGGCGGTGGCTGTTCGAGCGGTACTCTTAAACAAACTCGTCACCATCTGCTCTTTGTATGTACCTCCCCACCAACGTCTTGAAAAACGTGAATTTCAGTCCCTAATAGACGAACTACCGAAACCTTATTTGCTTCTTGGGGACCTAAATGCACATAGTGGACTGTGGGGCGATTCTCGCTGTGATGCACGAGGTCGTCTCATTGAACAATTTCTCTTCTCTTCCGGCGCCTGTTTGTTGAATAGGAAAGAGCCAACCTACTATAACGTTGCCAACAAAACTTACTCGTCTATAGACCTCAGCATCGTATCACCTTCACTTCTACCCCTATTGAAATGGAAAATCATAAACAATCCATATGGAAGTGACCATTTTCCTGTAGTGCTGAGTTCACAAACAACATATGAATGTGCTCTACATGTTCCCAAATGGCTGATAAACAAAGCAGACTGGGAACAGTTCCACAACACTACATGTTTGAGTTGGACAGACATATGTAGGCTAAACATAGATGAAGCTTTGAAGTACTTCACAGCTTTTCTAACTGACGCAGCAGCCAGGTGCATACCGCAAACATCTGGAATGCCCGGCAAACGACACGTCCCGTGGTGGAACACGGA